>NC_044031.1:44580940-44900267 GCF_901765095.1 Microcaecilia unicolor | reverse complement strand
TAGCACCAGGTTGAGATTCCACGCAGGCACCACTGAGTGCAGAGGAGGGCGCAGGTGATTAACTCCCTTGAGAAAGCGCACCACATCTGGCTGCGAAGCCAGGGAAACACCCTTCAGGCGGCCCCTGAAGCAAGCCAGAGCCGCTACCTGGACTTTAAGGGAACTGAGCGACAGGCCTTTCTCCAGACCTTCTTGCAGGAACGCCAACACTGAAGAAATTGGAGCAGTGAAGGGAGAAAGTGAGCCTGCTTCACACCATGCTGCAAAGATACGCCAAACCCTGGCGTAAGCAGTAGAAGTAGAGCGCTTCCTCGCTCTCAGCATAGTGGCGATGACCTTGTCTGAGAAGCCCTTCTTCCTCAGACGCTGCCGCTCAATAGCCAGGCCGTAAGACCAAAGGGAGAGGGATCCTCCATCACCACGGGACCCTGATGTAACAGGCCCTGCTCCACTGACAGCCGCAGAGGATCGTCGACTGAGAGCCTGAACAAGTCCGCATACCAGGGACGTCTGGGCCAATCCGGACCCACCAGGATTACCCTGCCGGGATGCTTTGCCACCCGGTCTAGCACCCTGCCCAACATGGGCCAGGGCGGGAACACATAGAGGAGCTCTTGTGTCGGCCACTGTTGGAGAAGAGCATCTACTCCCAGGGATCGAGGGTCCCGTCCTCTGCTGAAAAAGCGCGGCACTTGGCCATTGGCCGATGACGCCATCAGATCTAGGCTCGGCTGGCCCCAGCGCTTCGTGATGTCCAAGAACGCCTGAGCAGATAGTTGCCACTCTCCGGGCTCCAAGGTATGGCGACTGAGAAAGTCCGCCTTGACATTCATGACTCCGGCAATGTGGGCCGCTGAAAGCTGCTCCAGGTTCGCTTCCGCCCACTGGCAAAGACTCATAGCCTCCTTGGCTAGAGGGGCGCTCTTGGTACCTCCCTGGCGGTTGATATAGGCCACAGCCGTGGCATTGTCCGACAGGACCCGTACAGGCTTCAACACCAGTACCGGGATGAACTCCAATAACACCAACCGAATGGCTCTGAGTTCCAGGAGGTTGATAGACCACTTGCCTCTGCAGGAGACTAGAGCCCCTGCGCTGTCCTTCCCAAGCAGTGGGCTCCCCAGCCCATCAAAGAGGCGTCTGTCGTGACGACAATCCACTCCGGGGTCACCAGAGGCAATCCTGCAGACAACTTGTCTGTCTGCGTCCACCAGCTCAGCGCCTTGCGCACTGCTGGGTCCACGGGAAGGCGCACAGCATAATCCTCCGACATCGGAGTCCAGCGCAGCAGCAGAGATAGCTGTAGTGGTCTCATATGAGCCCTGGCCCAGGGCACTACTTCCATCGTGGCCGTCATAGAGCCCAACAGCTGCACGTAGTCCCAAGCCCGAATAGGAGAGGCTACTAGGAACTAGTCCACCTGAGCCTGAAGCTTGACAATCCGATTGTCTGGCAGGAACACTCTGCCCACTTGAGTGTCGAATCGAACTTCCAGATACACCAGGGACTGAGTCGGGCGCAGCTGGCTCTTCTTCCAGTTGATGATCCATCCCAGGGAGCTCAAAAGAGCAATTACCCGGTCCATAGCTTTGCCGCACTCTGCATAAGAGGGGGCTCGGATCAACCAGTCGTCCAGATAAGGATGGACTTGTACTCCTTCCTTTAGCAGGAAGGCCGCTATGACCCCCATTACTTTGGAAAAGGTCCGCGGAGCAGTAGCCAACCCGAAAGGGAGGGCTCTGAACTGGAAGTGTCGTCTCAGGACTGTAAAACGCAGAAAGCGTTGGAGAGGAGGCCAGATGGGAATATGCAGGTACGCTTCCTTGATGTCCAAGGAAGCCAAGAACTCTCCTGCCTTCACTGCCGCTATAACAGAGCGGAGAGTCTCCATGCGAAAGTGCCTCACTTCCAGGCCCGATTGACCCCTTTGAGGTCGAGGATAGGCCGGACAGAACCTCCTTTCTTTGGAACCACAAAGGAAATGGAGTAACGTCCCTTGCCAATCTGATTTTTTGGCACCGGAACGACCGCACCCCGGCGGATCAGGTTGTCCAAGGTCTGCTGCACTACCACAGCTTAACCGGAGACTTGCAGGGAGAGAGTACAAACCCGTCTCTTAAGGGTTGGCAGAACTCTAGCTTGTAGCCGTCTCTGATGACTTCCAGCACCCACGCGTCTGAAGTTATAGTGGTCCACTCGCCCAGAAACGAGGACAGCCGTCCTCCAATCTGCACTGGGGCGTGGACCAAGGCCCCGTCATTGGGTACGAGACCCTGGGGGAGGACCGGAGGGAGCACCTCCGGGACGGCGGTCTCTGCGAAAGGAATGCTGCTTGGGGGAGAAATTCCTCTTGAAGGAAGAGGGGGCAGAGGAACCCGACTTGCCCGGGCGGTACCGATGGGCTTCCTGCAACCGTCCTCTGGAGGTATCGGGACGAGTACTAACCCGAGCCCTGACCTCTGGTAATTTCTTGCCCTTAGACGTGCCGAGATCGGTCACGATTTTGTCCAGCTCGACCCCAAAGAGCAGCTTGCCTTTAAAAGGCAATCTAGCCAGGCGGGATTTAGAGGCGTGGTCAGCAGACCAATGTTTCAGCCAAAGCCACCGCCGCGCAGAGACTGTCTGAGCCATGCCTTTAGCTGAGGCTCTCCAGACATCATACAGCAAGTCTGCCAAATAGGCTAAGCCCGATTCCAGGGCCGGCCAATCAGCCCTCAAGGAATGATCCGAGGGGGAAGCCCGCTGCACCATAGTCCGGCACGCCCTGGCCACATAGGAGCCGCAAACTGAGGCCTGCAAACTTAAAGCAGCTGCCTCAAAGGACGACCTTAAGGCCGCCTCCAATCTTCTGTCTTGGGCGTCCTTTAGGGCCGTGCCACCTTCCACCGGCAACGCCGTTTTCTTAGTCACCGCAGTGATTAAAGAATCCACGGTAGGCCACAGATAGGCCTCACGTTCACTCACAGCCAAAGGATAGAGGCGGGACATAGCCCTAGCCACTTTAAGGCTCGTTTCCGGGACATCCCATTGAGCCGCAATTAAGGTGTGCATGGCATCATGCACGTGGAAGGTTCTAGGCGGGCGCTTCGTCCCCAGCATAATGGCAGAGCCAACAGGGGCTGAGGGAGAGACGTCCTCCGGAGAGGAAATCTTCAAAGTGTCCATGGCCTGTAACAACAGGTTGGGCAAATCCTCTGGGCTAAAAAGCCGCGCTGCAGAGGGGTCATCCGCTCCAGCCGAGCGGGGATCTATCTCCTCCAAGGAATCCGCAAAGGATCGTTGGGAGACCTCAGACACGCTGCCCTCATCTACATCGGAGGAGACAAAAGTCCTCCAAGGCCTGGAAATCAACCCGAGGGCGTTTACCTCTGGGAACCTCAACCTCTTTATCAGAAGAGGGAGCAGGGGCAGCGTTTTGCATGAGGAAAGCCTGATGCAGCAGCAAAACAAACTCGGGGGAGAAACCCCCCAGACTGTGCACTTCCGCAGCCTGGGCAACAGCCCTAGACGCACTCTCAACCGGCGCTCGCAATAGCGGGGGAGAGACATGCTGCGCATCCAAAATGGCGTCCGGCGCGAAACTCCGTGAAGGAGCCGCGCGGGAAGAACGGCGCTTAACTTTAGCCGCTTTTGTGCCGTCGCCCAAATTAAGGGCGTTCATGGCATTAATGTCTCCAACCTCAAGGGCGGCCCCGAAGAAGCCGTCCGAGCCGCGTGGCCGGCCAAGATGGCGGAGGCGAGGAGCGGGGGATGGGCGTTTATGGCGGGAAAAAACCGCCACGCCGGAGGAACGACCGGGACATTCATCGGTCACTAAACTATCACCCATCAAGGGCGAATCAGGTTGTAAAACTCCCGCATCCCCTCTAGAAGCGCTCCAGCGATCCGGGGAGCGACCCTTTGCGCCCTCGCCCTCCGACGCCATTGCCACGAGGAGAAGAATCGGGGAACCCCCTGCCCGCTATAAAAAGGTAAAATTACCTGCTTGCCGCTCCGAGCTGTAACGAACTGGTGTCCCAGTGAGTAGCTGCAATGAACGTTTAAAGAAACGTCGAATTAAACGCCTTTAAAGACGTTTAAAAATATTTTTTTTTTTTTTTTTTTTTTTTTTTAAACGGAGCCAGCGGGAGGGGGGAGAAAAGGAGGGACCTGGCACCACCAGGTTTGCACTTGCTCAAAAGAGCCCTCAACCCCAGGCCTCAACAAAACCTAAGGATTAGGCTTGGAGGCCTAGCCAGAGCTGCTGCTGTGTGTGACCACCACCTGCTGAGATAGAGAACATACTGAGGAGTTTCCGGCAGCACATGACCACATATAGGGAGGCAAAAGTTTGCTCTCTATCTCCACCTGCTGGTAGATGGACACAACCCACCAGTCTATGGATTGATCAGCTTGATGATATGGAAAGGTAGAATGTCAAGGCAAGTATCACTCAAACCTAGTTAAGAAGAAAAAGAAAAATGTATATGGTACCCACTGCTTTAAAAACAAAACAAATATTGAAATAGAAATCATTAGGTGAACATATGCAACCAAATCATGCAGTCCCATTTCTCCTTGCTCTGGAAAATAATGAGACTTGCTCAATACCTCTCTCTCAGTACGTGGTTTCTGATCTCCTCCACAAGCTGGAACACACGTGAAAGTGGTGAGCGAAACACGTCAACAGCAAGGAAGTTCTTGTGCCAGGGAGAGACAACTGCTTTCACAAAGATCTGCTGGATGTATGCCACTGGAGGACCCACATACTGTCAAAAAAAGATGAGAGGAAAAGAAGGTCTTATGTTGGGCTGTGTTTTCCATTTTTTTTTTTTTTTTATTTATTAACTATAATCAGCTCCGACAGATAGCCAGGAAATCTCTCTCCTTAACAGCTTATCCCAGAAATGATAGAAGAGAAACTGCAAGAGCCTGCTGCACCTTACATAAGTACATAAGTAATGCCACACTGGGAAGACCAAGGGTCCATCGAGCCCAGCATCCTGCCAATCCAGGCCAATGGTACCTGGCAAGCTTCCCAAACGTACAAATATTCTATACATGTTATTCCCGGAATTGTGGATTTTTTCCAAGTCCATTTAGTAGTGGTTTATGGACTTGTCCTTTAGGAAACCGTCTAACCCCTTTTTAAACTCTGTCAAGCTAATTGCCTCCACCACGTTCTCCGGCAACGAATTCCAGAGTTTAATTATGAGTTGGGTGAAGAAAATTTTTCTGATTTGTTTTAAATTTACTACACTGTAGTTTTATCGCATGCCCCCTAGTCCTAGTATTTTTGGAAAGCGTGAACAGACGCTTCACATCCACCAGTTCCACTCCACTCATTATTTTATATACCTCTATCATGTCTCCCCTCAGCAGTCTCTCCTCCGAGCTGAAAACCCCTGGCCTCCTTAGTCTTTCTTCATAGGGAAGTCGTCTCATCCCCGCTATCATTTTAGTTGCCCTTCGCTGCACCTTTTCCATTTCTGCTATATCTTTCTTGAGATGCGGCAACCAGAATTGAACACAATACTCAAGTTGCGGTCGCACCATGGAGCGATATAACGGCATTATAACATCCTCACACCTGTTTTCCCTACCTTTCCTAATAATACCCAACATTCTATTTGCTTTCCTAGCCGCAGCAGCACACTGAGCAGAAGGTTTCAGTATATTATCGACGACGACACCCAGATCCCTTTCTTGGTCCGTGACTCCTAACGTGGAACCTTGCATGACGTAGCAATAATTCGGGTTCTTTTTTCCCCACATGCATCACTTTGCACTTGCTCACATTAAACGTCATCTGCAATTTAGCCGCCCAATCTCCCAGTCTCGTAATCCATGGCCTAGCTCCAGGCTACATGACTTGATCAACTTACCAATTAGAAACACAATTAAATCAGAAAGAACTTACCTGAAGCTTCACGTCACAAAATGTAAGGGACTGAAGTACAAAACAACTATGGAACGGATTGCCAAAAGACCTGAAAACCACGAACAATTACTTAAACTTCAGAAAAAAATCTAAAGGCACACCCTACAGAACCAACGAACTCCCAAACACCGAAATACATCATAATTAAACTAGGAAACTGACAACAACACAGAACTTTCGCTGCACGATCCCACCACATGCAACCTGCATAGGGCAAACCACACTAGCTCTATTTAATCATACTATATGCTCGGCATCTGTTCACTCCATAGTCTATAACCACCTCTCCAGAACTATGTAAGTCACAATGAGCCTACAAATATGTGGGAAATGTGGGATACAAACGTAACATAACTAAAAATTAATGGAAGCGCTTTTAAAACAGACAATAGTACAGTTTTTGGAATCCAATGGATTACAGGACCCAAGGCAACATGGCTTCACTAGAGGCAGGTCTTGTCAAACAATCCAATTAATTTCTTTGACTACGTGACCACAGAGTTGGATCAAGGGAGAGTGCTCGATAGGGAAAGGGAAAGGGAAAGGGGATGGGACTTGATATATTTCCTGTGCTTACAATCACAGGCTCTTATTTTATACCTGGGCAATGGAGGGTTAAGTGACTTGCCTAGAGTCACAAGGAGCTACAGTGAGAACTGAACACAGTTCACAAGGAAAAGAAAAGTCTTCAACAATTTCCTAAACTCAGAATAGTATTCCATATGCCTTAAAGAAGATGGGAGAGAATTCCAACTGAAAGCTGCTTAAGACAGTAAGGACTGGAGAAAATGCAAAGCCTTCACTTTATGAACAGAGGGAAAGTCTAACAAAAAAAAAATATTTCAAGTGGCTCTACCATGATTCCTATTAAAAAAATGCAAAATGGTCAGATAGCCCAGGGAATCCCCACGAAAAGCCTTAAAGGTCAGAACCAGGACTTTAAATTGTAATCTGGCCTCCACTGGCAACCAGTGTAATTGTAACATTAAAGGATCAGGTAAAAACTCTTTAAAAAAAAAAATCAGGGCAGGGGATGTTTTTGGTCTATAATTGTCAGGCTTTCTAGGCAGAACCTGGGTTCGTGAGCCCTTGGGCGACTGCCGAGAAGCGGCAGGCAAAACCACTCCACACCAGAGACAAGGCAGACCTCTGGCAGGGACAGCTAGACTTCACCTGCACTTGACCACCATTCCCCAGGGGTTGAGCCTCCAAGGTGCAGGTGGCCAGCAGGACTTACCGGACAGGGCAGGAACTGGAAACCAACTAGGCTGAACAGGGTAGGACTAAGGGTCAGAGGGGAAAGGAATATACATGGACAGCAAGGCAGGAAACTGGGCTAGGACTCACAGACAGGCAATACTACACTAGGCAGGAAATGGACAGGCTTAAGGGTCAGGACTGAAAGCTGCAAAGCAGCCACTAAGAAAGGAAACACAGACAGGTAAGAGACAGAACTGAAAGCTGCCAGGCAGCCACTAAACAAGAAACACAGACAACCAAGAACTAGACAGAGAAATACAAACAAGAGACAATACTGGGAAACAAGCAATACAAAACAAGATAAACTACACAAAGACTAGAATCAGGCAAGAATCTCAGACAATAAACTGGACTAGGCAGAAGTGCACAGAGCACACCAGCATACCAGGGACCTTAATCGATGCAAAGGCACACACAGAAGTTTCTAGGTGATTAATAAAGCCCATCAGCACCTGCGGCTCAAGCTGCAGCAATCTCAAGGCAACGATGGGTACTGTTCAGGCACAAACAAGAAAGACAAGTCTGGCAGCCTGGAAGATCCGGGTCGGACTGGGCTGAAGCCTGGAATGGGTAGGGACAGCAAGACAGTCTATGGCAGCCACTGGTTCTGGTCACCAGAGGGCGAGGGGAGCACAAACCAAGAAGCAGGCAGAAAGCATACTGAAGAATACACAGGTGCAGCACAGTGGCGCAATCAGAGCCATGCTGGAAGCAACCAGCACACAGAGACAGAGCTAAGTCAGGCAACACACACAGGTGCAGAATAGTGGAGTAATAAGAGCCACGCTGGAAGCAGCCAGCACAAAGACACAGAACTAACTCAGAAAAGACAGACAGAAGCCAGCTCAGAAGCTGACCCCCAGAAATAAGTTAAGTCTGAGAGGGGTCACGACCACAGACGTGACGACAATGCTCGAGCAGACTGCTAGGAAAAGTTGTGTAATTTCATATTTACACTTTTAGAACTGTGGTAAATCCGTAACATAGCCTTCCCTGCTGTTCCCTATTCACTGAAACTCTATTTCAAGAAGATCAGATGATCTACATCATCAGTTACAGTTTGCCTATGAATCTGTTTTTATTTAATTATGTTTAAGAGATCAGTTTTAGCTACATACATTTCATTTTATGAATAAGTTTCTTTAATAATTTGTACTGAGATATGTAGTTATTGTTTTCTAAACTTTTGTGAGTAAGTTAATGCTGATGTTTACGTGTTTTAAATTTATGCTGTTCACAGTCAAGAGATTTTGAAGATGAAGTAGTTAAAAACAAACAAAAAAAATTCTGTGATACACAGTTATACTCACTGTTTTTTCTTCTCTTTCAAATTGTAACTGTCTTTTCCTACTATACTAATACTTTTATATTATACTAGTAAAAAAGGCCCGTTTCTGACACAAATGAAACGGGCACTAGCAAGGTTTTCCTCGGTGTGTGTATGTTTGAGATTGTGTGTGAGAGTGACTCTGTGAGAGAGACAGAGTGAGTGTGTGACAGAGAGAAAGTGAGACTGGGTGTGAGTGTGGCTGTGAGAGAGAGCGTGTGTGTGAGAATGAGAGAGTGTGTGCCAAGGGCCCCCCCCTCCCTACCAGTTCCAAGGCCGTCGTCCCCCTCCCTCCCTCTCTTCAAGTGCGAGGGTCATCCCCTCCCTCCCTCCGAGTGCCAGGGTCATCCCCTCCCTCTGAGTTTCAGGGTCTCCCTCCCAGACCTATGCACTACATGACACGAAGACTCGAACCTTAGAGTGAAACAGAAAATGACGCTCTACAGTTTCCAAAGAGTTGCAACATTTCTGCAGATGGCAAGAGGACCTAGAATAAAGGCAGCATGGTTGGTTTCTGGGTTAGTCTAGTTGAATGCACGGAAATAAAGGTCAATGTAGAAACCTTTCTTTTCCTGTGAGGAGGCCTGAACAGGAAATTCCACGCACAGCGCCATCACTGCGGACGTCAGAACAGAAAGGCCTCTTCCACCACACCTCGCCATTACTCCTGAACCCCAGCTACAAAGAAACTCCCCGACCCCGGCCGCGCATCTGTGTAGGACCCATCACCTGGCTCAGCCCTGCCCCCAGGGGGTGTGGATTCTCGGTCGCTGCCCCATCCCCTCCTCCATCACACGGCGATTCGGAGACACCTCCCACCCCCTCCATCCGGATGAGTGCATTCATTGCTGATGCAGAGGCACTCGTGGTCACCTCACCTTGGAGCAAAGGCGGGAATTGGGAGGTGCCGCTCCGTCCCCTTTGGCTGAGAGGGGTGGGATTCCCGTACCTCTCGCTCTGGAGGTGGAGATTCGGAGGCACCGCCCAGCCTGTCCCGCAGCGGTAGGGGTTAGGGCGGCACCTGCTGACGTCAGCCTGTGTTACGAAGCCTAGCAGACCAACTCCGAAGAAGTCACGAACACAGGCAGCAAGACCAATAGAACGCTGGCGGACAGAATTATTATATAGGATGTTATAAGCCACTTGGGTTTGTCCAATGAGCAGGAGAGCAAGAAACAAACTTGAAACATGGTCTCTCATTCTCTAGTCATTCAAAAGAAAAAAGCAATCAGAATTGGTAGACATGGTCTGCCTCTAGAAAAATTATGCTGCCTCAGATTTAGCAATGCAGTATGTAGTTCACTGTCCTTTTCATCGGTAGAGCTTCCGTTGATTTTCCCCACCACCAAGGGAAAGGGGAAAGGGAATGGGACTTGATATACCGCTTTTCTGTGTTTTTTTGCAACTATATCCAAAGCGGTTTACATATTATACAGTGGTGGAAATAAGTATTTGATCCCTTGCTGATTTTGTAAGTTTGCCCACTGACAAAGACATGAGCAGCCCATAATTGAAGGGTAGGTTATTGGTAACAGTGAGAGATAGCACATCACAAATTAAATCCGTAAAATCACATTGTGGAAAGTATATGAATTTATTTGCATTCTGCAGAGGGAAATAAGTATTTGATCCCCCACCAACCAGTAAGAGATCTGGCCCCTACAGACCAGGTAGATGCTCCAAATCAACTCGTTACCTGCATGACAGACAGCTGTCGGCAATGGTCACCTGTATGAAAGACACCTGTCCACAGACTCAGTGAATCAGTCAGACTCTAACCTCTACAAAATGGCCAAGAGCAAGGAGCTGTCTAAGGATGTCAGGGACAAGATCATACACCTGCACAAGGCTGGAATGGGCTACAAAACCATCAGTAAGACGCTGGGCGAGAAGGAGACAACTGTTGGTGCCATAGTAAGAAAATGGAAGAAGTACAAAATGACTGTCAATCGACAAAGATCTGGGGCTCCACGCAAAATCTCACCTCGTGGGGTATCCTTGATCATGAGGAAGGTTAGAAATCAGCCTACAACTACAAGGGGGGAACTTGTCAATGATCTCAAGGCAGCTGGGACCACTGTCACCACGAAAACCATTGGTAACACATTACGACATAACGGATTGCAATCCTGCAGTGCCCGCAAGGTCCCCCTGCTCCGGAAGGCACATGTGACGGCCCGTCTGAAGTTTGCCAGTGAACACCTGGATGATGCCGAGAGTGATTGGGAGAAGGTGCTGTGGTCAGATGAGACAAAAATTGAGCTCTTTGGCATGAACTCAACTCGCCGTGTTTGGAGGAAGAGAAATGCTGCCTATGACCCAAAGAACACCGTCCCCACTGTCAAGCATGGAGGTGGAAATGTTATGTTTTGGGGGTGTTTCTCTGCTAAGGGCACAGGACTACTTCATCGCATCAATGGGAGAATGGATGGGGCCATGTACCGTACAATTCTGAGTGACAACCTCCTTCCCTCCGCCAGGGCCTTAAAAATGGGTCGTGGCTGGGTCTTCCAGCACGACAATGACCCAAAACATACAGCCAAGGCAACAAAGGAGTGGCTCAGGAAGAAGCACATTAGGGTCATGGAGTGGCCTAGCCAGTCACCAGACCTTAATCCCATTGAAAACTTATGGAGGGAGCTGAAGCTGCGAGTTGCCAAGCGACAGCCCAGAACTCTTAATGATTTAGAGATGATCTGCAAAGAGGAGTGGACCAAAATTCCTCCTGACATGTGTGCAAACCTCATCATCAACTACAGAAGACGTCTGACCGCTGTGCTTGCCAACAAGGGTTTTGCCACCAAGTATTAGGTCTTGTTTGCCAGAGGGATTAAATACTTATTTCCCTCTGCAGAATGCAAATAAATTCATATACTTTCCACAATGTGATTTTCCGGATTTAATTTGTGATGTGCTATCTCTCACTGTTACCAATAACCTACCCTTCAATTATGGGCTGCTCATGTCTTTGTCAGTGGGCAAACTTACAAAATCAGCAAGGGATCAAATACTTATTTCCACCACTGTATGCATGGTACTTTATTTGTACCTGGGGCAATGGAGGGTTAAGTGACTCGCCCAGAGTCACAAGGAGATGCAGTGGGAATCAAACCCAGTTCCCCAGGAACAAAGTCCGCTGAACTAACCACTAAGCTGCTCCTCCACTCCAGTCAAGGGAAAACTAACTAGCCTACTGTTTTTAACAAGTCCTCTTATGGAGAGCAACCACAGCTGCTCTTTTCCAATACCATAGGGCCACTCCAGTCTCCAAAGATCGATTGGCGAGGTCTTTCAGCAAACCCTCCAGAACCTCTCTACGCTTCCTTAGTATAATCTGGCCCATGGCTTTGTCCATTTTCAGTATTGCTAATTCTCTTCTATAAATGATGTCATCCATACGCTGCCGCGTGTAGGTGTTCTTGGGGGCACAGTTTGGATAGTGACCACCAAAGGTTTCTTCAGTAGATATCAAGCAAATTTTTTTATCTATAGATCTCTCTCTCTCTCTCTCTCTATATATATATATATATATATATATATATATATATATATATATATATATATATATATATATATATATATATATATATATATATATATATATATACACACACGTTAGCACTTCTACTTTTTTCTTTCTTCTCTCTACACATTGCACCTTTTCACCTCTCAATCTTACAATTCCACTTCTGGCCTTCCCTCTTTTCACTACGATATTTTATACTTTGCAGCTGCTAATTTTTTTGCCCTTACTTTTTCAAGTCTCTCTTCAGAAAACCAGACCAGTTTCCTTTTCCTCTTACCTTTATTTACGAACAAAGATTTATTATTTTTAAGCCCACTATTTTTCCACTCCACCTACTCCAGACACCCTGCCAGAACCTTCTTAAAAGCACTAAAGGCAACAAACATTTCTGAACTCCAGGATATGGAGCTTTGTGCGACTCCTCTCTGCCTTGGCCACTACATAAGAACATAAATGCTGCCATACTGGGACAGACCAAAGGTCCATCAAGTCCAGGATCCTGTTGCAACAGTGGCTGATCCAGGTCACAAATACCTGGCAAGATCCCAGAATAGCAAAACAGATTTTGTTTTGCTGTTTATCCTAGAAATAAGCAGTGGATTTTTCCAAGTCCATCTTAATAATGGCTTGTGGACTTCTAAGAAATTATCCAAACCTTTTTAAAACCCAGCTATTCTAACTGCTATTACCACATTCTCTGGCAACAAATTCAAGAACTTAATTACACATTGAGTAAAGAAGTATTTTCTCCGATTTGTTTTAAATTTACTACTCAGTATCTTCATTGCGTGCCCCCTAGTCATACTATTTTTGGAAAGGGTAAAACCAGCGATTCATATCTACCCATTCCACTACACTCAGTATTTTATAGACCTACATATCTCCCCCTCAGTTGAACAGCCCTAGCTGCTTTAGCTTTTCCTTATAGGGAAGTCATCCCATCACCTATATCATTTTCATTGCCCTTCTCTGTACTTTTTCTAATTTTGCTATACCTTTTTTTAAGATGCAGTGGTCACCAATTACTATATATTTCCAGATAACTGGTAAATATCCCTAGGAGCGCTGCGTACGACTGGTAGCGCTATAGAAATGATTTGTAGTAGTACTTTCTGAATTAACACCCAGACAGTGATTGTCAAACAATGGCTCATGAAAGAGAACATCCTTTATTTTTCATTCTATTATCACTTTGCTGGATAAACTGAAAAGGTAATACCAGCAACTAAACATATTAGCAAATTAAAATGTTACAAGTTCACAAATTAACTTTGATAAGCAGATAAGAACAAGGTTAGAGAGATGCAGATCTAGCCAACTGAAGCACTCAGACCATATTAAAATTTTAAAAAAAGAAATACACTATATAGCACTGACTTCTCAGAGGTATTTTCTTACTCTGAAGAAGCCTAATCAGCAGACCCTCTCAACAAGGTTAGCCACTCCAAGCTAAAACTAGATCTTGAAAGGCAAGTTTATGATGAGCAGTAAATTAAGAGCCTACAGGAAGATTACAGTAGGCAATATTGTTTACCAGGAGCAACTGCAAAGTTCAGGTTAATTCTGTAGATTTGTACAGAGTTGAATTTTAACCATATCAGTACGTAAATTATGTATCACACATGAAGAGATTTTAGAAGCTACATCATAACCCAAGGATCACCACTATCACCAACCCTGTTCAACCTAATGATGACCCCACTAGCCAAATCCTTATCCGACCAAGGCCTTAATCCTTACATCTACACAGATGATGTCACGATATATATCCCATATAAACACAATCTAACAGAAATCACCAACGAAATCAAACTCAGCCTGAAAATCATTAACTCATGGGTGGATGCATTTCAACTAAAACTCAACGCAGAAAAAACACACTGTCTCATCCTCTCATCCCAATACAACACGAACAACCCCACCAACTTAAACACCCCAGATTATACCCTTCCTGTTTCTAACAGCCTGAAAATTCTCGGCGTTACAATTGACTGAAACCTCACGCTAGAAACCAAAGCGAAATCTACAACAAAGAAAATGTTCCACAACTTGGTTCAATGAATGGTACTAAGTCTCCTAGACTACTGCAATGGAATCTATGCAGGATGCAAAGAACACATAATAAAGAAACTCCAAACTGCCCAAAACACCGCAGCTAGACTTATATTTGGAAAAACGAGATTCGAAAGCGCCAAAACCCCTATGAGAAAAGCTGCACTGGCTCCCAATCAAAGAACGTATTGCGTTCAAAATCTGTACTCCGGTTCATAAAATCATCTACGGCGAGGCCCCGGGATACATGGCAAACCTCATAGACTTACCAACCAGAAACACAAAACAATCAACACGCACATACCTAAATCTCCACTACCCAAGCTGCAAAGGACTCAAATACAAATCAACCTATGCATCCAGCTTCTCCTATATAAGCACGCAACTATGGAACGCACTACCAAACGTCACGAAAAGAATGCACGACCCATCAAACTTCCGGAAATCATTAAAAACCAACTTGTTCAAAAAGGCATACCCTAATGATCCAACTTAAACGCCTGAACCCTGCAATACGAAATTAATACTCGAACTGGACATAACTTAATTCTTCCACCTTGATTCCCTAATGTGTTTGTCACTTATGAACTTTTACCATATCATCACTCTGCATTTGTTATACCAGAATTGGCAATCGCCATCATGGTACTATGTAAGCCACATTGAGCCTGCAAACAGGTGGGAAAATGTGGGATACAAATGCAACAAATAAATAAAATAAATGAGTAACATGGAATTGATGCTTAATTCTGTTGCCTGATGATTTGGTACTAGCTGGTGGCCCAAGTTTAATCACAATCAAAATTTTATTTTATTTATTGCATTTGTATCCCACATTATCCCACCTATTTGCAGGCTCAATGTGGCTTACACTGTTTTGTTATGACATTGTCATTCCAGAATATCAGATACAGTTAGTAGTGTGCCGAGATTAAGTAGGGAAGAAAAAGGAAGTGATTAGGCGGGTGATTGTAGAAGTGGATTTTCATAGCTGGTTGGGTTGGGAAAGTGGGTCAGTGAAGCTATTGGTTTTCGTTGTAGGCCTTGTTAAAGAAGTATGTCTTCAGAGATTTGCGAAAGTTATTTGTTTCGACAATTGATTTCAGGTCTGTGGGTAGAGCATTCCATATCTGCGTGCTCGTGTAAGAGAAGGTAGTGGCATGCATCAGCTTGTATTTTAGTCCTTTACAGCTGGGGAAGTGCAAATTGAGAAATTTGTGGGATGTTCTTGTGGCGTTTCTGGGAGGTAGGTCCACTAGGTTCAGCATGTAGATCGGGGCGTCTGCGTGAATGATTTTGTGTACTATCGTACATATCTTGAACGCAATGTGTTCCTTAAGTGGGAGCCAGTGCAGTTTCTCTCTTAGGGGTTTTGCACTTTCATATTTAGTTTTTCCAAATATGAGTCTGGTGGCAGTATTCTGGGCTGTTTGGAGTTTTTTGATAGTCTGTTCTTTGCAGCCCGCATATAGTGCGTTGCAGTAATGCAGATGTCTTATTACTATTGACTGTACCAGGGTGCGGATGATGTATCTCAGGAAGTATGGTTTTACTCTTTTGAGTTTCCACATGGTGTGGAACATCTTTTTCGTCGTGTTCTTCACCTGGGTATCGAGAGTGAGGTTTCGATCAATAGTAACTACGAGTATTTTCAGGTTTTGTGAGACTGGAAGAGAACAGTATGGTGTGATTATGGTAGAGAAGTTTTTTTGTGTTATGTTGGGAGGTGAGTACAAGACATTGTGTTTTTTCTGCGTTAAGTTTTAGTTGGAATGCATCCGCCCAGGTGTGCATGATTTGGAGGCTTTGCAAAAGTACCTACCTACTCTGTTACCTCATTAAAAAGGTCAGCTGGAAAAAGCATTAAAAGCAGTTAGCCTTACCCAATCTGGACGCTCGCTCTGGTCCCCAGGACCTCGGTGTGGCTCAGCTGAGGGTGGTGAATAATCTCTCACAGCAGTTGTGTACTCCACAGGTCCTGTTCCAGGCAATGGAAGCTTTAGCAGAGGATAACTGGGGACAAGAAGTGAGAAGAGAGACGCACTTCAGCTAACAAAGAGAATCTTCAACCCATGTAACAAACACTGTCAACCAAATATTAAAATCCAAGCTAAATCAATGGTCACAAACCCTACACTGCATCCAAACAATCAATCTATGGCTGTCTTACCTGCTGTATAAAAGGTGTGTACTAAGTGCAAATAAATCAATTTTATATACCTGATAATTTTCTATTCTTTAGACTTTAGACATCATCACTGTTCTGAACCAGAGGGTGTAATCCCTCCCCACCAGCAGATGGAGGTAGAGAAAACCGAATTCAACCAGTGACTTCACCAGTTATAATCTGTGGTGTTCTCTGGAACAATCCAGTATATATTTGCCCAAAGCAGCAGAAGGTCCTTTTAAGTAACGCGCCCAGCCCCATCATAGGAACATAAAAGAGTAGCCATACTGGGTCAGATCAGTACCCTGGTTTTCCAACAGTGGTCAAGCAAGTACCTGACAAATACCCAAATCATGGCAGCAGTGGCATTCACAGGTTATGGAGCAGCTATAAATGATGCAGCAACCTTGGCGTCATAGATGTCGGCAGCTCTTTAAGAAGTAATCGAATAGCAGCATAACAGCGCTTGAGAGAAAATGAGAAATAGCGCCAGAGGAGGCACTTCTGAGGATGCATGTGTCGGCAGCTCCTGAATAGGCATATTTGGTGAAACTGAGAGGCTCTTTGAGCCCAGCCGAGATAGGTTAAAAACCTGTTTGGTGTGTCGTTAAGAATTGTAAGTGCTATGAAACCATTGAAGTAAGCTATTACTATTGAAAGATTATTTAAATAATAAAAGCTAAATAAAATTTAGAAAATAACAGAGGTGGAGGTTTTTCAGACTGATGATGGAAAAATTCAGTAACTTTTAAATACAGCTACCAGGCTTATAAGGCACCATTATACATAATGAAGTCTTTTCTTCCACATAAATATTTAGATATTTGAAGTACGGTACAAAATAAGATTAGCTGAGCAGTAATAAAGGTGTGGGAGTCAGGGGCGTATCTGGAATCCGGCGGTAGGGGGGGCCAGAGCCAGAGAGAGGGGGCACATTTTTGCCTCCCTGCCCCGCCGCCTCTCTCCACACCCCCCCACCGTCAACCATCCCCTGCTGCTTACCTTTGCTGGCGGGGGGGCCCCAACCCCCGCCAGCCGAGGTCCGACCCGAAGTCTTCATATTTCGTCTTCCTCCGACTCCTCCGTGGCCATGCTGCAAGGAACGCTGCAGTGCTGATTCGTTGAATCCAGTTCGGAGTCTGACGTCGCAGCACGTTGTATGCGCGTACAACGTGCTGCGACGTCAGACTCCAAACTGGATTCAACGAATCAGCACTGCAGCGTTACTTCCTTGCAGCATGGCCACGGAGGAGTCGGAGGAAGACGAAATATGAAGACTTCGGGTCGGACCTCGGCTGGCGGGGGTTGGGGCCCCCCACCAGCAAAGGTAAGCAGCGGGGGAGGGTTGACGTCGGGGAGGGGGGCCAGGGCGAAATCTGCGGGGGCCCAGGCCCCTGTGGCCCCACGCAGATATGCCCCTGGTGGGAGTTAACTACCATTTACAGGAAAGAGAAAGGGGATGGGACTTGATATATTGCCTTTCTGTGGTTACAATCACAGGCATTTATTTTGTACCTGGGGCAAATGGAGGGTTAAGTGACTTGCCCAAAGTCACAAGGAGCTACAGTGGAAATTGAACGCAGTTCACCAGGATCAAAGCCCGCTGCACTAACCACTAGTGTATTTAGATTTTATCAAAGCCTTTGACACGGTTCCACATAGACAGCTAATAAATACACTGAATGCCCTCAGTAACTACGACTAGGAAACAAAGGGAAATTCTTTACCATTCAGGAACTACCTGAAGTTAAAATTATCAGATGCTTCAATACCAACAATAAAAAGACCTAATGAGACAGCATGGGCAGAGAAATTATATGGTATTTAACTTTTTAGTCTTGCAAGTGATGGAGGAATGCCATATGGTTTAGATTATTTAGAATGTCTAGCTTTTGCTAGGCTAGAGGTTAGAAAGGTCAGAGAGAAGTAATTAGTTTACCACATATGGATACCATTATGAGCCAGGCATATTGTAGTTTTAAAAGAATTAGTTTAAAATGCTGCATAGAAGAAAATAGTTAGATTTTAGAAGTTCTTGATATGTAGAATTTGTCTTATAAGGAATTTTGATTTCTGCTTATTTTAGAATATGTTTTATTCTGTGTAATTAATAAGTTTTATTTCTATGTAGAATATCTGTTCAACTCAGTGTTACTTTTCAAGTAAGACTGCAGTTGAAAAGGTCATCATCTGGTTTGAATTATCCACAGTCCTAGCTAGTTCAATGTGTGAAGCTAATAGGTGAAAGAGGTCAGAAAAAGTCAACTTACTTCCTTGATGGATTATAGCAAAATGTAGGACTGTGTGCCATTAAGCAAGACTGGCCCCTTAGCCCCTAAATGAACCCAGTTTAAGCTATGACTGGGATTATGTGAATAATAATAAAATGCCAAGAGATAGGAGCCACATTGTCTAGTGTGAGAGGCCCCAGGTCATAGGTCAGTTAGGAAATGTCTGGAACCTATGTAACTGATATTTTGAACATATGTGTAGAGATGATTGGTTCAGACAGGGTAATCAATCTATTCCTTACCATCTGGAAAGTAAGGGGGGCCAGAGGGGTTAGAACTGTATATAACTAAGAGCAGAAGCAGCTTACGTCAGAAGAGAACTGAAGAGGACAGACAGAAGCCACAAGACACAGAGAGCTGAGAAAGAGAAGAAGAGACTTAGTGCTGATGTCCTACTTTGTTTGCTGGCAAATAAAGAAGATTTCTCTCTCATTTTGGTGTGTGCTGTTTGACTCCTGAAGTACCACAGATTCTGCTAACACTAGTGGTAATTCCTGCAACACTAAGAGATTTCAGTTTTGTAACTATCAGACAACGGTGTGCCTCTGTTACCTGCTCATTCTGTTTTGACTTCCCAAAAGCTAGTCAAGCAATGTATCGAGTAATCTAATAAAAATTATCTTATTGTATTTTATTGTTGACCTATATTCAATGGACTAATATGGCAACCATATTGCTTTATTGAACTTATATCACACTACCATACATGGCAAGCTGTTTTCACTAACTGGCAGCCTGGCATTTTCATGTGGCATATACCTTGTAAATGAAATGATATCCCCTTTGATTTTTTTTTTTCAAACACAACAGAAATTGAAAAGAATTATACAGGCTGGGAATATACTGTATTTTCGCACATATAAGCTGCACCCTAGTGTAAGTCGTGAATTTTCTGACTTTGTGTAACAAAGTGCCTCTGCATAAGCCACACCTCTGTATTAGCCACCAGTTGTGTGTGCAAGGGTGTTGTGCGCCAAATGCTCATGTGTAGGTGTTAAAATGCACAGTACAGATGGTCACAAACTAAGTTTTAAACGCAGATAGTAACCAACAAATATGCGCGTGTCTAAAGAAAACTGAAAATGAAAGCACACATGTAGAAGTAGAAGAACAGGTGTCAATACTTCCATTTTTGTCTGGGCATTACCACACGAGCCACATGTGCCAGGAATGTTCCTCCCCCCACTTTCAGTTTAATAGCGCAATTTAACCGCGCATAAAATTCAGTAAACTTCACATTGCATAGTCCACTGCACGTTTATGTAAACAAGAACATGTATTAGCCACACCCTTGTATTGGCCGTGACCCCTCTAGTCAAAATGTAAGAGCAAATATAAGCTGCTGGGGGGGGGGGGGGCAGGGGGGACAAGCACCGGGGTCTCTCACCTTCTCCTGCTCCCAGGCCGCCGGCGCTGCAGTCCCCAGTCTCACTTGCCTCCCCTCGGCTCCGTCGGCAGCCCCCTTCTGTCTGCCATCGGGCCCCCTGCATTTGGAAAAGGGAGAGTCTCTAGTTGGCAGCGCGTCTGTTTGAGAGCGGCAGATCGCCTTGGGCCCTCCCTCACTGTGTTCCGTCCTTGTCTGATGTAACTTCCTGTTTCTGCGAGGGCGGGGCACAGTGAGGGAGGGCCCGGAGGGAGGCGATCTGCCTCTTTCACACGGAGCTGAGGCGCTGCCAATTTGAACGCAGGGGGCCCGGTGGCGGACGGAGAGGGGCTGTCAACAGGGCTGGGGGTGGGCGGGTGGAGACTGGGGACTGCAGCGCTGGCAGCCTGAGAGAAGGAGAGGGAGGAGACAGTGGTAGTGATGGGGGGGCTGCGCCGGTGGTGGACAAAATATTCCAAAAATTTCCCAAATTTGAATGTGGAAAAAAACATGTGAAGACAGTTTGAAAATGGGTCAGATTGGACTGAAGGTTCCAGAGAAATAAGCCCTCAAAAATGGCTCAATGCATTTCACTGTAAGAAGTAGGGTTCCAACGTCTCTACCACCGAAACTTAGATACCGTGAAACAGTTAGGGAACTGCTCCTTTTAAACTGTTCACTACCTCTCCCCCAACTATTCCCATAACTTCCCCCCCCCCCCCAACCATTCCATCAACCCCCAACAATTACCCCAAAACTCACCTCCCAAAAACTACCACTAGCCCCCCCCTACCCACACACACACACACAATACTAGCCCCTAACTTGTTCCTTCCCCTCTAAGTCAAAGATGCAAACAGAGCAACACTGCTACACAAATAAAGGGATTGGAAAAATATTCATTAGCCATGCTCTGTCTGCTTTTAGCAAAAGATGGGAAGATGAAGGCTAAAGTCAGAGTCTTAAACTATCTAAATTCTATCAGCCTCTCAGCATTTGACCTGGCAATTTGCAGTGCATGCAACAACAGAGGATTCAGGGATGGCTCTTACAGCTGGATCAGACAAGAGAGCATTCTCTAGAGAGAGGTTACTTAAGACCCAAAAACAGAGGTGCTCCTTCAATACTGTGAGCCCCTGAGGTCAACAGTGGTAAGGTAGCAGTACAGATGTAAACTCTGTCTAGGAAATTACGCCCTGAGACATTAACTTTTCTATGTAGATTGTAGAGGTCAAGCTGCAGGGAACGACATCTTTGGGGACAGCATTTCTGCAATGAACCAAGGTCCCTCCCAACTTGTAGGTAACATGAGAACCAATATTTAACACTGGAGAAAGTTTCTCATAGAACAGACAATGATGAGACAGCTACTAATATATTCAAGTGAATTAACTTCCTTTTTGCATCCTTTTACTTACATCAGGAAAAGAGGCAAATCTTTAGCTTGGTTTTGGTTTTCAGAATTTCAGATAAGAGATTTGTACCTGTAGTCGACTGGGGGAAGTTGAGGGAGCTCAAATTCAAAACTGTAGTTTCTTTCTACCATTTCTAGTTTCTTGTGAATAATTATATTGTCTTGTACAGTAGTAGTGCTCATTTTCTGTAGAGATAACATCTAGAACTCCAACTGCTGATCTGAGAAGTTTACCCTTCATACCTACAGTTAATGCCCGATGAAAGACAATCATTCCATCCTACTCATTATTTCATAGACCTCTAGCGTATCCTCTTCTCAGCTGTCTCTTCTCCATGCTGAAGAACCATCACTTATTAGACTTTCTTCACAAAATAGCTACTCCACTCTCTCTCTTATTTTTGTGTACTTCAACTTGTACAATCTACTGCTGTGACAAAGTTTGTTTTATAATATAAAACTTGTGGTTAAGTATATGGGTCTAATGGTGTACCTGACAGAGCAGGATTGGGGGAGGGTCTGGAATTAAGACTGGCCCAGGAGTTCCAAATGGGAGTCCTAACCAATATACCACATAACCTGGAGCAGACTAAAGCCATGGACAAAGACTGCCAGTCAGCTCTTGAGGCCATAACCCTAGGCTTCTGGAATCAGCTGGTGCTCAGTTAAAGTAAGTTGCTCACAGCAACTCTAAGGTTAACTTGTCCTCTTGCTATCTAACTCCATACACACAATATCTTTTGCTTCAATTCTCCATTGCTAGCCTTTACTAACACTGCTTCAGCTGTGACCTATTTTCTGATTCCAGTTCCATTGGGCAGGTTTCTGAGATGTTTGGAGCAGGCAGAGACCATTTTAAAAACTGAGACAATCATTTTTCTGTACTTACCAGCAGGCGAGAATACAAAGAGCTGTGAAAAGGATGATGGGAATTGGATAGGATGCACATAGCAACCCGTGGTTATAGAATGCCTGCGATGTCTTCACACGCAGCTTTTCAGTCAGGGTCATTCTCAGCTGCTGTCAACTGGCCGCCATCACGGAACGCATTATGTGGTTAAGCAGAGGTCATCATGAGCATATCTTTTGCAGGGCACCATCAAGAAGTCTGAGGGAAAAGAAAGCAGTAATTGGCATACTCAAATACAATAGGTTAGATTAAATACGGCTACTAGGTAAGCCTAAGCAATTTATTTTTGCCTCCTCCCCTACTCTCACAGGTTCATGCCTCCTGAGACTGCCCACTGAAGTATTGTCAGTGTCTACAGGAACTAGATTCAACCTGCCAATTTGTTTTAAAATAGACACCTGATAATTGTTTAGTCTGTATGCATAAACGAGCCCAAGAGGAAAAGCTTAAATCCTTAGGCCTTCCAATATTCACAGAATTCCAAAGTTTCTACATAAAGCACCAAGAACGAAAATCTGATTTATGGCTCTGAAACACCAACATAAACAAGAGTTTCTATAAAAGACTAAAGGGCCTATTTTCCAGGATGTGCGCTTTGAGGTGAATGTGGAAAAGGGGGGGGGGGGGGGGGGGGGGAACAGACTCCACACACTTGTTCTCCCTGACATGGCTTAATTGTTTGGTGTCCTACCCACACCAAACTAAGTTATTGCAAGCAGATGATCAAAAGCCCCGCACTGTTCCAAACAGCGCTCTCAAACAGCGCTGGAACAGCGCAGGGCTTTACCGCACCAATGATCAGAGATAATTGCATGCAAATTTAAGCACACAATTATCTCTGATCATAGGGTAGAAGTGCGGGAGAATTGTGCCTGAGAATGTGCTCAGCACAATCCTCCTGCACTTGTTTGACAGGTCTGGGCTGTCAAAAGCCCAAACCTTTCAAACACAGGAGCTGGAGTTCGGGGGGGGGGGGGGGGGGGGGGGCTGGAGGTCCTCTCCCTTATTTGGTGTATAGCCCCGCCCAACGCATCCCAGGATACACTGGGCAGGGCTAGGCGCTGCCATTTTGCAGCGTCGCAGGACAAGGAGGGAGGCAGGCTACCCTCCCTCCTCCAACACACAAGGTAGGGGAGACTGGACCACCAGGGACCCCTTGCTGGGGGACTAGGTGGGGGGGCTGGAGACCCACTGGATCTCCAGCACTCCCTGAACCTGGGGGGGCCCCGTCACTGGTAGGTTTGTTATTGGAGGGAATGGGGGCCTGCCAGCATGCAAATGCATGCTGGACAGGGTTCACCATTCCTCTCCAATGATCTGCAAACCCTAACGCCAGCTCGGAGCTGGAGTAGGGTTTGCAGCGGCTAGCAACCCAATCTTTGGCGCTGGCTGCTGATCATTGGGAATGAATATGTTTAGCCCTGTTTAGCGTGCGTTTGCATGCTAGATGCAATCAGAGCCCTCGAGGGCTCTAATCATGGGGCGTTAGCAAATGCCAGCGCTAGTATGGCGCTAACAGCCTCTAGTGCCAGTGTTTGCTTCTGATTATCCCCCCTGCTGGTGAGGGGGAGGATGGGGGAAAGGAAACCATACAGATAGTAATCACATAATCCTTTTCTTCTGAACGCTGTGTGGTTGTCTGAAAATGAGATGCTTTAGCATTCTCTGCCAGTGCAAAGTTCACACATCATCTACAACTAACAATCAGTGATTATTAGCAAGGAGAAAGGACAGACTATTCAAACTGCACTGGATGCAAATCAAATTTATGAAAACACTGCTTTGGAACTGGAAGCTCATTGCCTTATGGTCCTTTGCAAAAGCATCCTGCACTAAGCTTATAATCACTCTAGGTTGGAGGAGTAGCCTAGTGGTTAGTGCAGTGGACTTTGACCCTGGGGAACTGATTTCAATTCCCACTGCTGCTCCTTGCGACTCTGAGTTAAGTCACTTAACCCTCCATTGCCCCTGGTACAAAATAAGTACCTGAATATATGTAAACCGCTTTGAATGTAGTTGCAAAAACCTTAGAAAGGTGGTATATCAAGTCCCATTTCCCCCTTACCTATTTACAAATATTAGCATTTCAATCCTATAATTTGACAACTTTTCCACTCTATAAATAACCCCCAAGCTCATCCCAATCCCTCTCATCACTAGGAAAACACACTGGTCCCTTTTCTCATTTCATTATTTACTTGCATTTCCAAACTTGGGACAATAGTGACCTCCTCCCCCTACCCACCCCAAACACACTCTCGCCCCTGCCCTGTGCTGCAATAGAGGCTTACCTACAGCATACAGCATTCCCCTCCTGCTTTCATCCTACCACACCAACCTTTTAAAATAACACGATTAAAAGAATCTTTCTTAGTGTCTGTCTCATATTTCCTCACCTAAAAAAATCACTATTCATCTCTCCTTTAGTGATATATTCTGGTGCACCATCACCTCCTTTCATTTCCCTTGGGACTGCCGATCTACTTCATGGTCCGGGGTGGGTGGGGGGGGGGGGGGGGGGGGGGGGGAATTGCAGCCTTCTCCAAACACACTGGGAATACTGTGCACTCTCTCTGTTAACTGCTGAGGAGCCAAGCACATCCAGCATGGGGCCAAGGTAGTGCGTGCAGGATGAAAACAATCAACCAGAGGCAGAGACAGACTTCTCAGGAACACAGGAAGAGAGCAGCCCAAACACTGACATGGAAAGTATTAGCCATGCCCACAGGAAATCAGCTCTTAGGTGTGGCTACTTCTAGTACTACAACTAAGGTGTATGTATGTCCATGTGTGTTGCAAGGGGACTGAGAAACAACGGGAGCATACATTACTCATAACACCAAACACGAAGAGAGTCACTCACATAGATCAACCAATCCTAAAGAGCTGCCACTGAGCACAGACATAAAAACAAAATGAATCAGACAGTTGTAAAGTCCTTGTTATATCAAACTTAGTTACATTTGACTGCAGAAAAAAATATCAGTGTCTCAACCCAGTCCTAGGGGAACCCCGAGCCAGTCTGGTTTTCAAGATATCCACAATGAATATGCACAAATATATTTGCATACAATGGAGCAAGCACATGCAAATATATATTTCATACATATTCATCATGAAGATTTTGAAAACCAGGGGTTTCCCCCGAGGACTGGGTTGAGAAACCTTAACCATATATGCCCAGAGGGAGGAAGAAGCCAGAACTTCCCCTGCAAAGGGCACCAGAAACATCAGATGTAGGCGTGCAGTGGCAGGCATTATTGGCCACATGCTTTAAAAGCAAAGCTGTGTGAATTTCTAGTTATAAAAATCCGCAAAAATTACAAATCGCACACAAGGCAGCAAGCAGGAAACAGCACTGGAAAAAACTCTTTTCAGGAGACACTGATCTTCTAGAAATATGAATCCCTGAGTCACAGGCAGCCACTGTCTCCAAAAGCCTCCGCGCATAATAGAATGACCATGGAAGCACTGACTTGCTTAAGTGTTATTTCATGTTTTATTATTATGAATGTAACCCGTTCTGGACGTTGACACGAGGATGGGCTAAAAAACTGAATATATAAATAAATGAAAAACGAGATAGGGAGTGAGAGGGACAGGCTGGTCTAGATAGTTCATTAAAAATTTAATACAAACTCAGAGCATGGAAGGCACCTTCCTACCAAAGCCCTTCCATTGCTTATCAGCCTGGTAGCTTAACAGTAAGAAGTTACTGTCATGAGCTTGTCGGCATAACCATTATATTTCTGTACATTTTCCAAAAAATTATACAAATGGAGACCCACACTGGTATATATGAAATATGTCACTTCAAGAAGTCATGTGTACCTTCATTTGATGACTGTATAAGCTGCACATAATTTTAAGATTAGACAATTATATATTTCAAGATTTGCAGATGGCTCAAGTGTCATTACGAATCAAGGCTTAATTTCTAGACAAAAAGGGAAATGGAACTGTGGAGGAAGAGGGGCGCTCAGAAGCAGGTGTGAACAAACTGAAGAGAATAGGTAGGCCTGGATTTTGGCACGACACACACAAAGGCCTACGGTGCCAAATTTCAAAGGCATAAAATAGCTATGCCAAAGAGGAGCTTGCCCCACTTGCTTTAAGGGGATCTTTTACTAAGCCGCAGTAGCATTTTTAGCTCGCAGAAGAAATCAACTGCCGATAAACGCCAAGATGCCCATAGGAATATAATGGGCTTCTCGGCATTTACCACCAGACGACTTCTAGCACAAGCTAAAAACGCTACTGCAGCTTGACGAAGTTTAAAAAGGGGTTAGATAGATTCCTAAAGGACAAGTCCATAGACCGCTATTAAATGGACTTGGAAAAATTCCGCATTTTTAGGTATAACTTGTCTGGAATGTTTTTACGTTTGGGGAGCGTGCCAGGTGCCCTTGACCTGGATTGGCCACTGTCGGTGACAGGATGCTGGGCTAGATGGACCTTTGGTCTTTCCCAGTATGGCACTACTTATGTACTTATGTACTTATGTACCCCCATAGAGCAGTAATTCTCAACCAGTGTGTAGTGACACACTGGTGTGTCACCAAGAGGTGGCAGATGTGTCACCAAAATTTGTTATAGACAGCAAGCTTGTGCTTGACCTAACAACTACCTGTGCCTGCAAGCTGAGAAGAGCAGAGACCCTGAGAGTCAAGTACTTGAAATCCCCATTAACCGGTCCCGATTTCTATTTCCCCACTACCCCCAATGAAAACTGCCGTCAGCCCCAACTAGAAATGATGCAGATCTTCTGTTCATAAGTTCTGTTTTTTACATGGTTTCTGGCTAGCATATTTGCAGGGTTGTGTGTTACTCTGTACAGTATCTGGCAGCGGAGGAATGTTGTGTTGCTGTTACTGAGGTGACACCATATATGTTTGTTTTGTATGGCAAGCTGTAAGGAAAACATCATAGCTCTATATTCTAGAATGGGTAAAGGTTTATTGATGTTGACAGTAAGTTAGAATGAATTTGTCAACTATTCAAGCCTATATCAAAATATAAATACACTTCCAGTTAGTATACAACCTTAATTTTTTTTAAAGAAAAAAATAAAATTTGATCATTTTAGCAGCTGATTAAAAATAAAGTCTGTTTAGACTATTTTACATTTCACCTGCATCATCCTATATAATAATTTGCATCTCCGTCTGGAAGCCTGGATTCGTAACGCACTTCCCATTGGTCTGCCCTGGCGATGACGTCAGAGGGCGGATCAGTGAGAGGGAAGGGAAGCCAGCAACAGCCAGCAGAGGTGAGTAGAGAATCGCCCCCCTCCCTCCCTCCCTCCTCATTATTAAAAACTAATAAAAGAGGCCCGTTTCCGAAAGAAATGAAACGGGCGCTAGCAAGGTTCCACACCCCCCTCCCTACCTCCCTCCCTCTCTCTCCTCCGAATTACAGGCCCCCCTCCCCTTGAAGTTGCAGGACCGCCCCCCCCCTCTCCCTCGTGTTGCAGGACGCCCCCCTCCCTCCCTCTGAGGGGTCCTGGAACTTGAAGGGGAGGGGTGCATGGAACTCGGAGGAGAGAGAGGGAGGGAGGTAGGGAGGGGGGGCATGGAACTCTGAGGAGAGAGAGGGAAGGAGGGAGGGAGGGGGGGCATGGAACTCGGAGGAGAGAGAGGGAAGGAGGGAGGGAGGGGGGCATGGAACTCAGAGGAGAGGGAAGGAGGGAGGGAGGGGGCATGGAACTCGGAGGAGAGAGAGGGGAGGAGGGAGGGCATGGAACTCGGAGGACAGAGAGGGAGGGAGGTAGGGAGGGGGGTGTGGAACCTTGCTAGCGCCCGTTTCATTTCTTTCGGAAACGGGCCTCTTTTATTAGTTTTTAATAATGAGAATTTTATTTTTATTAAGCTGTGGATTTATTAAGCTGTCTCACACATGAACATAGTCTGTCAAGTGTGTCACAACAGAAGAAAGGTTGAGAACCACTGCTTTAGAGCCATGTGAATGTGCTGCTTAAAAAGGGGAACTATGGCCTTCCTCTGCTCCTCTCCTGGCTGTCCCAATCTTAGATCTCACACCTTCCTATTCTGCTCTCTAGTGCCCTGATGCTCAAAACTCCAGCACCAGAACAGCACAGAAAAAATAACCTTCCTAATGCTCAATGCAAACGGTATGCAAATCATCTGTGCGGTATCGTCTAGCATTAAGAAGTTAAGGGGAAGGATTGTGCATGCACACAAGACCTCTGTTGACAGAACCTCTAGCTGGCTCTTCTTACCAAACCTCCTCCTTTATCCAGAGCAAGAGGAGGAGGGTATGGGGAAAGGGACCTGGGGAGGGAGGGAGAGCCCCCAAATAATCCCTGGAAAGCTTCTCCTGCTACCCTCACTGCCTCCTCGTCTCCTCTCCTGATCTTCCTGCTGGTGGATCCCAGCCTGTTTCTCTCATCTCTCTTCCTCCCTCCCCACCCCTGCCATCATATTTGCATTTCTTTATTACCATCGGGAACAAACAAACATGTACGTGAGAAAGCTGCTGGTCTGCTGCTGTCATATGCCAGTCCCAAGAATACATCGTAACCCAGACACCCTAATGCCAGATCAAAGCTGGTTTAAGGTTTCCAGCGGTAAGGGTGCCCTTGCGAATTGCGCTGTTCTCTAAGCATCAGAGGGACTAAGAAATGGCCTTATTTGAATTCTTTTGACTACATTAGCAAGCTACTTATGCTATTCTTTGTCGAGCTCGTTGTTTCCCCGTGGTAAGGGCCTCTGAGAATTGTGTACTAGTAAATGTGGTTGTTAGTCCAGTGCTAATTGCCTATAGTACCTGCATTTACTTCTAAGCATCAGAGCCTAGGTTCTACTGAATGGTTTTACCTATGGGTACCTATATCTAAAATCTGGCCCTCAGAAAAGGGTTTGGATTAAGGATCAGAATGGCTATTCTCTGCTCTGCTGTCCCAGGCTTACTCCCTTTCCTTGAATTTCTGCACAGGATGCCTCAACAGTGTGAATGGAAGAGGACAGCTGTTCCCCAGAAAATTAAGTCCTGAATGGATTTAATGGTTGACAAGTTTAGATTCTGTTGTACAAGTCTCACTGCAGACAAAACAAAATAGTTTACCTATAAACAGGTGCTCTCCATAGACAGCAGGATTAAAACTGGATACAAAACGTGGTCGACACCATCCAACTACATCTGAACAGAAAAGTTCTCTCAGAGCTCAAGGTCATTAAAGTTCTGCACATCCATAGATAGCCCTTTACATACACACAGAATCAAACTCAGAATGAACTCTTAGAGAGGCCAGCAGGATTGTGTGCCAATTAATCCTGCTGTCTATGAAACACCTGTTACAGATAAGCAACTTTGCTTTCTTCATCAACATGCATGACTGAAAGAGGTACACAAGTGGGTGACTCTCAATCTCAGGGTTGTTCTTGCATTTGAGAGAAGAGTTCTACTATTGCAGAACAACCCTAAGATGTTTCCTGCTACAGTTGATTAACGTCTGTGGATAGATTGTTCAGCACTGCCTTTACTGAAGAATGACCAAGCAGAGTATGATGTAAAGCTACAAAACAAGCACCAGGCAGTTGCTTTATAGATGCACTCCACTGATGCAGACAGAGACTACTACTACACATTTCTAAAGCGCTACTAGGGTTACGCAGCGCTGTACAGATTAACAAAGAAGGACAGTCCCTGCTCAAAGGACCTTACAATCTAAAGGACGGAAATGTCAAGTTGGGGCAGTCTAGATTTCCTGAATAGAGGTATAATGGTTAGGTGCCGAATGCGACATTGAAGAGGTGTGCCTTGAGCAAGGATTTGAAGATAGGCAGGGAGGGGGCTTGGCGTATGGACTCGGGGAGTTTATTCCAAGCATAGGGTGAGGCGAGGCAGAAAGGGCAGAGCCTGGAGTTGGCGGTGGAGGAGAAGGGTACTGAGAGGAGGGATTTGTCCTGTGAGCGGAGGTTTCGGGTAGGAACGTAAGGGGAGATGAGGATAGAGAGGTAACGAGGGGCTGCAGATCGAGTGCATTTGTAGGTTAGTAGGACAAGCTTGAACTGTATGCGGTACCTGATCGGAAGCCAGTGACAGCAGCAGTAGGTCTAACTTAGAGGTTCTCAACCAGTTCATGGAACACACCTAAAGGTAAGACAGAGGGCCAGATGTACTAAACTTAATGAACCATTAACGAGCAAGTAGTAAACCGTGGCATGCACTAAATGCTTCTCTGAGCCATTTTCCGATCACAGTAGCAGCTAACAAAAACGGAATGCAGATGAGCACATTAGTATCCCAATGTGTATAAATCGTATTGTAATGAAATGCACTACCGTTTTCTGATTGCCTAACCATGGAAAATCTAACGGAAGGACTACACCTCTCGCTGGGGCAAAGGAAAAAATCGGAAGAAAAAAAACGTCGTCAGGGACGTCCTTTTTGGACGTCCTTCACCTGTTAAAAAAAAACCCCCACTCCAAAGACATTCTTTTTGGACGTCCTTCACTTATAATAATAATAATAATAATAATAAAAACCCACTCCAAAAAGACGTCCTTTTTGGACGTCTTTCACTCAAAACAACAACAAAAAAGGACGTCGTACTTCTTAATTTTTACTCTCGCTCTTCTGTTTTAAATCTTCCTTTGAGACATTTTTCCCTTCCTCATCGGCAGCTGAAGAGAGGGGGCTAATGGACGATTGTGAGGCCCCCACAGCCTCTCAGCCAATCACAGCACGTTTAGCTGACACCAGTGAGAGCTAAACGCGCTGTGATTGGCTTAGAGACACCTGGAAGAGGGGCATAATCGAGCACCCTTGAAAAAAAAGCCCATCCTGCTCGTCAGGGACGTCCTTTTTTGGTTTAGTGAAGGACGTCCATGTTAGGCACTTTAGAAGGACGTCCCTGACGAGTAGGACGAGCTTTTCTTCAAGGGTGCTCGATTATACCCCTCCTCCAGGTCTCTCTCAGCCAATCACAGCACGTTTAGCTCTCACTGCTGTCAGCTAAACACACAGTGACTGGCTGAGAGGCCATGGGGGGGCCTCACAATCATCCATTAGACCTCTCTTCAGCTGCTGATGAGGAAGGGAAAAATGTCTCAAAGGAAGATTTAAAACAGAAGAGCGAGAGTAAAAATTAAGAAGTACGACGTCCCTTTTTTTTTTTTTTGCTCGTCAAAGACGTCCTTTTTTACTTTTTTTTTTTTTTTTAGTGAACATGCGCAGAGCAGCCAGTATAACGCTTGGCTGCTCTGCGCATGCTCGGCCAGCCGACTGGCTTCCGAGGGAACAGAGATTGCAAGTAAGCTACAACGAGCAGCTCATTTGCATTCCCTTTTTGATGCATGGCTGTTCCCTACCGATTCGCTATGGAATCGGTAAGGGAAAGACTGTTCAGAGGACCTTAGTGCATCTGGCCCCAGAGTGGTATAAGACTGGGTGGCATAAGGCTGTGTCTCTCTTAATTGAACTGCAGTGTTTCAGGATGGAGATGCTAACAACCAATCATCAATACAAGGGAAACCAAGGAAACCTTGTTTGCATAGGCTGTCACTACAAACATTTGGAGAACACACTGGTTGTTGATTAAAGCCCAAAGGGGAAGACTTTGTACTGGTAGTGAATGGCTTGAAGGATAAAGCAAAAAGATGCTTTGTCAGCTGAGACGAACTGGATCAGTGTAAGCATCCTTAAGGTCCAAACAACACAACCAGTCTCCTCTGTCCAAATTTATTTGATAAGCTGCCCATAAAGGAATATCTACAAGGATGGAGAAGAGAATATGAATACAACAAGGCAGCTTACATACAATAAATCATAAAATAGTATTGAAAGGAAGGATTAATTTGGTCAAAGAAAGAAATACCAACAACACAAAAAGAAGAGGATGTGAAGTACCAAACAGAGGGCAGCAATGCCTAAAAGAGCCAGCTAGTTAGACAAAAGTATCAAGTTGCTAGATTCAAACAGCTTAGCAAAATAAGGGAAAATTAGGTTCTTACTTTGGTAATTTTCTTTCCTTTAGTCATAGCAGATGAATCCATTACGAATGGGTTGTGTCCACCTACCAGCAGGGGGAGATAGAGAGCACTGAAAAACCATAGTGCCTCTTGGCCAGCTAAGTCCATCTGCCTCTCAGTGTTTGAAGCTTCCAAAGCAGTGTTACACCGCAAAGTAGAATAACATGAACTTTCCTCACAGCGAACAAAGACCCCAGAACAGGAGCAGTAATTCAAAGGAGGGACGAACTCAACCTCCTGTAACAGAACAGAAATCCTGAAGACTGTTTTCCAACTTCTCCCAATGAGGGAACATATCTACAGGAAAAACTGAACCCAAAACAGCATCAATCAATCAGGGCGGGCTCATGGATTCATCTGCTATGACTAAAGGAAAGAAAATTACCAAGGTAAGAACCTAATTTTCCCTTCCTTGTCATCAAGCTGATGAATCCATTATGAATGGGATGTATCAAAGCAATCCATAGATAGGGTGGGAACAGGCCACACCACGCGCCAGCACTTGTGCTCCAAAATGCGCATCTCTCCTGGCAGCCACATCCAGCCTGTAATGTCGGGCAAATGAGAGCTTAGAAGCCCATGTCGCTGCACTGCATCTCTCTTGAAGACAGAGTGCTCCAGTTTCAGCCCAAAGAGGAAGAAATCGCTCTTGTGGAATGTGCCTTAAAAGCTTCAGGCGGAGGCCGGCCAGAGAGCAAATAAGCTGAAAAGATAGCTTCTTTGAGCCAACGAGCCAGAGTAGCTTTAGACGCTGGAGACCCTCTGCGAGGACCTGACAACAAAACAAAAAGGTGATCAGAGGTCCTGAAAGCATTTGACATGTGCAGATATTGCAACAGAGCCCTTCGCACATCTAGAAGGTGCAATTGCCCAAAGGATTCTGGAAACTCCTCTCTAGAAAAGGAGGGCAGAAAAATAGGCTGATTTAGGTGAAACGCTGAAACCACCTTAGGCAGGAAGGAAGGCACAGTACGTACCATAACTCCGGACTCTGAGAATTGCAGAAATGGGTCTCGACAGGACAGCGCCTGGAGCTCAGATACCCGTCTCGCCGATGTAATGGCCACCAAAAAGACCGTCTTTAGGGTCACATCCTTCTCCAAAGCTCGCCTAAGTGGCTCGAAGGGCGAACACTGAAGCACCTTTAAAACTAACCCCAGGTTCCAGGCTGGGCACGGAGTCCGCACGGAAGGACGGAGCTAAAGCACCCCTCTAAGAAACCGTGCCACATCTGGACAAGCAGCCAAGGAGAGGCCAACGGCCTTCCCCTGAAAGCATACTAAGGCTGCTACTTCAACACGCAGGGAATTATAGGCCAAGCCTTTTTGTAAACCATCCTGCAAAAATGTCAAGTATCGGCGAGACTGAAGCCCGCATTGGTGAAATCGCTTTAGCACAACACCAAGCGTCAAACTAGCGCCAGATCCGAGCATAAGCAATGGAAGTGGAACGCTTGCAGGCCTGAAGGAGAGTGGAGATGACTTTGTTGGAATAGCCCTTGTCTCTCAATTGTGCCCTCTCAATAGCCATGCGTCCTCCATGGTTACTGGCCCCTGCAACTATAGGTTCGGTACCAGAGGCAAAGGAAGGGGAGCCTCCACCAACATCTGCTGGAGGTCCGCATACCACAGCCGCCTGGGCCAATCCGGGGCAGTGAGAACCACCTGTTCTTGATGTAGCCGAATCCGCAGGAGTACTCGCCCTATCAAGGGCCAAGGAGGGAACACATATAAGAGGCCCTGAGGCCAGGGTTGAGCCAAGGCATTCAACCCCACCAAGCGAGGCTCTCTCCGTCTGCTGTAAAAGCACGGGACTCTGGCATTTGCGCTTGACGCCATAAGATCCGCTACGGGATTCTCCCATTTGGCACAGATCTGAAGGAACACTTCGTCTCCCAGTTCCCACTCCGCTGGATCGATTAGATTCCTGCTTAGATAATCGGCTTACACGTTGCTCTGACCTGCAATGTGAGCAGCTGACAGAAACTACAGATGTAGCTCGGCCCAGTGGCAAATCTGCACAGCCTGCGCGGCCAGTGCTCTGCACTGAGTGCTGCCTTGACGATTTATGTAGGCCACTGCTGTCGTATTGTCAGACAGAACTCTGACAGCCAGTCCTTCCAGGGTCGTGTGAAAGGCCAGAAGCGCCTGGAATATCGCTTTCAACTCCAAGCAACTGATGGACCACTCTGACTCCTCGGGTATCCAGAGACCCTGGGCATGCCTTCCCTGGCAATGTGCTCCCCAGCCCTTCAAGCTGGCATCCGTTACCACCAGGCACCAATTGGGAAGCACTAGCGGCATTCCTCGCCGCAGCATGCTGTCTGAGAACCACCACTCCATACTGAGCCGGGCCAAAGGGAGCCACGTGAGTCTGCGCTGGTAATCCTGAGATACTGGAGACCATCGTTGAAGCAGGGAACACTGCAGAGGTCTCAGGTGCGCTCTCGCCCATGGCACCACTTCTAAGGTGGCCGTCATCGACCCCCAACAGCTGAACAATGTCCCAAGCTCGCTGGCAAGGCATCCTCAGGAGCAGACGGACCTGGTTCTGAAGCTTGCACCGCCTTTGGTCGGTTAGGAAAACAAACCCCGAGGCTGTGTCGAACCGACCCCCAAATATTCTAGAGATTGAGAGGGGATCAGGTGACTTTTGGGTATATTGACGACCCAGCCAAGAAATTGAAGTACTGAGACCACTCTGGCTGTTACATGATGGCTCTCCTCTGCGGAGTCCGCTCTGATGAGCCAGTCGTCAAGGTACAGGTGAACCTGGATACCCTCTCGCCTGAGAAAGGCAGCTACTACCACCATTACCTTGGAAAAGGTTCGGGGAGCTGTGGCGAGGCCAAAAGGCAAGGCCCGAAACTGGAAATGTCTTCCCAACACCGCAAACCAGAGAAACCGTTGGTGCGGGGGCCAAATCCAAATAGGAATGTGCAAGTAAGCTTCTTTTAGGTCCAGAGACATGAGAAACTCTCCTGGTTGTACCGCCGCAATGACGGAGCGCAGGGTTTCCATGCGAAAATGCAGCACTCTTAGTGACTCGTTGACTTCCTTTAAGTCTAGGATGGGCCGAAAAGACCCTCCTTTTCGCGGCACCACAAAGTAAATAGAGTAACGGCCGTAGCCAAGCTCGGCGGGAGGCACAGGGACCACCGCCCTGAGGTGCAACAAGCCTTGTAAGGTCTCCTCTACCGCCGCCCAATTGACGGCAGAACCGCATTGGGACTCCACAAACACATCTCTTACTGGGGCACTGAATTCCAATCTGTAACCATCTCTGATCAGGTGCAAAACCCACTGATCTGAGGTAATCTTGGCCCATTCCTCGAGAAAGAGGGAAAGACGTCCTCCAACTGCAGGAATCGAGGAGTTGGCCGGCGCACCATCATTGAGAGTGTCACTCCAGGCCTTGAGCCGGTCGCAGAGGAACTCTTGTCCAAGCGAAAGGAGTTCTTCTGCTGAAAACGGGCATGTGACGTAAACCCAGCAGAACGCCCTGGGCAGTACCTTCAAGCTTCACCGAAGCGAGGTTTGGAAGAGGAGGGAACCGCTTGACCCTTGGAAGAAGGCCGCAGCCTATCCTCGGGTAAGCGCTGGGGTTTAGCATCCCCCAGGCCCTTAACAATTTTCTCCAACTCCTCACCAAATAGGAGAAGTCCCTGGAAGGGCAACTTCACCAACCTTTGCTTAGAGGCCATGTCAGCCACCCAATGCCGAAGCCATAGAAGGCGGCGAGTGACAACCGCCACTGCCATCTGTTTAGCCGAAGCTCTGACCAGATCATAGAGGGTGTCAAGACAAAAAGGACAAGGTCGACTCCATCCACGGTGCCACCTCCACAAGGGGCTCCGCTCCATCCCCGGGCTGTTCCACTGCCTGTTGCAACCAAGCAAGGCAGGCTCGAGCAGCATAACAACTGCACACAGATGCCCGTAAGGTTAGGCCTGAAATTTCAAAGGACCGTTTCATTGCTGATTCCAGACATCGGTCCTGCATGTCCTTCAGGGCGATCCCTCCCTCTACTGGGAGGGTAGTCTACTTTGTCACAGCCGTGACTAGGGCATCCACTTTAGGCACTGCTAGGCGCACCAAATGCTCCTCACTAAGAGGGTATAAGTGCCCCATTGCCCTGGCAACTTTCAAAGGCCCCTCAGGGTCAGCCCATTGAGCCGAAATAAGCTCTTGGATGGAGTCATGCAAAGGAAAGGCTCGAGCAGGCTTCTTAGTACTTGCCATCCTTGGATTACCAGAGGAGGCTTCGCCCATCACAGGATCTTCAATAGAGAAGGCCTACAAGGCATCAGAAAAAAGCACTGGCAGCTCCTCGCGGTGGAAAATCCTAACCGCGGAGGGATCATCAGGATCCAGTGGCAATCCTACACCTTCCTCTGGTTCTTCGGGCCACGAAGGCCTGCCAGACCCCTCAGAATCTCCACAGCCCAACCACGGGGAGAAAAGGGGGGTGCGCCACTCTCTGAAGGGGAATTTACCCATCTACGCTTGTCTTACAGCCAACTGTCTGGGGACATAGTAACATAGTAGATGACTGCAGAAAAAGACCTGCATGGTCCATCCAGTCTGCCCAACAAGATAAACTCATATGTGTATACCTTACTTTGATTTGTACCTGCCTTTTTCAGGGCACACACCGTACAAGTCTGCCCAGCAGTATTTCCCGCCTCCCATCACAGGCTCTGGCACAGACCGTATAAGTCTGCCCTCCACTATCCTCGCCTCCCAACCACCAACCTCTCTTCCCCCACCTGCTCCGCCACCCAATTTTGGCTAAGCTTCTGAGGATCCATTCCTACTGCACAGGATTCCTTTATGCATATCCCACGCATGTTTGAATTCCGTTACCGTTTTCATCTCCACCACCTCCCGCGGGAGGGCATTCCAAGCATCCACCACCCTCTCCGTGAAAAAATACTTCCTGACATCTTTTTTGAGTCTGCCCCCCTTCAATCTCATTTCATGTCCTCTCGTTCTACCGCCTTCCCATCTCCGGAAAAGATTTTTTTGTGGATTAATACCTTTCAAGTATTTGAACGTCTGTATCATATCACCCCTGTTCCTCCTTTCCTCCAGGGTATACATGTTCAGGTCAGCAAGTCTCTGCTCATACGTCTTGGAACGCAAATCCCATACCATTCTCATAGCTTTTCTTTGCACCGCTTCCATTTTTTTTAACATCCTTCGCAAGGTACGGCCTCCAAAACTGAACACAATACTCCAGGTGGGGCCTCACCAACGACTTGTACAGGGGCATCAACACTTCCTTTCTTCTGCTGATCACACCTCTCTCTATACAGCCTAGCAACCTTCTCGCTACGGCCACTGCCTTGTCACACTGTTTCGTCACCTTCAGATCCTCGGAGACTATCACCCCAAGGTCCCTCTCCCCCTCAGTACCTATCAGACTCTCACCACCTAACACAAGTCTCTCGTGGGTTTAAATCCTGCTAACTGGATGAGTGAAAAACAATTCTCTACACAGTAAATATTAAAGTACAACCAAAGTTATATACACATTGCTAAACAGATGTACAGGAGCATTTTCTCGCTTCAGAGTACAGCATGCTACAGGCAAGAGGCAGGACTGTGTTAGTAAGATCTCCTTCCAGCTGAACTCAGCACAGCAATTTCTTATCAACAGGTCATGGAAATTAAGCAAATAAGATCAGCCAAATACAACAGCACCATTTTCCTATTGTCTTCCAACAAGTGGCATACAGCAGAGGTTCTCAACGCTGTCCTGGGAGACCCCTAGTTGAGGTTTCAGGATATCTACAATATGCATGAGATAGATGTCCATACAATGGAGTCAGTGCATGGAAATCTCAAATGTTCATTGAGTGGTTAGGGTGGTGGACTTTGGTCCTGGGGAACTGAGGAACTGAGTTCAATTCCCACTTCAGGCACAGGCAGCTCCTTGTGACTCTGGGCAAGTCACTTAACCCTCCATTGCCCCATGTAAGCCGCATTGAGCCTGCCATGAGTGGGAAAGCGCGGGGTACAAATGTAATAAAATACATACTATTGGAGATTCTACATGGAATGTTGCTATTCCACTAGCAGAAAACGAATCCACAATATCAATGTCTCTGGTAACATTCAATAACTTGTACACACAAACCAGGACTTATAGCCACCAACTTCAAGAGAGTGCTGTAAAACAGTTCACACCAGTATAATATTATAGAAATTTTTTTTATGTGTATAGAGTACCCTCAGATATTCACCACTATAACTGCAGTCAATAATGCTGCTACAAAGTGACATAGCATTTCTTTCATCAGGTAACTCTAACAAATTTGTTAGAGTTACCTGATGAAAGAAATGCTATGCCACTTTGTAGCAGCATTATTGACTGCAGTTATAGTGGTGAATATCTGAGGGTACTCTATACACATAAAAAATATTTCTATAATATTATACTGGTGTGAACTGTTTTACAGCACTCTTGAAGTTGGTGGCTATAAGTCCTGGTTTGTGTGTACAAGCTATTCCACTAGCAACATTCCAACATTCCATGTAGAAGGCTGCGCAGGCTTCTGTTTGTGCGAGTCTGACGTCCCAGACTCACAGAAGCAGAAGCCTGCGCGGCCACATTGGTGATCTGCAAGGGCCGACTTCTACACGGAATGTTGGAATAGCAACATTCCATGTAGAATCTCAAATAGTAGCAACAGTGGAGGAGTGGCCTAGTGGTTAGGGTGCTGGACTTTGGTCCTGGGGAACTGAGTTCAATTCCCACTTCAGGCACAGGCAGCTCCTTGTGACTCTGGGCAAGTCACTTAACCCTCCATTGCCCCATGTAAGCCGCATTGAGCCTGCCATGAGTGGGAAAGCGTGGGGTACAAATGTAACAAAAATAACAAAAAAAATAAATAATAATGACTATAATTTTTCTTTATCTTTATTCACACTACAATTTTTTTAAACATATAAATACCTATACATACAACACACAAAATATGATCCTACATTATCAAAAATCTTGTGACAGCTTCTAATACAACTTATAAATGCAGCAGACAATGCACATTACAAATTGCTTTTCTATAACAGTTCCAATCAGATGTTTCTTGTGACATAAAAAATACCACCATTCAGTCCTGCATTTCTTCAATTCTTCCTTAAGCTGTCAACACTCATTGGTAGAACCAGTTGAGAAGTGTTCAGATTAGCCTCATTAAAAAAAAAAATCCATGAGACCTTACCAGCCACTTTGATTTTCACTACCAAGTAAACGTTCACCTCTGTGAACGTGGCTGTTGTATTAGTAGTCTTGAAAGTCCATTACTGATTGCTCACCACTGTAAGCAAGGATGATAATTGCCCACCAGCTAATATAAACTCCTGCTCACTCCAAAAAAAATTATCCTTTCAAAAAAACTGTTTCACTTCCATGCACAGAAACTCAGATCAACAAAGTCTGGAAGACATCGTTCTGCATGCGACAACTGAAGCTACTAAGACCATACTTTCACAGATGGTTGGGAGGTGGGGATAGTGCTGGGCAGACTTATACGGCCTGTGCCAGAGCCGGTGGTGGGAGGCGGGGCTGGTGGTTGGGAGGCGGGGATAATGCTGGGCAGACTTATACGGTCTGTGCCAGAGCCGGTGGTGGGAGGCGGGGCAGACTTATACGGTCTGTGCCCTGAAGAGGACAGGTACAAATCAAGGTAGGGTATACACAAAAAGTAGCACATATGAGTTTATCTTGTTGGGCAGACTGGATGGACCGTGCAGGTCTTTTTCTACCGTCATCTACTATGTTACTATGTTAGATCTCTTTTCTCAGTACAGGTGCAATCATTCATCTTATCCAACTTAGATTACTGCAACTCTTTATACACCAAATTATACCTCAAACTACTCATCAAATTACAACTCATACAAAACACCGCAGTGCGGCTCGATTAAGGAAGTTTGAAAGCATTTCTGGCCAACTAATATCTACACTGGCTCTGTATCATCTTCATCAACAAGTGAAGAGTCCAGCGTAGATGTTTAAAAATATGAATTGACTATACACCGTATTTGAACTTGAAGAAGCCAACCAGATGATCAATGTGGAATAATGAATTAGATGAGTAATATCTGGGGATAATCAGGTTAATACCATGTTTTCTTTTTTCTGTTTAATTGATCTCCTTGTCTTATCTCACTCTCCCTATTTTTCTTCACTTTGTGGTCTAAGAAAGAGAAAGATTGTATATAATCCATATATCTAGTTGGGATTGTTTTCTTCTTATCTTGTATTAATGTGCAATCATCTCTGTATTACTGTTTGCAAGTGACCTTGTAAAATGAAAAATTATACATAAATGATTTAATAAAAAAAAAAAGTACATGTTTAAATAATCAACACGATGTATTAAAATTCCAAATATTCCTTTCTTCTCAAATATCTTCTTTTATATATAAAAAGTAGTTGAGCATTTAGCTATGGCTTGACGGTGGCCAAACCCGCTTCACTTTACATGCTTCATCAGAAGCCGTGCATCAACTTTCTTATAATATCAAACAAGATGGTATCACATATTTTTGTGATCACCTACAAAACAAATACACATCATTTATATCTAGTGTTGAATCCTTACTTACAAAATCATTAATTTGACTTTTAACCGCTTCAATCAACATATAATTTCTAATGTAATATTTTAACACTATCATACTACCAAGTTTATATAAATAAAAGGCTTAACATTCTAAACCAAGTGACTGATATTCTGTTAGCAATTATGAACATACGTACATACTGTTTAAGAAACAATCATTTCTATTTCTTTCACATTAGATAAAATAGAGAAGAAAACAGTCACATTAGGACAACCAACAGGTCAAATCTTGACCTAAAGTTCCAAAATGATGTTAGACTTACTAATGTAATGCTTGATTTAAACTGCAGGTGATTTAACCAGAAAGATAATCAGCATTCTCATCAAAGATTTGCCAATCAGATTACTTTTCACAGTATAAAAGACTGATGAAACATCTAATAAAAAAAAATAAGATACCAAAACAGAAGGATAAATAGCAACAGCTAAATGTTGAACCACAATCGATGTCGGGATGGGAGGGAAGGGGGATAGTTGGGGGGATAGGGGAGAAAATGTTAAAAACCTTTTTGATGCTGTTTTGTGTTAAGCCTATCCAGCAAGATTTGTTAGTGGAATTTGAATAGTGAAATGTATTGCTAAGATTCGATATGCTGAAGCATCAATAAAATTGTTTTAAACATAAACTAAGTTTGTTAATGCTAAAAGTTTAGTTAAATTATTCTAATCATGTGTAGTGCTTGCAGATTATACAGCACTGAATGCATATTGTTTAAAAATAAACACTTGGCAAATATGAATTACCCTGATGGATTAGTGCAATGGATTCCAAGACTTTCTTGCTTGGTACCCAAGTGAAAGAAGTGTGACTATATTTCCTTGTTTTAATGGCACATGCAGAACAGTATTGGGGTGGGATCCAGTCAACAGTAGTATTTTTAAAAGTAATATCCACACATGTATCTGGGAAAATGGGCATCTATTTTGAGAAAATAAAATTAAGAATCTGCATCCTGATAGGCAAGCACTATTTTACTGATTTGGTGATACTGACCCTGCAGAGCACTGATGAGACCACAGATTGCTTCTCAGCTCAGGCTCTTGACCCTTGAGGTAGCTGGGACTGCACATGCTGCTGAAGTAGCACATGACAACAGGATTCAGTCACATATTGCTTAGGAAGGTAAAATTAGTATGAACTGAAGCCCATGTGCTACTCCGCTTAACACAAGACCTCTACTTCAGGAAGCAGGTGAAAGCTTGGTTCTTCAACCAAGCCTTTAATGGAAGAAGAAACTAATTTGTTAGTCTCACTCACACACACAAGACTTGGAGGAGAGGCCTAGTGGTTAGAGCACCGGGCTTGCAATGCAGAGGTGGCCAGTTCAAATCCCGCTGCTGCTCCTTTTGATCATGGTTAAGTCACCTAACCCTCCATTGCCTCAGGTACAAACTTAGATTGTGAGCCCTCCTGGGACAGAGAAATATCCAGTGTACCTGAATGTAACTCACCTTGAGCTACTACTGAAAAAGGTGTGAGCAAAATCCAAATAAATAAATAAAGGATTGACTCAGGCTGCACACACTGCAGCGGGACATGTTTTTTAAAAATTATTTCTGGCATTTATACCCCACTCTTTCCCGCTCGATAGCAGGTTCAGTGCGGCTTACAAAGTATGGTACAAAGTATCACAGAGATGACATAATTACATAGAGTAGGACAATAATAAGAGATGTGGGGAAGGGATTGGAGTGTGGGTAATACTTTGGGCAGACTGGATGGACCGTGCAGGTCTTTTTCTGCCGTCATCTACTATGTATGTATGTTACTAGTGGTGTGCAATTATGTGTGGAATAATGTTTGAGAATTAGGACGAGTCATTTGGGTAGGCTTGTTTGAAGAGGTAAGTCTTCAGCAGTTTTCGGCAGGGTAGGTGTTCAGTGGTTTTTTGGATGTGTCGAGGTATGGCGTTCCAGAGTTGGCTGCCTATGACAGAGAAGTTGGATGCGTAGTAGGTTTTATATTTGAGGCCTTTGCAGTTAGGAAGATAAAGATTGAGATATGTTCTAGAAGTTCTGGTCCAGTTCCTGGCTGGAAGATCGACCCTAGCTGAGATAATATTTAACCATCTCTCTGACCTCACGTGCAACTTTCTTCAAATCAATCACCTTACTTTCTAATTCTTCCTACTTTCTTACTCATCTATATGTTACAACTTTGCCTTACCCTTCACTACCAATTATAATGTTCTAGTACATAGTGTTGTCATTGCAAGTAGAATATCATGCCATACTTTGTATTGTTGCTCGAATATTTTTACTGCTTTAATTGCCTCCTGCTCATGTTTGATCTATTCTTACTGTACACTGCCTTGAGTGAATTGCTTCAAAACGGCGGTAAATAAATCCTAATAAATAAATGTCCTCCAACATCAAGCGACACTCAGCAGAAGTAGCTTGTGCTTGCGTGGAATGCGCCCGCACCCACAAGAGAGGAGACCGACCCATGGCAACGTAAGCCAAACTAACTACCTCCCACAGCCTTCGATGCTCTCTCACCCTTTTTTCATGTTGGATTATTTGTAGTAAATAATTAGCAGATTTTAGTACACACAGCTTCAGCTTTAGAAATGTTAATTTCTTTCTTCATCTCTCTCTCATTCACCCCTGAATAATTCACTGCTGAGTCACTTTAAAGTTGAAGTAACAAAACATCTGTTTACTCACAGTTTGCAGTTAGATTATAATCAGACAGGCTTATATTTACATATTACTATACATTTGTCTTATCAGCTCCTTCCATGTGCTTAGATGGTAATGGATGCTCACATCACCATAGATCCTCTCAGGTTAGGAGAGATCATGAGCTCCATGTGCTCCATGTGCTGCATGTGCTGTGTCTGCTGCATCTAACCCCCACAGGAAGTTGCATAGCTGTGTGACCTCTCTAAGTAATTCACATCAGAGGTCACAGAGTAATCACAGAGAAATAATAGGTGACAGGCAATGCATGTAAAATACAATTACATTCCAACAAACCCCTTCTCATGCATAACTGTCATGCAATTATTTATTCATACAAAGTCCAAGCTTTATACGCAGATTCACAAAATGTTCTCTGTGTAACGGTTTGGTCATGATGTCAGCTGTCATCTCACTGGTGTGACAATAGTGTAGACTGATGACCCCTTCTTTCACCAACTCTCGCACGTTGTGGTATTTCGTTGCGATGTGCTTGGTACGTGACTGAACCTTGTCATTCTGTGACAGTCGGATGCAGCTCTGATTATCTTCCATTATCTGGATTGGTCTCTGTTCAGCTATTCCAAAATCCAGCATAAGTTTTTCAATCCACATCAGTTCTCTGCACGCTTCCGATACGGCCACATATTCAGCTTCTGTAGAAGACAAACTCACAATACTTTGTTTATGACTGGCCCATGAAATTTGTACATTTCCATACATAAACACATATCCACTTGTGGATTTATAATCAGAATGATCCCCTGCCCAATCTGAATCACAGTAACATATTAGTTTTGGATTACTATTGGCTGAAATCTTTAATTTACAATCAATGGTACCCTTTAAATACCTTACCATCCTTTTAACTGCAGTCCAATCTGATTTGGTAGGTGAGCTGACCCTTCTGCTCAAAATTCCTACTGCATTTGCTATATCAGCCCTGTATGTGGTAGCTAGATATAAAAGCTTACCTATGGCTGATCTATATTGGATGTTATCTGGTAAAGGTTCTCTTACTGTTTCATCCTTCAGAAAATCAGTGATCATGGGAGTGCTTACAACTTGGGCATCTTGCATACCTAAACTTTCAATAAGCTCATTTATTTTCTGCTTCTGGCTTAGAAGATAAGAACCATCATTTTGTTTCTCAATTTCTATACCAAGATAGTATGACACATTACCCAGTTCTTTTATCTCAACATTGTGGTTTAAACACTTTACAATGTCCTTGTACTCTTGCTCACTTTTGCTTGCAATGAGCAGATCATCAACAAAAGCTAAAATGTATGCATATTGTCCATTTGTGCACCTAGTGTACAAGCATTTATCTGCTTCACCTTGCTTAAATCCTAAATTTGTCAATATTTCATGCAATTTGTCATTCCAACATTCTGCACTTTGCTTTAATCCATAAAGACCTTTGTTTAATTTACACACTAGCTGTCTTTGTTTTGTATTTATGAAACCTGTTGGTTGTTCCATGTACAAGTCTTCAGTTATTTCTCCATGAAGAAATGCTGTTTTCACATCAATGTGGTTGACTTGCATGCCTTTTGAGACTGCAATGCTCAGAAGTGTTCTTATTGTCGTGTGTTTCACTACAGGTGCAAACACTTCATCAAAATCTTCTCCATATTTTTGAAGATATCCCTTTGCCACTAATCTGGCTTTATACCTTTCCACTTTTCCTTGTGCATTCCTTTTTAACTTGAATACCCATTTGCATCCTATAGCTTTCTTGCCAGGAGGTAATTTTGTAAGAATCCAAGTATTATTTTTATCCAATGCATCAATTTCTTCTTGTGCAGCTTTATGCCATTCAGCAGCTTCTTCTGCTGGCATTTTCTCAATCTCATCCCATGTTAAGGGCTCTTGAGCTTCTGCTGACTTTGTTAGGTAAGACAGTCTTGGGGGTGGAACACCTTTGTTTTCCCTGGATGAGCGTCTGACAACAGGTTGGTCTGACCTTTCCGCATCCTCTAAATCTGAGAGTTCTTCTCCAATTGATTCCCCTTCTCCAACTGTACTGTCTTCTTCAATGATCCTTTCTGTGTCTGTTTCCTCTGCCTGTTCCTCGTTAGATACAGATGAGTTGCTTTCAGACATCTGCCTTGGTATGGCATTTATATACACTGGCATGTCTATTATGGTTCTAGTTTCATATTCTGGATGATAAGGCTCATCTGGGATAATCCAGCCTTTATCAACCCTTTTGTTTTCATCAAAATATGTAACATGTCTTATGCCAACAATGCCAGTTTTCAGATTCAAAATTCTATATCCTTTGTGTCCTGGAGTATAGCCAACTAAAATGCCCCTTTCTGTTGTGGAATCCAGCTTATGCCTTCTTTGCTTTGGTATATGAGCATATGCTGTACTTCCAAATGTTCTTATGTGTGACAGGTTTGGCTTCCTACCATGCCATGTCTCATGTGGTGTGCGCTCAGCGCCTTTAGTTGGCATTCTGTTTTGTAGGTACACTGCTGTGAGAATGGCTTCCCCCCATAGTCTTTTAGGGAGATTGCTATCTGACAGCATACATCTGGTCATTTCCACAAGTGACCTAAATTTTCTCTCTGCAACAGAATTTTGCTCTGGTGTATAAGCTACTGTTGTGATATGTTGAATGCCTTCCTGTTCTAGAAATGTGCGCATGCTTTGTGAAGTGAACTCACCACCATTGTCGGTCTGAAGAACCTTTGGTTTTCTTTCAAATTTATTGCTCACCATGGCTACGTATTTCTTCAGCATGTCTGTGACTTGACTTTTTTCTTTCAGCAAATAGGCCACACAGTATCTAGAGAAATCATCCAAGAATATTAGCACAAATCTGTTATTTCCCAATGATGGGATATTAAACGGTCCACATAAGTCACTGTGTATTAAGTCCAGCACTTTATTACTCCTATTTCCTGTGTATGCAGGAAATGAGGGTCTCACACCTTTTTGAGTAACACAGTCTATGCATTTCTCCATTTTACCAGCATCTGCACTTATCTGAATGCCGGTGGCTAGTTGCTTACTGTAAAGATCCTGGATCACCTTAAAATCACGATGTCCCAGGCGGCGATGCCAGATTTCCAGACTACATTTACCATCATTCTTCCTTACTTGCGCCATATGTGAGGCTTCACCTGAAATGTTCAGCTTATAAACATCATTATGCATAAAAGCTTCAGCATACACTTCATCATTTTTAGAGATTGTGCACTTACTATTTTCAAAATGAATCGCAAATCCCTTCTTATCTAATGTAGATACACTAAGCATATTGCAAACTGCTTGGGGAATATACAAGACATCACTTACAGGAATTTCTTTAACTTCATTAGACACTTTGCATTTTAAGAATCCAATACCTTTTGCTTGGATCTTAGCAGTCCCTGCGTTTGCAGTTTTAAGAATACCTTCCTCTGGACACATTTCCTGAAAGAAATTCTTACAATTGGTTAAATGGCATGTGCTCCCTGAATCCAAAATCCAAGTACTTTCATTTGAATTATTATTTACCATAGTCAAAGATTTTTCTGCCATTAGAAAGCCCTTGTGTTTATCTTTGTCCTTCATACATTTCCTGGTTTGAAAATTCTTTAGTTCCATTGGCTTAGGTGAGCTAGAGGGAGTGTTTTGTGTTTCCTTACACCATTTAGATACATGTCCCTCCTTTCCACATGAGTAGCAAATCAGCTTGCCCTTGGGTGGAGTTTTCCCATAGCTCCGCCTTCCTCTGTTCTTTGCCAAGAAATTTGTTTCATTTCTCTCTGACTTGCTTTGAGAACACATCTCCTCAGAATCATTTATTATGCATTCCTGCCTTAGTTTTGATGTTGCCTGTTCAAAAGATTGCCCTTCAATGGCCTCATTTACAGACCTAAAAACATCAAACTTCTTTGATAGTGAGGTAAAAAGAAATGCTCTTTTCAATGCATCACACATGGGAATTCCAGAAAGTTCTAGCTTTTGAAATGAAGACATAAGATGCATAATGTGATCATTACATTTACTTTTATCCCTTAATTTGGTTTCATTCAACTCTGCCAGCCAAATTGGTTGCTGCTTTGCATATGTAGTTGCATACATAGTTCTCAGTTTATATAAAATGTCCTTTGGTGTATCTTTTCCCTCCACTAATATGGCTTGTTTCTCTGAGAGAGCTTCCAAAAGCATGCACTTCACATAATAGTTTGCATTGTCCCATTCAGCCATATTTTCAGCTGTCCTGTCTTGGTCTAAGCATATATCTAATCTTTTTGCTCGAAGGAAACATATGAATCTTAATTCCCACTGCTGATAATTAAACTCAGTTAATCTAGGCACCTTGAGAGAATAGAACAATGGTGAATTTCTTCCCTCAGCCATTTTCTTAGCCTTCTGTCTGCTGTGTGGGGGGAGAGAGAGACAGACTGAATCTTTCCTTTAAAACTTAAGAGAAAAATGTGGCCTTTTTTTCTGCCTGGTAATATTTCTCTTCTTTTTCAATTCCTGGACCCTGGGCCCATAACCCTTTTGTTGGATTATTTGTAGTAAATAATTAGCAGATTTTAGTACACACAGCTTCAGCTTTAGAAATGTTAATTTCTTTCTTCATCTCTCTCTCATTCACCCCTGAATAATTCACTGCTGAGTCACTTTAAAGTTGAAGTAACAAAACATCTGTTTACTCACAGTTTGCAGTTAGATTATAATCAGACAGGCTTATATTTACGTATTACTATACATTTGTCTTATCAGCTCCTTCCATGTGCTTAGATGGTAATGGATGCTCACATCACCATAGATCCTCTCAGGTTAGGAGAGATCATGAGCTCCATGTGCTCCATGTGCTGCATGTGCTGTGTCTGCTGCATCTAACCCCCACAGGAAGTTGCATAGCTGTGTGACCTCTCTAAGTAATTCACATCAGAGGTCACAGAGTAATCACAGAGAAATAATAGGTGACAGGCAATGCATGTAAAATACAATTACATTCCAACATTTCAGCCTGCAGAGAGGACAAAAAGGTCATCCAAACAATTTAAGTCACTGGTGACCTCTAGGTAACTGAGAACTCGTCAGATGTCCAGACATCGCAGTACCAGGAAGTTGGAAGAATAGTCTTCTCAGCGAAACACCGGTAGTACCAGACTGATTAAGAAGAAAACACGACACACCACCTTGGGTAAGAAGGACAAACTGTTCAAATGGAAACACCTGCCTCTGTAAAACGGAGAAAAGGATCCCCTGCAACAATTCAGACACCCTCCTGGCAGAGGCAATTGCCACCAAGAAAACCGTCTTCAAACAATCACCAAACTCAAGGAAGCGCAACAGATGATCTGTGACAGCCTTCCACAGGGACCAATCGAAAAGGCTGTTAAGAACTTCCCAAAGCAACTGAAAGCCTGTATTAAAGCTGGAGATGAACTCTGAGCATTCAAAGTGACTGCAAAATTCTGACACACTGTTAACTGTATTGTTGCACAAAAATTTCTAGGTAGAACAGCAATTCAGCTTAAGATAATTAAAAGTTTAATAGTAATACGCAAGTATGATGACTAAATATGTATGTAAAATTGCTTGTTGAAATTCAAATCAGTTGCTGCGAAAATGGCAAAAAAACTCTAGGGGGTTACTTTTCTTTTTTGCCTCACACTGTGTTAGGCTAATCTAAAACATTTCTTTACTAAATTTGGGAGCTAACTCTCCCTTCCCTCACGCATTACCTTCCTAATGCTAGTCAAATGTATTAGGATAGGCCAATTAAAAGTATCACTGTTTTTTATATTAACTTATTTCTTCTTATGAATGTATTATAATATACTAGTAAAAAAGCCCCATTTCTGATGCAAATGAAACGGGGGCTAGCAAGGTTTTCTTCTGTGTGCATGTGGGAGTGTGTGTGTCCCTGCCCTCTGCCCTCTCTCCCCTCCCCCCTCTGAGTCCTTCACTGCTTTGCTGTGTTTTCCTTCACTGACTGTTTGTGTTACAGAGAGGGCGGGGCAGACACTCATGGGGAAACCGGATATCTCTCCCCCTTCACACTTCCGGCTGGAGACTTCAGTGGTGTTGCCTTTTATATAGAGAGATACTGCTACCATTTGCAACATTTTGCTGAAGAGACACTTCTTAGTAAACACTTGTTTTGGTACACCACAAATGGCTCTGATCTGTCTCCTTGAACTGGTTAGTCAAACACGGTGGCCATGAACTGGAGAATCCCTTGATTCAGAATCCATGCCAGACCTTACCCCAAAATAAAGTAAACCCCTGTCTGCTAGAAGGTGTACCTGGAAGCGGTGGGGGACGGGGAAAAAAAAAAAAAAGAACCTCAGAACACAATTTTCATCTTCTACTCAAAGCCAAAAGTAGAAATCCTACAGCAGTGCACTGCTGACTAGCTACATAAACAGTGAAACAGTCTTTTTATACAATATTTAAAAGATTATTTGTTTTAAAAAGCTTCTCATTTTGCTCTTGAAAGGAAAGCTTTGTGTTTGCCCTTTAGATCTTTGCTGCTTTTCCTGAACTGGAAGGTGGGGTTGTTTCATGCGAGGGGGCCTCGCCCAAAATCTCCACATTTCCCAGGCCCTGTGGAAATATATCCTGCCAAGGACTAACTATTCTGTACTTTGGTAAGGAGGTAATTCATTCTTTACCCTCAAACAGCAATCCAATACTATGAAAGAGCCTGGGAACAAGCATTTTTGACTAACAAAAAAAAAAAAAAAAAAAGTATAAATGGTACTAATAAAGCTATATCTATAGGGTAAATGTAGCTGTGTTTTATTTTATGGTTTTAAGTGGTTTGTATATTTTACTTGGACATGTTATTTTAGTTGCTGTATTATTTCCTACTAGTAAAAAAGGCCCGTTTCTGACACAAATGAAACGGGCGCTAGCAAGGTTTTCCTCGGAGTGTGTATGTTTGAGAGAGTGTATATGAGAGTGACTGTGTGTGAGAGAGAGAGTGAATGTGCGAGTTTGTGTGTGTGTGAGAGAGAGAGAGAGAGAGTGTGAGTCTGGGTGCGAGTGTGTCTGTGAGAGAGAGAGTGTGTGAGACACAGACTCTCTGTGAGACTGAGTGTATGAGACCAAGAGAGTGTGTGAGTGACTGTGTGACACAGAAAGTGAATGTGATACAGTGTGAGACATACAGTGTGTGAGAGTGAGAGAGAGAAAGACTGACTGTGAGAGAGAGAGAGTGTGTGTGACAGAGATACCTCCCCCCACCCCGGTGTCAGGCCCCCCTCCCCCCCTCTCTGGAGTCAGCCCCCCCCCCCCCCCCCCCTCTCTCTGGGGTCTGAGCGTTACTGTGCAGAACACTGAGCTCTGGCTGTGCTTCAAGGAACTGACCAATCCTATTTAATAGAATGCACCTCCAACATTCTGAAGCCGAGAAACCTCGTGTGGTTGGTCACTTCTGCTTGTGACGAACCCGGAAGTAAGTGATGTCAATTCAGGAGATGGATACAGAGAGCAGAAATGCCTCAGCCATGCAGTGAGCTTCAGAATGTTGGAGGTGCGTTTGATTATATAGGATGTTTCTTTGTACCCCATTTAGTACTGGGCATAAGAGGGTTCAAAAAATTTTTAAACAATAAAATAAAAATAAATAAAACCTTACCTGCAATTACAGGGCAATGAGGCACACAGAAGGGTCTTGTGACTTTTGAGTCAGCATCGAAGACTCTCCAAGGGCTTTGAACATGTTGTTCTTTAGTTTACTGTATTAGAACAGCTGAAGCTGAAGAGCAAGAACAACTAACAAGGAGGGGTTGGGTTGTATGACTCATTGCACTGCTGTAATCAAACACCAACTACACTTCTTATGCTGACAAGCAAGGGTCACATAGATGGGACTCCCTAGCCAACTGCTGCCTTCATCACTAAAGGAAAAAGAGAAGATACAGTATCGAGAATGCCACCAGAAAACAAAGAAATGCATGCTTCTGTTCAGAAAACTACTCCATTTAAGACAGGCTGGTGACAAAGTCACCTCACCTTCTTGCAAATTTCTTTTAAAGGAAGCTAGACTTTAAATAGGTAATGGCTTCCAATCCGATACCGCATTCAGTTCAAGCTCCTCCTTCTTACCTACAAATGTACTCAATCTGCTGCCCCTCACTACCTCTCTACCCTCATCTCCCCTTATGTTCCCACCCGAAACCTCCGTTCACAGGACAAATCCCTCCTCTCAGTACCCTTCTCCACCACTGCCAACTCCAGGCTCCGCCCATTCTGCCTCGCCTCACCCTATGCCTGGAACAACCTTCCTGAGCCCCTACGTCAAGCCCCCTCCCTGCCCATCTTCAAGTCTCTGCTTAAAGCCCACCTCTTCAATGCCGCCTTCGGCACCTAACTCTTACCTTCAGGATATCCGGACTGCCCCCATCGTATCGTCTACTCACTTGTCCTTTAGATTGTAAGCTCTTTGAGCAGGGCCTGTCCTTTTATGTTAAATTGTACAGCGCTGCGTAACCCTAGTAGCGCTTTAGAAATGTTAAGTAGTAGTAATGGCACATCTATTCCCTATATCTATATCTATAACCGACTTCCACAAACGATTGAAGACTCATCTCTTTGAGAAAATTTATTGCAAGGATCAAAACACATGAAGTCCATACACACTAATAGAAATACATTAATACACTCTCTTATGAATCTCTCTTACCCGTATTTCCACCACACTTAATATGCTATACCCTATGTTCTCTTGCTATTGTTCTATCGCCTTATCTTTACCCCATTGTAACACCCCATGGTTTCTACGCCCCAACGAATTTTGACTTGACTTTGTCTCCCCATTATTCCTCACAATGTAACCCATAATCGTACTGTAACACATTCTATTTCCATCATTCACAATGTATTGTAAGCCACACCGAGCCCGCAAATAGGTGGGAAAATGTGGGATACAAATGCAATAAAATAAAATTGCCCCACTGGTAAAGTTAGCTCTGAGGAATATCTGGGAGTTTCTGACTAATAAATACTTTTATTTCCAATTTAAATAAGCTGACTGTGGATGTATAACAGCAGCCTCAGTCACAGGTAGGGAATATGAAGATGCATGAGGAGTGCACTGTTAAGCTTTAGAAGATGTGAAATAAAAGTGGGAGGGCGACCAAGGATTCCAAAGACTTAATGCCAAATGCTTTGAGAACTATTTGATGAAGGCAAATCCTCAACAAAGGGAGGTCTTTAGAAAGACCGTTGTGAAGGTGAGCGTGCTTCGTTGTCTCCTCTGACACAACGCTTATATAGAATGCTGCAATAAGCAAATAGTGTTCATGAGTGCTGCTAAGCATTATAAAGGCAAAAAGGGCGCCAAAAACTGAAAAAAAACTCCACAGGAATCCTTGGTCGCCCTCCCACTTTTATTTAATTTCTTGTTGTTGTCCGTGGGGCGTCTAGAGTTCTCCGCCTTCTGGCGGATATTTTTCTCTAAGCTTTAGAAGATCACAGAGAAGCTTCCCCAGGTTCTTCCAGATGTAATAAAAGAAAATTTTGATTAACTGAAAGGTAAAGAATGAGTGAGATGTCTGTGTGTTAAATTAGAAAACTGTTCTCTGTGCTGTGGAATTTAAGAAATAGATGCGAGTATTGCAAAACTCATTACTTCGAAATTGCTTTGGCTCTTCCTTATTATTACTGGGGACTGGTAGTACATGATTTATGATTGATATTTTGTTTCCTTTGCTTTGTTTCTTGCCATTGTATTTTTCTTGTTCAAGCTTGTTCTTGTATTCAAGAAAAGATTTTGATTATTTGATATTGCTTCTGTTGCTCAATAAAGAGGATTTAAATAAATTCAAGAAAAGATAAAATTCCTCTAGGTCAGTACTCCATTCTAGGCTGTCAGATCTAGAGTAAACATGAATTGCTGTATAGCCTGTGCCATCATTCTGCTGGTAATAACCATCTTTGAGACATTTTACTTATTTCTATGTATTTATTAGGATTTATTTACCACCTTTTTGAAATAATTCACTCAAGGTGGTGTACAGGAAGAATGGGAAAATTAGGTTCTTACGATAATTTTCTTTCCTTTAGTCATTGCAGATGAAGCCATTACGTATGGGTTGTGGCCATCAACCAGCAGGGGGAGATAGAGAGCACTCAATTTTTCACACTGCCTCATGGCCAGCTAGCTCCACTGCCTCTTCAGTATTTGAAGCTTCCAAAGCAGTATGGCAAACCACAATGGGAATAACATGAACTTTCCTCACAGCGAACGATGGCCCCTTAACAAAAGCATAAACTCCAAAAAAGGAGGGAATGAACTCATCCTCCTAGAGGGAATAAACTCGTCCTCCACTTTGTATAAACGGAGGGAATACTTGCATTCTCCTGGAGGGAATAAACTCATCCTCCCAAAACATGAACTGGAGGGAATGAACTCATCCTCCTATAACTGTGACAAGAATCCTGAAGACTGTTTTCAGACTCCCCAAGGAAGGAATATAACTTCAGGAAACAAGAACAGCACCTAAAATCAGAATCACTGCAATACAGACAATCATACAGGGAGGGCTCATGGCTTCATCTGCTATGACTAAAGGAAAGAAAATTATCATGGTAAGAACCTAATTTTCCCTTCCTTGTCATCAAGCAGATGAAGCCATTACGTATGGGATGTAACAAAGCAATCCCTAAATAGGTTGGAAACAAGCCACACCATGCGCTAGCACCTGTGCTCCAAAATGCGCATCCCTCCTGGCAGCCACATCAAGCCTGTAATGTCGGGCGAAAGAGAGCTTAGAAGTCCATGTTGCAGAACTGCAAATCTCATGAAGAGATAGTGCTCCAGTTTCCGCCCAGGAAGAGGAAATCACTCTTGTGGAATGTGCCTTAAAGGCTTCAGGCGGAGCCCGGCCAGATATGCTGAAAAGATAGCTTCTTTGAGCCAACGGGCAATAGTGGCTTTAGACGCTGAAGACCCTCTGCGAGGACCTGCAAACAGCACAAAAAGATGATCAGAGGTCCTGAAAGAATTTGTAATTCGCAGATACTGCAACAGAGTCCTGCGCACATCCAAAAGTGCAACTGCCCAAATGAATCTGGAAACTCCTCCTCGACAAAGGAAGGAAGAAAAACAGGCTGATTTAGGTGAAACGCTGAAACCACCTTAGACATGAAGGAAGGCACGGTCCGAACCGTGACATGACTCTGAGAATTGCAGAAAAGGGTCTCTACAGGACAGCGCCTGGAGCTCTGACACCCGTCTCGCCGAAGTAATGGCCACTAAAAAGACGGCCTTCAGTGTCAAATCTTTCTCTGAAGCACGCCGAAGCGGTTCAAAGGGAGCACCCTGAAGGGCTTTCAGCACTAGCCCAAGGTTCCACGCTGGACAAGGTGCATGCACGGGAGGACGGAGCCAAAGCACCCCTCTAAAAAACCGTGCCACATCCAGATGAGCAGCTAAAGACACGCCTTCAACCTTGCCATGCAGGGAGGCCAATGCTGCCACTTGCACCCGCAGGGAATTACAGGCCAAGCCTTTTTGTACACCATCCTGCAAAAAGTCCAGAATCGGCGAGACAGGAGCCCGCAGGGGTGTGGACTCTTTAGAAGCACACCAGACTTCAAACTGGCGCCAAATCCTGGCATAAGCCACGGAAGTGGAACGCTTGCGAGCTTGCAGGAGAGTGGTAATTACTTTATTGGAATAGCCTTTGTCTCTCAATTGTGCCCTCTCAATCGCCAGGCCATAAGACCAAATCGGCCGGCGTCCTCCATGGTCACCGGACCCTGTGACAACAGGTTGGGAACCAGAGGTAACTGAAGGGGATCCTCTATGAGCATCTGTCGGAGGTCCGCATACCAAGGCCTCCTGGGCCAATCCGGGGCGACGAGAACCACTTCTCCTGGATGCAGCCGAATCCGCAGGAGCACTCGCCCTATCAAGGGCCACGGAGGGAACCCATACAGTAGGGCCCGGAGGCCAGGGTTGAGCCAAGGCATCCAACCCCGCCGAGCGAGGATCTCTCAGTCTGCTGAAGAAGCACGGGACTTTGGCATTGGTGCTTGTCGCCATTAGATCCATCACGGGCTTGCCCTACTTGGCACATATCTGCAGGAATACTTCGTCTGCAAGTTCCCACTCCGCTGGATCGATCTGATGCCTGCTTAGATAATCTGCTTGCACGTTGCTCTGACCTGCAATGTGAGCTGCCGACAGAAACTGTAGATGCAGCTCGGCCCAGTGGCAAATTTGTTCGGCCTGCACGGCTAGAGCTCTGCACTGAGTGCCACCTTGTCGATTTATGTAGGCCACTGCTGTCGTGTTGTCCGACATCACTCTGACAGCCAATCCTTCCAGGGTCACTTGAAAGGCCAGAAGCGCCTGAAACACCGCTTTCAACTCTAGGCGGTTGATGGACCACTCAGACTCCTCGGGTGTCCATAGACCCTGGGCATGCTTCCCCTTGCAATGTGCACCCCAGCCTTTCAGGCTGGCATCTGTCACCACTAGGCACCAATCGGGGAGCGCCAGCGGCATTCCTCGCCGTAGCATGTTGTCTGAGAGCCACCACTCCATGCTGAGTCGGGCCGCAGGGAGCCAAGAGAGTCTACATTGATAATCCTGAGATACTGGAGACCATCTTTGGAGTAGAGCATACTGTAGAGGTCTCAGGTGCGCTTTCGCCCAGGGCGCCAGTTCCATGGTGGCCGTCATCGATCCAAGCAGCTGGACAATGTCCCAAGCTCGCGGGCGGGGCATCCTCAGGAGCAGACGGACCTGATTCTGAAGCTTGCACCGCCTTTGCTCGGGTAGGTACACATACCCCGAGGCTGTGTCAAACCTGGCCCCCAAATATTCTAGAGACTGCGAGGGGGTCAGGTGACGTTTGGCCAAATTGACGACCCAGCCCAGAGATTGAAGTACTGAGACCACTCTGGCTGTGACATGCTGACTCTCTGCAGCAGAGTTTGCTCGAATGAGCCAGTCGTCCAGGTACGGGTGAACCCGAATACCCTCTCGCCTTAGAAAGGCAGCTACTACCACCATAACCTTCGAAAAGGTGCGGGGAGCTGTGGCGTGGCCAAAAGGCAAGCCTCGGTACTGGAAATGCAAACCTCAGAAACTTCTGGTGCGGGGGCCAAATTGGAATGTGCAAGTAAGCTTCTTTCAGGTCCAGAGACGTGAGAAACTCCTGGCTGTACCGCCGCAATGACGGAGCGCAGGGTTTCCATGTGAAAATGCCGCACTCTCAGGGACTTGTTTAATTCTTTTAAGTCCAGAAAAGGGCGAAAAGACCCTCCTTTTCGCGGCACCACAAAGTAGATGGAGTAGCGGCCGCAGCCGTGTTCGGCGGGAGGTACCGGGGACACGGCCCCTATCTGAATCAGACCTTGCAAAGTCTCCTCTACCGCATTGGGACTCCACAAACACGTCTCTTACAGGGGCGTGGAATTCTATTCTGTAACTGTCTCTGATCAGGTCCAAGACCCACTGATCTGAGGAAATGTTGGCCCACTCCTCGGCAAAGAGGGAAAGACTTCCTCCGATGACAGGACTCGAGGAGAGGGCCGGCGCACCATCATTGAGAGGGTCACCCCTGAACTCCAGGCCTTGAGCCAACGGCTGCGGAACGTTTGTCCGAGCGAAAGGAGTTCCTCTGCTGAAAACGGGCACAAGAAGTGAACCCAGCAGAACGCCCTGGGCGGTACCTTCGAGCTTCACGGAAGTGAGGTCTGTAAGAGGAGTGGACCGCCGCACCCTTAGAGGAAGGCCGAGGCCTATCTTCGGGCAAGCGCTGGGGTTTAGCCTCACCCAGGCCCTTCACAATTTTCTCCAACTCCTCACCAAACGAGAGAAGGCCTTGAAAGGGCAACTTCACCAACCTTTGCTTAGAGGCCATGTCCGCCGCCCAATGCCGTAGCCAAAGAAGACGGCGAGCTGCCACTGCTAGTGCCATGTGTTTAGCCGAAGCTCTGACAATATCATAAAGGGCATCAGCAAGAAAGGACAAGGCCGACTCCATCCGCGGAGCCACATCTGAAAAGGGATCAGCTCCATCACCGGGCTGTTCCACTGCCTGTTGCAACCAAGCCAGGCAGGCTCTAGCAGCATAACAACTGCATGCAGATGCCCGAATAGTGAGACCTGCAAGTTCAAATGACCGTTTAAGTGCTGATTCCAGTCTACGGTCTTGAATATCCTTCAGGGCAACACCTCCTTCAACAGGGTGGGTAGTTCTCTTTGTCACAGCTGTGACTAGGGCATCCACTTTAGGCATAGCAAAGCGAGCCATATGCTCCTCACTCAGAGGGTATGATTGCCCCATAGCCATGGAAACTTTCAAAGGTCCCTCGGGGTCAGTCCATTGAGCCGAAATAAGCTCTTGGATGGAGTCATGCAAAGGAAAGACTCGAGCAGACTTTTTGGTACTAGCCATCCTAGGATTCACAGAGGAGGCTGAGCCACTGTCAGGGTCCCTCAATAGAGAGAGCCTGCAGGGTATCAGAAATAAGCGCTGGCAGCTCATCACGGTGGAAAATCCTCACCGCGGAGGGATCGTCTAGATCCTGAGTCACTTCTGCACCAGACTCTGGCTCCTCAGACCATGAAGGCCTGCCAGAGTCCTCCGAATCCTCACAGCCCGACCATGGGGGGGGGGGGGGGGGGGGGAATGGAGGTGCAGCACTCTCTGAAGGGGAATGAGCCCTTCTGCGCTTCATATCCTGCCAATTATCAGGGAATAACGCCTCAGAGGGCATACCCAGGCTAGAATCCACCGGGGGGGCATTAGAAGAGGCCCCTGCAGGGCTTTGTGGGAGAGCTCTTTTAAGCATGTATGCTTTATGCATTAAGAAGACAAAATCAGGGGAGAAAAACTCACCCTGGGCACCCGGATCTCTGCCGAGGCTAGTAGCACTCATATCAGCCTCACTCCGAGGCTTCCCCCCGGGCTCAGGACTCTCCGTCTCAGCAGAGGTCGCGCCATGTGGTAAATTCAAAATGGCGTCCGCTGCCAGCTCAGAGCGCGAAGAATCGTCGCTTGCCATGCTCGGGCCGGCTGTAACGTCTGTACAGCATGATTTACAGAGCCCCGCTGCTGATCTGCGCTTGCCACACTTGGAACAGCGCTTTACATTCTCTGCAGCCATCGCCGAAAACGGCGGTAAAATTCAAAATGGCGGTTCGCGCCAAAATCGCCCCGATCGCGGGCCCACCCCGGAGGAGTCAGAAAACACTCTTACCTCACTGGACCGAGTATCACAGCTCCGGTCCCACAGAAAAAGGCAAGGAAAAACTTCTGTTCCTTTTTTTTTTTTTTAACGCTGTGAGGAAAGCAGAGGTAAATAGAACTCCAGAGGCTCAGGTGAGTGGGAAAGGCAGGGAAAGGGCGAACCTATTTGCCTGCATCCACTGTTGGTGGGGAAGGACAGGGAAAGCTAAGCAATGTGTCCACATCCACGGAGGTATGGGTAAGACAGGGAAAGGGCGAACCTATTTGCCTTTAAAGTGAAGCTGCTATAGCCTCCAACACCCCGGCTAACAACTGGCAAGCCAGGAGCCACCTCCAGGCAGATTTTTGATGGAGCTCGAAGATGCTACAACCACTCTGCTAGGGGAGATAGAGAATACTGAAGGAGAGGCAGTGGAGCAAGCTGGTATGAGGCACTGAAAAAAGTGTGCTCTCTATCTCCCTCTGCTGGTTGATGGACACAACCCATCTGTAATGGCTGCATCTGCTTGATGACAAGGAATGAGTTGCTATTTTTGACAGCAGAAACAAGATACACAGGCACAAGTACAAATAAATATGCTTATGAATGGGATCCCCTGGTACAGACAATTGCAATTAGCTAGGATACATAAGATGGTATAGGTTGGGTTATTTTACCACAAGTCGGGTTATTTTAGTACAGGGAGATGGGCAGGGACGGAGGAGATTCCAGCGAGGACCATTTCTGTACCCATGCAACTCTCTAGTTGCAAGATGGCATGTGCCTTAACTTTTTTTTCTTTTTTTTAATATATGGAGTGAACAGTGCTATTTGTCATGCATATTTCCCAAATCATCTTGCATATTACACCAGGCATATAATATTCTTTTAGGAATACCTAAACTGCAAAAGCTTTATCCCAAATGCAAACACAAAATGTTGCAAAGAGCAAAGATTACTAGTCCTTGAAAGTAGGCCCATCTGATTAAAACCCATCTGCCGAGTGATGTGTCTTATGGCTCAGCACCAAGGGCTCTCTCACAGGAGGACAGAGTTTAGCTTTACATGGTTACACAATGCACTGTATATGCTCACAGGGACTGTATTAACCATATTGTCTTGCAACTAACAATAGATGCCTGCTAACATGAAGCACAAAAATATAAAGACAGAAACAAAGATCTCAAGAGTATAAGTAACAAACAAGCAAGCAAGCATAGTAACATAGTAACAACATAGTAGATGACGGCAGAAAAAGACCCGCACGGTCCATCCAGTCTGCCCAACAAGACAACATATGTGTAAACCTTACCTTGATTTGTACCTGCCTTATTCAGGGCACAGACCGTACAAGTCTGCGCAGCAGTACTTCCCGCCTCCCAACCACCAGTCCCACCTCCCATCACCGGCTTTGGCACAGACTGTATAAGTCTGCTCTCCATTATCCTCGCCTCCCAAGCACCAACCCCTCTTCCCCCCACCTGCTCCGCCACCCAATTTCGGCTAGGCTTCTGAGGATCCATTCCTTCTGCACAGGATTCCTTTATGCATATCCCATGCATATTTGAATTCCGTTAACGTTTTCATCTCCACCACCTCCCATGGGAGGGCATTCCAAGCATCCACCACCCTCTCCGTGAAAAAAATACTTCCTGACATCTTTCCTGAGGCTGCCCCCCTTCAACCTCATTTCATAACACAGCGATGTAGGAGGTGATAGCTGAAATGGCCCGTATCCAGTCTGCCCAGTGACGTATTTAGGGTTATAACTGCCATTCTATGTAGGTTACCCTCCCCAATATTTAGGATTGTAGTTGCCACCTATGCATGTCACCCCTATGTCTTTTTAAGGGTGCAAAAAATCATTTCCCTGCTTTTTTGACCTGAAGCGCTCAATGCTCGATTTTGATCCTCTTGCCATTCAGGGATCCTTCTCTGTTTATCCCATCACTGCTTTTGTCTCCACCACCAACCCTGAGAGGGTATTCCAGGCACCCATCACCCTTTCTGCTGAAAAGATTAATAAAATTAATAAGAACTTGGAAGGCAATTTTTTTTTAAATGCAGGAAAGTATCCCTTCACAGGGAGAGTGGTGAATGCACAAAGCAGCCAAAGCATCACCACAGGACAAACACAAAGGGCCCTCTCGTTACTGAGAACATGAGAGAAAAGCTGGGCACCCACTACTGTATTAAGTAGTGAAAATGGGTCAGTCCATTTCAATTTGCCCATCTATGGAAGGGATGATAGAAAGGAGCATGAAGAATCATACTGAAGTTTCAATTAACAAAAGATGGAGGGACGGCAGGGGCAGGTTGAGATAATTTTGCAAATAACAGACTACCACTACCAGTAAGGGTATGCATGAAAATGGAGGGGCTAAATTTTTTTATATGTAAACCAGAAATTTAAAATATTGCATAGTCACAGCACCAAAAAAAAAAACCCCTAAATTTTTTATATGTAAACCAGAAATTTAAAATATTGCATAGTCACAGCACCAAAAAAAAAAAAAAAAAAACCCTTCCCCAGGTTGCCACTGGTAGCTGAGTCACTAGTGTTACTACTTATTTCTACAGCGCCACTAGGAATATGCAGTGCTGTACAGACACACAAAGGAATGCTTCATAAAGAGAGAACAAAGTAGGAATGATTTCACTGGCAGTATCCAGGTGACAATTCCCTGGTATCTTTAGTGAACGAGAAGCTACTATTTTACTACACACTTCTATTTCATCTTAACACATTTTTCAAAACATAATCCAAAACGAAATTTCCTACCATTGAGAACCCAGTTGAGGAAGTTAAGCAGCCATGGTTCTCTCCAGACAGTAAAGGAAAAAAATACTTTGAAATCTTGGGTGCCAAAGAAATTTGCTGGAGTTAGGGTTTTTCTTTTTGTTCATTTGTTTTATTTTGGGGGGGGGGGGGGGGAGAGAGGGTTCTATTTCTCCTCTCTCCATTCCTCCAGCCTCTTCTCCTGTGTATCTCACACAATAGGGGAAACTCCTGGGCCAAGGTTCTCCCTACCCCGAACCTCACAGTAGTTCTCTGCAACTTGAGGCTGGTGCCAAATGCTGAATTTTAGGAATGGCACACTAGATGTCACAACTTCTGCTTTCTAAGCTTCAAGTAGTTAAATGTCAGAGATTAACATACAGTGGGGGAAATAAGTATTTGATCCCTTGCTGATTTTGTAAGTTTGCCCACTGACAAAGACATGAGCAGCCCATAATTGAAGGGTAGGTTATTGGTAACAGTGAGAGATAGCACATGTTAATATATGGCCTGGCTTTAGATCTGCCACTGGAATAGTGATAGGTAAAGCTATGCAGCCTAAAATAACTGAAGAAGTACTGACTAGGCCAAACAACAAGAAAGTGATTTAATATTTGAGAATCTGCAAAAAGCAGGTCTGAACAATGAGTCCTGACACAAACTGGTACAACTGTCACTTTAAATCAGATGAACAAAATGGAGTCTATTAGTTTTGTATAAAAGGCTACAGAGGTTATACAGAGTTCTTAAGATGGTGTGAAAAGTATTGCGACACAGACAGATGTGGAACTGTTATCTCAACGCTTCCCAAAACATGCTGATAAGACTGTGTGGGAAAGTATCATCTCAGAAATTGAGAGCTAGGTATCTCACCATAGACTTCTATGGAGAGGTTTGTGTATAAAAGAAGGGACAATTTGCCATAGCTTTGGAATCCTCCCCAACGCTTCTGTCAGACGGCAGGGCTCTGTCCGGTTGTACCAAGAATCTGTCTGCTGAATGTACCTGATTAAAGTCTGATGTCTGTATTTGTACCAACTTGAAGACTTGTCTTTGGGTAAGAAATAAAATGTATCTATCTATTTAAACCTATCTCTGTCTTTATTCTAACTTCTCTTTACCTTACATTTAGCTTACAAGGCACATCACATACACTCAGTCTCTGGAGAAACTTAGACAGATTTTTATTAGGCATTATCTGGGAACATAAATAGCCCAGAGTATACCTAGATCCAGGAAGACAGAAAGCAGTAGTTGTGGGAATTAGCCCCTAATGCAAACCCAGAGCAGACCTCCTTGTGATTGGGTGACAATGGAGGTTGGAGAAACCATACAGAACCTGTTATGTAAAATAGGTATCTTTAGTCCCCCGTGTGATCTGGAGTCAGAAAGAGGTCCAAGAGGGGGGAATTAAAACACACATCACAAATTAAATCCGGAAAATCACATTGTGGAAAGTATATGAATTTATTTGCATTCTGTAGAGGGAAATAAGTATTTAATCCCTCTGGCAAACAAGACCTAATACTTGGTGGCAAAACCCTTGTTGGCAAGCACAGCGGTCAGACGTCTTCTGTAGTTGATGATGAGGTTTGCACACATGTCAGGAGGAATTTTGGTCCACTCCTCTTTGCAGATCATCTCTAAATCATTAAGAGTTCTGGGCTGTCGCTTGGCAACTCGCAGCTTCAGCTCCCTCCATAAGTTTTCAATGGGATTAAGGTCTGGTGACTGGCTAGGCCACTCCATGACCCTAATGTGCTTCTTCCTGAGCCACTCCTTTGTTGCCTTGGCTGTATGTTTTGGGTCATTGTCATGCTGGAAGACCCAGCCACGACCCATTTTTAAGGCCCTGGCGGAGGGAAGGAGGTTGTCACTCAGAATTGTACGGTACATGGCCCCATCCATTCTCCCATTGATGCGGTGAAGTAGTCCTGTGCCCTTAGCAGAGAAACACCCCCAAAACATAACATGTCCACCTCCATGCTTGACAGTGGGGACAGTGTTCTTCGGGTCATAGGCAGCATTTCTCTTCCTCCAAACACGGCGAGTTGAGTTCATGCCAAAGAGCTCAATTTTTGTCTCATCTGACCACAGCACCTTCTCCCAATCACTCTCGGCATCATCCAGGTGTTCACTGGCAAACTTCAGACGGGCCGTCACATGTGCCTTCCGGAGCAGGGGGACCTTGCGGCACTGCAGGATTGCAATCCGTTATGTCGTAATGTGTTACCAATGGTTTTCGTGGTGACAGTGGTCCCAGCTGCCTTGAGATCATTGACAAGTTCCCCCCTTGTAGTTGTAGGCTGATTTCTAACCTTCCTCATGATCAAGGATACCCCACGAGGTGAGATTTTGCGTGGAGCCCCAGATCTTTGTCGATTGACAGTCATTTTGTACTTCTTCCATTTTCTTACTATGGCACCAACAGTTGTCTCCTTCTCGCCCAGCGTCTTACTGATGGTTTTGTAGCCCATTCCAGCCTTGTGCAGGTGTATGATCTTGTCCCTGACATCCTTAGACAGCTCCTTGCTCTTGGCCATTTTGTAGAGGTTAGAGTCTGACTGATTCACTGAGTCTGTGGACAGGTGTCTTTCATACAGGTGACCATTGCCGACAGCTGTCTGTCATGCAGGTAACGAGTTGATTTGGAGCATCTACCTGGTCTGTAGGGGCCAGATCTCTTACTGGTTGGTGGGGGATCAAATACTTATTTCCCTCTGCAGAATGCAAATAAATTCATATACTTTCCACAATGTGATTTTCCGGATTTAATTTGTGATGTGCTATCTCTCACTGTTACCAATAACCTACCCTTCAATTATGGGCTGCTCATGTCTTTGTCAGTGGGCAAACTTACAAAATCAGCAAGGGATCAAATACTTATTTCCCCCACTGTACTTAGTTTACGAGGGAGAATTCGGAGCTGAAATTACCGACTACAGAGCGACAGGGGCATAGGTCACATGTTCTTGTCTATCATTCCAATAAAGAGGAAAGCCATAAAAAAGGACAGACATATCCTAAAGACAAACATATTACTGTGCTAACAGTATCATCATTAGAGCTACAATATCTTGGGTGGTGGAATGCAGATTCGAGACTGGATACAAACCTTTAAATTAAAAAAAAAAATTCCACCATTAAATGGTAAGAGTATCTTTGACTGCAGGACATGGCTTAACGTTCAGCCACTGTCCTGCTCTGCTGGTGCCAAACTGGGCTCTGGGGGGAGGGAAGGGGGGGGATTACAAATTTAGCCTGCCTGCCTCAGGAGATCCACTAGGGAGTCTGTGTCACAAGGGAGAGAGAGGGCAACAATGCAAATTGCCTGCTGCTCCTGGTCCTTAAGGAGGGTAATTCAGTGCAAATTCTGCAGTGCCTAGTGGCACAGCATTCCTACAAGCGTTATTAGGAAAAAGATGGGGGTGTCCACTTTTGAAAGGGGAACTAGGGGTTGAATCTGTGTCACGTCTGTGGCCGTGACCACCCCCTCAGACTTACCTTATTTCTGGGGGTCAGCTTCTAAGCTGGCTTCTGCCTATCCTTTCTGGAGTAGTTTCCCTTCTGTATGCTGGATGCTTCCAGCATGGCTCTAATTACCCCACTCTACTGCACCTGGGGGTGCTGCCTGAGTTAGCTCTACCTCTGTCTCCAGCCTGGCTCTGTTTGTTCCTCTGTGCTGCACCTGGGTATTCTAAGTCTCTCTCTGTTCTGTGTGCGCTCTGCCTGCTCCTCTCACCCGTGGGTGGCCAGAGCCAGTGGCTGCCATAGTTTGTCTTGCTGTTCCTACCCGTTCCAGGCTTTAGCCCAGTCCGGTCCGGTTCTTCCAGGCTGCCAGACTTCTCTCTTGTTTGTGCCTGGACAGCCTCCGTAGTTGCTTACTGATGGCTGCAGCTGCTCCTCAGCTGTTGAAGGGCTTTATCAATCACTTAGAGACTGCAGCCTTGGCCTTTGCATCGTCTAAGGTCCCTAGTATGTTAGAGTGCTCTGTGCACTGCTACCTTGTCCAGTTCAGTGTGAGTTTCTAGCTTGTTACTAGTAGTTTGGGCATAGCTTTGCTTGTTAGCTTGTGTACAGCTTTTCTAGTTTTCTTGTGTTTAGCTTTCTGGTTTTCCCGTGTGTGTTTTCCTTTGCTTCTTGAGCTTCAGCCCTAGTCCTGTCCGCTGCCAGTTCTCCTTGCTACTGGAGCTCCAGCCTTAGTCTTGCTACTTGACCTGACCATTGCCTGAATCTGACTACTCTCTGCCTGAACCCCAATACTTGCTGCCTGACCCGACTACTGCCTGGACCCCGATACTTGCTGCATGACCCGACTACTGCCTGAACCCAGATATTCTCTGCCTGTGGCCAGACCTGACTATTGCTGGAACCCGGACATTCTCTGCCTGTCTGCCTTGCTTTCGCCTAGGTGCCTGGGGGCACTTCTGTACCCTGACTCCTGTTGTTCCTGCTTGCTAGTTCCAGTTCCGGTTTTCCTGTAAGCCCTGCCGGCTGCCCGAACCTGAGGGCTCAACCCTCGAGGAACGGTGGCTAAACGTAGGTGAAGCCTAGGTCCAGTGTGTTCCTGTTCAGCGGGTTCTGGTCACGTGTGTTCCAGTCCAGGGGGCTCCACTCCAGTGTGTACCAGTCCAGTGGGTTCCAGCACAGTGCGCACCCATCCGGTGCGTTCCAGTCCTGTGTATTCCAGTGCAGAACTCCAGTCCAGGGTTCCAGTCCAGCCTTGCCTCGTCTCTGCTTTGAAGGTGACCGTGCCTGCCACTGCCACTCCACGGTAGTGGTCCAAGGGCTCACAAACCCAGTGCTTCCAGGGAAGAAGCCTGACAATCTGCTAGAAGGTAGAGGGAGATTTAAGCCTACAGATTCCAACTAAGGTGGAAGTAAGACTGCTGTGCGGGTGGGGGTTAGTGTAATGCTTAATGTAGGGAGGAACTAGGCCTTTATTTGGGGGGGGGGGGGGGGGAATTGTACACAAACAAATGCAGAATTCTAAAATACTGTGCACAGACTTTTCAAAAATTTTGCACAGAATTTAATTCTTTGTATAAAATTCCTCCAAGAGTAAAAAAACATCATATAGCCTCTGTCCTGTATAATTTGTGTAAAATCTTGGATCTCAACAGTAAGTGTATAGTAGCCCCTAGCCTTTTCTTTGCTGATTTTCAACTTGGAAAATTTTTTTGTTCACATTCACAGCAAAAGATTTTATTTATTTGTTACATTTATATCCTACATTTTCCCACCTATTTGTAGGCTCAATGTGGCTTACATAGTACTGGAGAGGCGTTACAGACTCCGGTGTAAAGAAATACAAAGTGATGTTGTGGTAAGATAAAGTTCATGTGGCACAGCCACACTAGGGAATCGTACAACGGAAGAGTTGTGTTATGTCCATTACGTTCTCTAGTTTTGTTGTGTTGCAGAGATCAGGCATTTATGTTGGATCGGTTTTTGAACACGTTAGTTTTTAGTGTTTTCCAGAAGTTTAGGTGGTCGTTTGTAGTTTTCAAGGCTTTTGGTAATGCATTCCACAGTTGTGTGCTTATGTAGGAAAAACTGGACGCGTAAGTTGATTTGTATTTGAGTCCTTTGCAGCTTGGGTAGTGCAGATTTAGGTACGTTCGTGTTGATTCGGATGTGTTTCTAGTTGGTAAGTCGATCAAGTCTGTCATGTATCGCGGAGCTTTACCGTAGATAATTTTGTGAACCAGAGTGCAGATTTTCAAAGCCAGTGTAGTTTTTCACAAAGGTGTTATGCACTTTCAAATCTACAGTCCCCTATTTATGAAGGAAAAATTGTGACCTGCTAATTCTCTTTCCTTTAGTCCCAACAGATCAGTCCAAATCTTGTGGGTGATGCCCGTCTACCAGCAGGCACAGAGCACCAAACTGTGCTCTGCCATATAGAACAGCGTGCAGCTGCTCCAAATCAATGTATTGATTTAAAAAAAAAAAAAGTGAACTATAAAACAGCAACAACTTCTTCCTCCTTCAAAAGCCAATGAAGAACACTAGAAAATTCTATAAAACCTAAACCAACTGCCAAACTGAAGTTGTGAATCTAAACAGGTAAGTCTCAAAAGAACAAAAAAAAATCCAGTGTGAGAGCAAAAAAGGGCAGGTTTCTGGGCTGATCTGTTCAGTGATCTGTTCAGACTAAAGAAAAGAAAGTTAGCAGGTAAGAATGTTTCTTTCCCTGGCATTCACAACAGATCAGTCCAGATCTTGTAGAATGTATCAAAGCAGTCCTCAAGTTGGGAGGGAAACTGATGCCCCTGCCAAAAGCACCATCATTCCTGGCTGAAACATCTAGTCTGCAATGTTTAGAAACAGTATGAACAGAAGATCAAGCTCATCTGCAAATTTCATCTAGGGATACTGAAAGTGATTCCAAGTTGCAAGTTTAAGTTTAGTTTATTTTTGATATAGCGCATCATAAGTACATATCATCTGAGTGGTTTACAATCATCAAACATTCAAAGGTGAAAAGGATGAGAGAACAGAATCAGAGGAAATGAAAAACCAAGGTAGGGAGGTGGTGTGCCGCAGCATCAATGGGCTGTCACAGGCATACGAACTATCAAACTGCAGGGTCAAAAGGGCTTAAACAGGGAAGTCTTTAGACATTATATACCCGGATGTGTCCCACTTGAATGGAAATTTTCAAGACACTATGGTTCTGCACTGTTCTTGCATATGTCCTCGCTTTTGTGGGACACATCAGGGTATATTTGAACTGTCAGAAAACTGGTGGAACCTACAGTCTGGTCAGGTGCTAAATTTGTCCCCGATTGTAGCTATATTTGTGATTCTGTTTTCTGTGGGAAAGGGAAGGGAAAAGGAATGGGACCTGATATACCACCTTTCTGTTACAATCAAAGCGGTTTACATATTATATACAGGTACTTATTTTGTACTTGGGGCAATGGAGAGAGTTAAGTGACTTGCCCAAAGTCACAAGGAGCTGCAATGGGAATCAACCCAAGTTCCCCAGGATCAAAGTCCGCTGCACTAACCACTAGGCTACTCCTCCAAGCATATTCACTCTTCAGCTCAGCACTGCATGATCCGAAAGTATCAACTAGACACAGAAACTCTGAACAGCTCCTGCTGATTTCTGTTAAGCCCCTGACACAGCCCTTGAAAGGGTGAAACATGGCCATGTTGGACGATTAAGAGAAAGTTGTTGTATTTTTAAACCATCTGCATTGAATAAATTTTGTTGTACTTCATCACATTGGTCTGCTGCTCTTCGCTATAAGTTACCAGAAGTCCTGAGTTTGAACTGTAACCTGTAGTGCAGGCTCTATATTTTGGTAAGAAACACTGACTTCTTGTGAAGATGAGATGCCACCATTGCAAGACATCTGGCAAATTATCAGAGATGTGGAGAGCTGTATTGGTAATGTCTTTTCATCCGAGAGCCTGATAAATTTTCTGTGATTGACCTGAATCAAAAAAATGCATGTACATACCTGAGGTTCAGTAAACATAGCCAATCATTTCTGTTCAGAACAGATAAGATGCAGTTTAACTCAAATTTGTCTATTTCAGGGTCTTATTTAGATCCCCAAGGTCCTATATTGGGTAAACATCTTTTTTGAGGGGGGGGGAGGGGGAATAAGTAGAATCCTGTATTTTCTCATTTTTGGCAAGGGTTCTAAAGTAGCTCAATTTGAAGTAATTCTTCTTGACCACTTTTTCTTAAAAATGCAAAGAGTGGGAATTTTAGAGGGACTTGGGTAAAGCATAATCTTTCTCTAAACAATAGTTACCTCAACCAATATTAGATATTGAGTGAATAATCAACACTGAACAGTTTACAAATAAGCCCCCCCTCCCCTAATGTCTAAGCCCACAGTAGTATTGAAGGTCGATGAGGACATGCTCAAATGTAGAACATTCACAGTCTTGGAACAATCAACTTAGGGGCATCCAAATCTATTCCACTTTGTGCTCTCCATGCTCTATATCATTCTCATTGCACATTTAATGAAGTTCAATGTCCAGATCTTATAGCTGTCATTTTGGACATTTGATAAAGGTAGTCCATTTTATATATCACTTTGAGTGCTGGAGGTGTCTCTAGGCTTTTCCAAGCCGACGCCGACGCGATTTTTCCAGCCACCAACCAGATGGCTGTGATCCGATGATCTACAAGACGAACGCCCGGTTGGCGAACATGTAATAAGCAAATCTCTGGTTTGGTAGGATATCGTATCCCAGTCACTTGGGCGAACAGATCTAGCAATTCTGACCAATAGAGTTGCACCTTTGGGCAGGACCACCAAATATGAAGCATGTCCCCCACTGCTGCACAACCCCTCCAGCATTGGTCAGACCCCTGGCCATACATTTTTACCAGTTGGGTAAAGCATAATCTACACCCTTAGCACACAATTTTCAGCACCTATTGCTCTGTTATTAGGACCCAATTCTTGCTGAGGAAAAACTCAGGACCCCCCCCCCCCCCCCCCCCCCCAACTGATAGTCCCGTGGAAGTATAGTTGGTTAACAAAAGCACAGAAATATAAATAGCTTTTACTGCACTGCTGGATGCAGCTTACTTTGACTGCTATTTAGCTTTGGGACTACCTGTGAAGAGTTTTCATGTCATTTACTTTCCATGTTGTTTCCTGGAAGGTTTGTTTTATTCATTTTCGTTTGGCCATTTTGTCGTTGTGGGAGCAAGTCGTTGAGTGTGCGCTCTTTTGAAAGTGTGCAGCCTCTTCCTGATAGTACTCATTTGAATCAATGCGCATGTGCAAATACTACTACTACTATTTGACATTTATAAAGCGCTAATTGTACGCAGCACTGTACAATTTAACATAGGACAGTCCCTGCTCAAAGAGCTTACAATCTAAAGGACAAATGTACAGTCAGTCAAGTAGGGGTAGTCAAATTGGGGCAGTCTAGATAGTGCACACTATCAGAAAAAGCGTGCACTCTTGTTCATTAATAACATGCAAAGGCACATAGGATATATTTCATTGACCTTTTCCACGTCATTGCAAATGACAGCCCATCCCTAGTGATGAGCAGCACCTCTTTTCTCTCTTTAGTACAGGGAGAGTGCGCTCTGGCTTTAGTTTTGTTGAATCAGAGAGACAGAACAGATTAAGTTAGACGGCAACTGCAGTACTGCTAACCAAGGAAGTCCCTGTATTGGCAATTTTAAATTTTCAGCACAACAGCAAGTTCCTTTCCTCACTCCTCCTCTGCAAGAACAGCAATTCTTTTTTTTTTTTTTTTTTTTTTTTTTTAATTTATGTTTTATTGATGACAAACTTCTACAATAAATCCGTGCAATCAAAATAAGATACAACAGTGGCTTACCATGTGTCTTGATACTATAGTCTTAACAGCTTCTATATATCATCATTACATTTTTCCTTTTTTTCCCCCCCCCCATTCCCTCCCTTTTCCCCCCCTCCCCCCCCCCCCCCTTCACCAGGTTGCTATATGTTATTACTGTATTTATCCATTAAGTACTCTACTTCGAGCTTGAGGTGTTAAAGTGTCCAAGAATGGTAACCAACATTGAAGATATTTCTCGCCCTTTGGAGTGGCTAAGTCCTGCACTGTCCTGCGTTCTAGGGCACTCAACGATATCATGTATGCCCTCCATACTTGGGTAGTGGGTTTTTCCTCCTGGAGCCAGAGCTTGAGAATCGTTTTTTTCCCCATCAGCACAGCTCGGCGTTGGAAATAGCGGAGTCCTGCCTTGGATGATCCATGAATCGTGAAGATATTAAACAAAAGTCCCGGGTGCCTGACCCATTGAACCTTCCACATCATAGAGACCTGTCTGCAGACCATGGCCCAGAATCCCAATATTGGGGGACAGTGCCAGAACATATGGCCCAGGTGTGCCCCTCCCCCTGTGCATTTCGGACAATCATCTGTTGGTCTTAAAGTAGCCCTGTATGCTCTATGGGGGGAGATAAATAGTCTCATCGCAAATTTATACTGGGTTTCACATAATTCCGCACTCCCACACTCTTTATAGCATGTTTGCAGGCATGTCTGTATTACATCTGCACCAATTGTCAACCCCAGTTCCCCTGCCCACGCCTGTGCCAGTTCCCGATATGGTGCTAAAGGCATAGCGGCTCGAATCTACGCATGACAGTATTTTAAGGGCACCCCCCGTTTTGCTTCCAGATCTAAAATTTCCACCAACTTTACCCGCACTTCATAGTGGAGCGCTGCCCTGGGAAGGGATTGTATATAATGCTGTATTTGTGCATAGGCTAAGAAATCTGTGATCTCTAACCCCTGGCGCCTCTGCAAAGCCTCTCTAGGTTGTAGTGTTCCATCTCTCTTAATAATCTGGAATAAGAAGAAAATCCCCACCTCTCCCCATTGTGTAAAGGTACGCGATGACCCACCCACCGGGAAGTCCGCATTTCCTCTGATCGGCAGAAATGGGGAGACCTCTGCGTCCAGACCAAACAGTCTGCAGATCCACTGCCATACTCTCTTTAATGGTATAAACAAGAATTTGATGTGTTTTGGCGTTTTTACTTTACCTGGTCCCGCATGTAGCCAATAGCTGAAATGTACATTCCCGAGCATCCTACATTCTGCCTCTGGATAGGTGAAATGTCCTGTTCCTCTAAACCAGTCTCCTATGTGTCGCATGCAACCTGCAATGGATAGCCATTTGACACTTAGCACCCCCAGCCCTCCCTTATCTTTGGGTAGATATGTTTGTTTTAATGATACCCGGGCCCTTTTCCCATTCCATAGAAATTGTTTTACTATCCTATGTAATGCTAATTCATCCCTGCGGGTCAAGAGAAGTGACAATACCTGGGTTATATATGTCCACTTAGGGACTATTATCATATTATACACTGCTATTTTGCCCCACAGTGATAAGGTCAACTTCCGCCACATTTGAAGCGTTTCTTTTGTGGATTCCCAGAGTGGTGCCAAATTAGTTTGGTGTAATTGGTCCAAATTGGTAGGTAGGTATATTCCTAGGTATTTTATTTTTTTCTTCCTTCCACTGCAGAGGGAATGGTCCCTGCCACTGTGACTTTATCCTTGGTGTAGTTGGCAATGCCACTGATTTATGTCTATTTAAAGCAAGAACAGCAATTCTCCCTGTGACAGGAAGTGGCAACTCATTGCACAATGGACGGCACCGTTTTTCCAATCAAGATTTCACATTATGCAGGGACCCTCCATTGCCCTAGGTACAAATAAGTACCTGTATATAATATGTAAGCCGCATTGAACCTGCTATGAGTGGAAAAGTGCGGGGTACAAATGTAAGAAAAACAAAACAAAACATGGCCAATATCTGGGTCGTTCCCCCCCCTCCTTGTCAAAGGTATAGACTTGTATATTCTGGGTGCTTGTTATGTGCAGCACACATCCCAATTTCAATTTTTAAAACTGAATGGCACGATGAAGGGAAACTTTGATGGTGATAACAGCTTACTCAGCTGCATACTATCTCTCTCAATCTATGAGATATAAAAGAGCATGCTAAACAGATCTGTACAATGAGATAGATCCAGCAAACAAACTAGGCATTATGGTAGTTGCTAACATTTTGGGAATTTTCTTTTAAATATGCTGTGGCTGCCTTGTTGGGCAGACTGGATGGAATGTGCAGGTCTTTATCTGCTGCCATTTACTGTGTGTATATTTTTACTGATGGTTTATTATATATGTTATCTTGTATTTCACTGTAATCTTTAATGATTCTGTTAGCAAAGGGCAAAGTCAAGTCTTCCTAGTTTAACACAGAACTTTGAAGTCAACCATCAGGGAGAACCTCCATTACAGGAAAGCAACTTTTCTTTCTCTCTTGATAAACAATATGAGCTAGCTACACAAATAGCAAAGTTACTTAGCAGGTATTCTTCAAGGACAAGCAGGGTACCTTAACCCATTAGTGCCCAACGTTCCCATATTGTTCCCAAATATGGGAACATTGGGCACTAATGGGTTAAATTCATTTTAACTAAGATTAATGCATTAAAAATTTTAACTTTTGCTACTAATTTTAACGTGATTAATTGCGTCATGCTGCTCTCTGCTCCCCGGTACTACTGCAGCTTGTTCTGTCCTACCCGCTGCTGTACACCGGCAGCATTTCTCTCCTGCCAACCCACTCTCTCTGGCATCTCATCCCACCCGCCAACCTCCAAACTTGCCTTGTACACACGGCAGCATTAAGCACATGCTGCTCCGCTCCTCTCTGTAACCGGAGCCCTCCCTCCCTCTAGCATCCCGCCTTCTCTGATGAAACTTCCTGTTTCCTGCTGTAGGAGTTGAACGCTAGAGAGGGGAGGGGGGGGGGGCTCTGGTTACAGAGAGGAGCAGAACAGCGTGTGATTAATGCCACCATTTGTACAAGGCAAGTTAGGAGGGCCAAGTGGGATGTACCTGGAAAAGTTATTACCGTGAGTTTTTGATTTTGTGGCAAGTTTCTCTTCATATTCTCTTTTAGCCTTCTTTAACACTGCTTTGCATCTAATTTGCTAGTGCTTATGTCGCTTATTTTCTTCATTTGGATCCTTTTTCCATTTTTTGAAAGATATTCTTTTGGTTCTACAACCTTTTTCACTTTACCTTTTAACTATGTTGGCTGTTTGTTTTTTCACCTTTATTAACATGTGGAATGCATATGATCTGGCTTATAAGGTGGTATTTTTAAACAATGTCCATGCCCTGATTTAAAGTCCTAACCTTTGCAGCTGATTCTTTTAGCTTCTTTTTAACCATTTTCCTCATTTTCTCATGGTCACCCCTTTTGAAAATTAAATACTGTAGATTTTCTTAGTGACTTCAATCCAAATATTAGCTCTTCTCTCAGAACGCCTAGGGGGGGAAAAAAAAAAAGATAGTATTCTTGATTTTTTTTTTTTTTCAATACCCATTGGTCCTTTGTCATTAATGGCTAGAACTGGCTGAGGAACTTCAGTCACTCTCTCAGTGGAAAGGATGATGGAGTGACTTTAGGGACACCGGTTATATTGAATGACAGGAGAAAAAAAAAATACTTAGGGTTGCCTCCTGTCCCTCTGCTGAGATCTTGAACAGCGTTTCCCACACTGTTCACCACAGCAAACTCACAGGGGCGTCTCAGGGAAGATGGGAGGTTCACAGCCAAGTGCCGGTACATCACTTAATTTCAACGTATTTAAACAAAGTTGTATAGAGTTCCAGGAAACCTACATACACCATGGCTGGGACAAGCTACTGATCACAGCTCAGCTGTGATAGGTGACAGAGCCTGTCTGGCTCCTAAAAGGGTGAACCTGATTGGGAAGCAAAGAGTGTGGCTCTGTTTCCAAACCAAGATTGCTGTTTTAGGTGCCAGACAGGCTCCATGACCAATCGCAGCTGAGCTTTGATCGGTAGCTTGCCCCAGCCACGTGTGGTAAAAAAAAACAGCAGTCCTCCATTGGTGACAGATTTTGTACGCAGTTGGCAGAGAGAGAGAGAGAGAGAGAGAGAGAGAGAGATAAACAAAGGTAAGCACAATTAATTCTGACCCTGTAAGAACAGCAAGAGGAAGCAGCTTCTGGATTAGTGACAGGCACCACGTAGGAATCGCTGCTGCTGACAGGGACCTGTTCAAGCAGAGGGAGAATTGGGGAGGGAGGGAAAGATGCTGCAAGAGGAATGAGAGGCATAAGTGTTGGACATGAGCTGGAGGGGGAGGAACGGGTGAAATTGTGTATATGGGGGTCGAGGGGTGGGGGGAGATGCTGCATGGAGAGGCGCCAGAGAGGAAGAAATGTTGGACATAGGGGTGGAGGGAAGGGACAGATTATGCATGGGGCAGATAGGGAGAAATAATGGACATGATGTGCAGCGGCGGGGGGGGGGAATAATGGACATGATGTGCAGGGGGGGGGGGGTGCTGCAAACAATTTTTTGGGCACTAAGGGTGCCGTGAACTAAAAAAGTTTGGGAATCTAGAAGTTGATGCTGCTGTTTTAGCCTATGCTACAACAGCACCTTCTCTGGTAATAAAACTGCCTCCTATCATGTGAAGGGTTGCTTCCTCAAAGATGTGGATCATTTCCAATTAGCAAAAATCAAGTCTAGAAAATGAAGCACTGATCTTTAAGACCATTGTTTCTTTAACCTCATTTCCAAAAGGTTTTCTACTCTACAAGGACACCTACCATGGGACATCTTCATGTAGACCAGAATGACAGTCTCCTTGCTCTAATGGCCAATGAGGATGTTTGTGCTGAAGTGTCAAAACTTTCTAACAGCTTTCACTAGATACTTTCCACATTCTTCAGCACTGATCAGATGATCCAAGAATTTACCCTTTTCCTCATGAGAGAATTCTTCTAAAATATAAAGGCTTATACTTCTGTAGGTACTCATGTAAAGACTACATAAGCTGCTGCTTACGATCTTGAGCAAGTCACTTAACTTGCCATTGCCTCAGGTACAAAATTAGATAATGAGCCCTCCAGGAACAGAAAAATAACTAGTATACCTGAATATAACTTGCCATGAGCTACTAGCAAAAAAGGTGTGAGCAAAATACAAAGAAATAGAGTTCCTGGGACTTGATCCTAGAGTGGAGGATCATGACCTAGACTTTTTCTGCACTGTATGTGGCTGAACCTTGTGTAGCAGCAGGGATTTCTCCATGGTTGCTTCCTCCTGGGCTGAAAATCTGTGCACTGAGGCCTACTGCATTTCAGGATCTGGGTTCTGTTCTGAGGAGCGAGCACCTTTCATGGTGGTATATTAGATTAGAACAGGACTTCTCAACCGTCAGTCAGTCAGATTTTCAGGATATCCACAATGAATATGTTCACCGCCTTGTTAGCCTCTTCACGAAAGGTGGTATATCAAATATAATAAACCATAAACATAAGACAACATAGCATGCACTACCATCCATTCTATGCAAAGCTCTCTCGCGCATATGAGTTTCCAAGAGCTTTGGCTCAGGAGGGAAGGGTTAGGATGGCCATTGTAGCTGGAGATTCGATCATTATGCATGTAGATAGCTGGGTGGCTGGTGGACGTGAGGATCGCTTGGTCACATGCCTGCCTGGTGCGAAAGTGGCGGACATCACACCGTACCTAGATAAGATTTAAGACAATGCTAGGGAGGAGTCTGCTGTCTTGGTACATGTGGGTACAAAGAAATAATATGGGAGAGTTAGATATAACAGGCATCTCTGAGACCTGGTACAAGGAGGATAACCAGTAGGGCACTATCATACCAGGGTACAAATTATATCACAGTGATAGGATGGATCGAATTGGTGGAGGGCTAGCATTATACAGTGGGGGAAATAAGTATTTGATCCCTTGCTGATTTTGTAAGTTTGCCCACTGACAAAGACATGAGCAGCCCATAATTGAAGGGTAGGTTATTGGTAACAGTGAGAGATAGCACATCACAAATTAAATCCGGAAAATCACATTGTGGAAAGTATATGAATTTATTTGCATTCTGCAGAGGGAAATAAGTATTTGATCCCCCACCAACCAGTAAGAGATCTGGCCCCTACAGACCAGGTAGATGCTCCAAATCAACTCGTTACCTGCATGACAGACAGCTGTCGGCAATGGTCACCTGTATGAAAGACACCTGTCCACAGACTCAGTGAATCAGTCAGACTCTAACCTCTACAAAATGGCCAAGAGCAAGGAGCTGTCTAAGGATGTCAGGGACAAGATCATACACCTGCACAAGGCTGGAATGGGCTACAAAACCATCAGTAAGACGCTGGGCGAGAAGGAGACAACTGTTGGTGCCATAGTAAGAAAATGGAAGAAGTACAAAATGACTGTCAATCGACAAAGATCTGGGGCTCCACGCAAAATCTCACCTCGTGGGGTATCCTTGATCATGAGGAAGGTTAGAAATCAGCCTACAACTACAAGGGGGGAACTTGTCAATGATCTCAAGGCAGCTGGGACCACTGTCACCACGAAAACCATTGGTAACACATTACGACATAACGGATTGCAATCCTGCAGTGCCCGCAAGGTCCCCCTGCTCCGGAAGGCACATGTGACGGCCCGTCTGAAGTTTGCCAGTGAACACCTGGATGATGCCGAGAGTGATTGGGAGAAGGTGCTGTGGTCAGATGAGACAAAAATTGAGCTCTTTGGCATGAACTCAACTCGCCGTGTTTGGAGGAAGAGAAATGCTGCCTATGACCCAAAGAACACCGTCCCCACTGTCAAGCATGGAGGTGGAAATGTTATGTTTTGGGGGTGTTTCTCTGCTAAGGGCACAGGACTACTTCACCGCATCAATGGGAGAATGGATGGGGCCATGTACCGTACAATTCTGAGTGACAACCTCCTTCCCTCCGCCAGGGCCTTAAAAATGGGTCGTGGCTGGGTCTTCCAGCACGACAATGATCCAAAACATACAGCCAAGGCAACAAAGGAGTGGCTCAGGAAGAAGCACATTAGGGTCATGGAGTGGCCTAGCCAGTCACCAGACCTTAATCCCATTGAAAACTTATGGAGGGAGCTGAAGATGCGAGTTGCCAAGCGACAGCCCAGAACTCTTAATGATTTAGAGATGATCTGCAAAGAGGAGTGGACCAAAATTCCTCCTGACATGTGTGCAAACCTCATCATCAACTACAGAAGACGTCTGACCGCTGTGCTTGCCAACAAGGGTTTTGCCACCAAGTATTAGGTCTTGTTTGCCAGAGGGATTAAATACTTATTTCCCTCTGCAGAATGCAAATAAATTCATATACTTTCCACAATGTGATTTTCCGGATTTAATTTGTGATGTGCTATCTCTCACTGTTACCAATAACCTACCCTTCAATTATGGGCTGCTCATGTCTTTGTCAGTGGGCAAACTTACAAAATCAGCAAGGGATCAAATACTTATTTCCCCCACTGTATGTTAATGAGGGCCTTGAATCAAGCAGACTAAAAATTCTGCAGGAAACAAAATAAATCTTGGAATCTCTATGGATTGATAGTCCATGTGTAAAGGAGAAGAGGATAGTGATAGGAGTGTACTACCATCCACCTGGCTAGGATGAACAGATGCTGAAATGTTATCAGAAATTAGGGAGCTAACAAACTGGGCAACACAAAAATAATGGGTGATTTCAATTATCCTGATATTGACAGGGTAAATGTAACATCAGGGCATGCTAAGGTGGTAAACTTCCTTGATGAAATCAAGGACTGATTTATGAAGCAGCTGGTTCAGGAACCAACAAGAGGGGGAACGATTCCAGACCCAAGTCCTTAGTGGAGCGCATGGTCTAGGCAGGAGGCAATGGTGTTGGGGCCACTTAACAGTGATCATAATATGATCAGATTTGATATAAGCACTGGAGTAAGTAACCACAGGAAATTCAATACATTAGAATTTAACTTTCAAAAAGATGACTGATAAATGAGAGTAACGATTAAAAAAAAAATTGAGGAGCAGCAGAAAAGGTCAAAAATTTACATCAGGCATGGAGGCTGTTCAAAAATACAACCCTGGAAGCCCAGACAAGAAATAGTCCATGCATTTAAAAAGGAAGAAGGAAGGCTAAACGACAGCTGGCATAGTTAAAAAGCGAGGTGAAGGAAGCTATTAGAGCTTAAAGAAAATACTTCAGAAAATGGAAGGATCAGACTGAAAATAATAGGAAACAGCATAAGAAATGGCAAGTCAAATGCAAAGTACGGATAAGGAAGGCAAAGAGAGACTTTGAAAGGTCGCATAACTGTAAAAATAATTTTAGGTATATTAGAAGCAAGAAAACGGCAAGAGAATCAGTTGGACCGTTAGATGACCAAGGGGTAAAAGGGGAACTTACAGAAGACAAGGCCATAGCAGAGAATTAAATTAATTCTTTGCTTCACTCTTCAAAGAGGAAGATGTGGAAGAGATACCACTGCCAGAAATGGTATTCAATGCTGATGAGTCAGAGAAACAAAACAAATCTCTGTAAACCTGGAAGACATAATGGGGCAGTATGACAAACTAAAGAGTAGCAAATTGACTGGACTGGTTAGTATACATCCCAGAGTACTGATAGAATTGAAAAAATGAACTTGCAGAGCTAGTGTTAGTAATATGTAATTTATCTTTAAAATCAAACATGGTACTGGAAGACTGGAGGGTGACCAATATAAAGCCAATTTTTAAAAAGAGTCCAGAGGTGATCAGGGAAATGTCAGTGCTGGGTAAAATGGAAGAGTATTATAAAGAACAAAATTACAGAGCACATACATAAGCATAGATGAATGAGACTTAAAGCCAACATGGACTTAGTCAAAGCAAATCTTGCCTTACCAATCTACTGCATTTCTTTGAAAAGCAGTGAATAGACATGTGGATAAAGGTGAGTAGGTCGATATTGTGTATCTGGATTTTCAAAAGGCATTTGAGGAAATCAAAGTCATGGGATAGGAGGTAACGTCCTATTGTGGATTAAAAACGGATTAAAAGATAGAAAACAGAAAGGAGGAGTGGCCTAGTGGTTAGAGTGGTAGACTTTGGTCCTGGGGAACTGGGCTCGATTCCAACTGCAGGCACAGGCAGCGCCTTGTGACTCTAGGCAAGTCACTTAACCCTCCATTGCCCCAGGTACAAATAAGTACCTGTATATAATATGTAAGCTGCATTGAACCAGCTATGAGTGGGAAAGCACGGGGTACAAATGTAAGAAAAATAAAAATTTTAAAAAGTAGGGTTAAACAGTCAGTATTCTCAATAGAGAAGGGTAGACAGTGAGGTTCCTCAGGAATCTGTGCTGAGACCACTGCTTTTTAACGTATTGGGGGATGGGTACATGGGGGGAGGTTTCTTTCACGATTTATCTGCTATTTCATGTTTTTCTATATACTAGTAAAATAGATTTAAACATAAATGATCTAGAGATGGGAATAACAAGTGAGATAATTAAATTTGTTGATGACAAAGAGGTATTTTCAAAGCACTTTGACTTACAAAGTTGAATAGTAGCCTATGGAACTTGGGTCTAAATGCTTTGAAAATGAGCCTAAATGTTATTCAAAGTTGATAAATCGATAGAGGACCTTATGAGACTGGGAGACTGGGCATCCAACTGGAACATGACACAATGTGAGCAAGTGCCTACAGCTGGAATACTGTGTGCAATTCTGGTCACCACATCTCAAAAAAAGATATAGCGGAATTAGAAAAGGTACAAGACTGATGAAAATGATAAAGGGGGTGGGATGACTTCCCTATAAGGAAAAGCTACAGCGGCTAGGGCTCTTCAGCTTGGAGAATAGAGAGCTGAGGGGAGATATGATACAGGTCTATAAAATACTGAGTAGAGTGGAACAGGTAGACATGAATTGCATGTTTACCCTTTCCAATAATGTTAGAACTAGGAGGCACACAATGAAGCTACCAAGTAGTAAATTTAAAACAAATCAGAGAAAATATTTCTTCACTCAACAAGTAATTAAACTCTGGAATTCTTTGCCAGAGAGAGAATGTGGTAAAAGCAGTTAGCTTAGCACGGTTTAAAAAAGGTTTGGATAATTTCCTAAAAGAAAAAAGTCCATAAGCCATTATTAGGATGGATTTGGGAAAAGCCACTGCTTATTCCTAGGATAAGCAGCATAAAATCAGTTGTACTGTTCTGGGATCTTGCCAGATACTTGTGACATGGATTGGCCATTGTTGGAAACAGGATATGTTCTTATGTTCTTATTGTGGGTATACTAAAAACCCAACTGGCTGGGTGTGTCCCAAGGACTGGGTTGAGAACCCCTGGATTAGAAGGATGTCTCCTTCTTGGTGCTCCTCGAGGGGGAATTGCTACCAGAATTAAGTGGCATTTCCTATACCTTTCAGCTGGAGATGCCCAGTCTGTAAGAGTGTAAGAGAACTTAGCTTTTTCTCATTTTTGTTGCATTTTAGGTGAGAGGAAAATCTGCTTGTGTACTTTCTGAATTGCCTTGCCCTGAGTGACATTATGGTGCATGGCACACAATCAAGGACATCATAGCAAGGTCCCAAACAGTTACACAATTGCTGGGTGTCTGGAGGCCATTGTCTATTCCACTGCAACATTTCTTGAAGCCTCTAGTAATAGTCAAAAAAAGTGGCTTGCTGGGTCATAAACTTTTAAAAGAGAATAAACCTTTTTTTTTTTTAATATACTTTTTGGTAGAGGAAAAGGGATTAAAGTCAGAGTCTGAAAAGAAAAGATATGGTTTAGCGGCAATGATCAAACGTAAGTGGAGCCCAAACCTATGCCTCTGTGATAGCTTGGATGGGGGGGGGGGGGGGGGGAAGTAGACTTAAAGGTAGTTCTTAAGAAATGGTTCAAAGAAGTTTCATGCATGCTCAGAAAAACCTTCTGCTTGTAACTAAATTCTGAGAGAGACATCCACATCACTGCAATCAGATACCACCACCCATTTTGGGGGGCAATTTATCCTGCATGTTGAAGACCTGAGATTCCTTCCCCTCCTGCTATCTAGACCCAAGGTCACTGCCTACACAGCATCTCCAGCCTAATGAGCAACAGAAAGAATACAAGATCTAAATTCAGACCTCTTGTATATAGCACAGACACTGGGTCATCAAGCTGGTCCATGAACAACCATTTTGAGAAGGCTGGCTTGGCTATTCTCACTAAGCCCATAAATAGAAATTTAAGTGGCTTCATTACTGCAAAGCGTACATCCAAAAAAGAAAAAAAGAAAAAAAAAAAAACACTTCAGCCCCTGTTCAGTGGCTCCATTCATAAGCCCCTGGCATGCAGGCAGTTCTCAGAATCAGGATCTGGTTCTATAGCTATTCCCACAGTAAGAACAGGGCACCCAGTATGCAACACAGAGAAATAAGAATGGAATTTTCTTATGAGAAACTTGCACATGATACACTGACTTTTTTTTCTGCTACCCTGTGTGGGTAAATTGTGACATGTGAATTACCCCTTTAATTCCATTGCCTCCTGTGTCAGGACATGGGTCAAGCCCTCAAGACAATGGATTACAGAAAAAAAAAATATATATGTTCTGTCCTCTACCTAAAACATATGATAAATAAGTACAAGCAGTAGGAAATGTTATTTTGGACAACTGAAAAATCAAGCCCAATACCCTGTCTCTGACAGTGGCCAATCTAAGTTGCAGACACCCAGCAGGATCCCAAATGGTAGATTCATTCCTCTTATTTTTGATACCCAGAGATAAGCAACCAATTTCCCAAGTCTGGATGGCATTATCAGACTCAAACGTAAAGGGGAGGAACAGATAAAAGGCTGAAGAGAAAAAAGGCAGAACTACTTAAATATTTCTACTCCGTGCTCAGTGAGGATGGACCAGGAGTAGGACCACAGAATATAGACAAAAAAAAAAATGGGAGTACACCTTTAACAATTATCTGAAATTGTATTTGACAGGAGGTGGTTAAACTAAAAATATACAAAGCAATGGGCCAGATGAGAAATATCTGAGGATACTGAAGAACAAACCTAGGACAGCCTTGCTGTCGCTTTCAATGCTCCTTCAAAAATCAGGCTTGACATGGAGGACTAGAGGAGATGTGGTTCCCTTCATAAAAGGTGGAAATGAGATGAAGGCTGGGAACTACAGGCTGGTTAGTCTGTCCTCAGTAAGAAGTACATTAATGGAATTTCTGCTAGAACAGAGGATAGTGTAATGTTTGGAATCCAATTAATTACAGGATTGAACAAGAACGGCTCTACCAGAGGTAGATCTTTGTCAGACAAATGTGATCAATTTCTCTGACTGGTGACCAAAAAGTTAGATCGGGGAGAACACTATTTATTTTATTTATTATTACATTTATATCCCACATTTTCCCACTGATCGCAGGCTCAAAGTGGCTTACAAAGTCTGTAGTGCAAGCTACAGTACAATAAGGATAATTATACAAATTGAGAAGACGACATAAAATAACAATTAAACATCAAGATGCTGTGTGCTTGGATTTCAGCAAAGATTGTGATACTGTTCTGCATAAGTGACTTATCGGTAAACAGAGTTCATTCCAAAGAAGGGGAGCACTACCAATGGGTGTGGCACAAAGACTGGTCCTTAGTCTGGCTCCACATTTTCGTAAACAATATTGTAGGCCTACTTGGCAATGTTTGCTCCCCCCCCCCCCCCCAAACAACAAATGTCCTCTAAGGTGTGAATATAAGAAAAAATCTAGCAACGTTTGATGACTAGTCTCAAGAGTGGCAGGTAAGATGTAATTCTAAACATTGCAGCCATTTGGGGTGCAAAACAACCAAGGGAGCAATACAGTATAAGGTTTAAGTTCTTCTGTACCAAAAACAAAAGCGAGAGTTGGGGTAGTGATCATATCTGATGAATTTAATAAAACAGCTAGGTGACAGCTAAAGCCAGAACGATGCTTGGTTGCACAGGGAAAGGAATGGCCAGCAGGTAAATGGAGGCAACCGTGCCTCTGTATAAGTCTCTGGTAAGACCTCATTTAGAGTACTGCATGCAATTCTGCAGAGAACAAATTTTCAAAAGGATATAAATTTGACGCAATCAGTTGGAGAAAGCAGCCACTAAAATGGTCAGTGGTCATCATAAAGCTTATAGGAATAAACTCAAAAGATCTAAGTACAGGGGAGATATGACAGACATCCTTAATTATCTCCAAGTTATAAATGCCCAGGAGGGGAAAGGGATCCGGATTTAGCTAAGGCCTCCCTCAGTAGTACAAGGTCTCTTTTAATGGAAGTGAAGCTCTGGAACAAGGTGCTATGGGATAAGGATAAAAGGGAAGACTTAAAAGTAATTTAAGGGAATATTTCTTTACAGAAATTTCAGAGCAATAAGAACAGTGGGAAGTGGACCAAGCTCTCCGGGGACAAATCACAGAAACTTCAAATTCTTAATGACACAGCACTATGTTTCGGCCAGTGCACCTGCCTCAGGAGTATTTCTATATAATCTCAGGAGAGTGAAACCATCAAATGGTAAATGTGCCAATCGGCATAGAGAACAGGTGGCCTAAAGAGACATTTGGAAATGTCACAGCAAAGGCCAATTTTCTCTCTGATGAGCAAGAATGGTAAAGTGAAGCAAAACGTTAACCACTTTTTAAGAAAAAAAAAAAAAAGTTTTCCCTTGATGAAGCCTGGTGGAGTGGGGCAAACAACCATCTCTGACCACAGTCAGGAAACTGATTACTGTGGACTTTTCCTACATTCTATTTGAAAGGAAAACACTGAGGGTCCCTTTCACTAAAAGTTAGTGCACACTAACCTATGGGCTTCTTAGCATTTAGCACACACTGATTCTATTAGCAAAACACTAAGCTTTAATAAAAGGGTCCATGAGATAAGTAGATAATTAAGTAATGCTAGATAGCCAGTCATTACCTTCTTTAAAATAGTTTTATATGGTGTGTTGATTGTAGCCCCCTACCATGATTAAAAACTTCGGGGTACCATTAAGTGGTATGGTTTTTGAGGGCTGTTTTAATTGAACTGTCCAAAGCAAAAGCAGGAAGACACCCTCTACGAAGATCCACACAAAGAAAGCCAAAGCAGGAGTAGAGGATCCACCAGGGAGATGTAGTTCAAAGCAGATTTATTCAAGCACCAAAACGAGAAGACCTGATACGGGCCGTGTTTCGGCGGACGCAGCCGTCTGCTTCAGGGTGAATATAAACAACTTAAAACACCGAGACAACTGAGATTGATGTCTGGTGCTGTAGCATAAGTCAATAAAGGAAGCAGCAGCCTCCACAGCACAGCATGCTGACCTGTGAAGTTTCCACAGTGCTGTGCTATGGAGGCTGCTGCTGCTTCTTTTATTGACTTACTAGCCGTTGAGCCCGTAAAAACGGGCTGGTATTGAGGTTTTCCTCCCCCCGCGGTCACCACCGCTCCCCTCCCCCCCCCCGCGAAGTCGCCACCGCTCCCCCCCCCCCCTTCGAAGTCGCCGCCGCCGCCACCCCTCCACCTGGCCTGGGCCCTCTCTTCACTTCTGAACTTACACATCCATTCGCCGAAAGCAGCAACGCACATCAGCTGAGCTGCCCCTTCCTTCTCTGCCTGTGTGTGTCCCGCCCTCGCTGACGTTACGTCACAGGAGGGCGGGGCCACAGGCAAAGAAGGAAGGGCTCACTGCAGCTCAGCTGATGTGCGTTGCTGCGTTCGGCGAATGGATGTGTAAGTTCAGAAGGGAAGAGAGGGCCAGGTGGAGGGGTGGTGGCGGCGACTCTGAGTGGGGGGGGGGGGAGCGGTAGCAACCTCGGCGGCGCAGTTTCCCTCTCTGTCCCGCCCCCCCCCCCCGTCATCACGTATTGACGCGGGGGCGGGACAGAGAGGGAAGTCTCTACTGCGCATTTGCGAGTGAGTTGGTCACTCGCCATTTATATGTTTGATGCTACAGCACCAGACATCAATCTCAGTTGGCTCAGTGTTTTAAGGAGAAATTAGGCCTTACCTGATAATTTTATTTCCATTAGTTCTTCACACTATTCCAGGACAAGTAGGGCTAGTTATGTCCATCAACCAGCAGGTGGAGATACAGAATACAGAACTGAGCACACTAAATAGCTTCCTGCTAGCAGCTCAGCTCCTCAGTATCAGTCCTCAAGCAAGGAAGAAAACACATGAGCACGGTCAGCAATCCAGCCCCAAGAACCATTCAAAGATAAGGCCCCTGGAAAACAGGATACAAAGACAGTACCATAGAGCCACCAACAAAGGCGTCGCACCACAGGAGGGCTCCTGGAATAGTGTGAAGAACTAATGGAAAGAAAATTATCAGGTAAGACCTAATTTCTCCTTCCATTATGTTCATTCCCACTATTCCAGGACAAGTGGTATGTTCAAAAGCTATCCCTTCGAGGATGGGATGCCTAATCTGTCATACGCAGAACCGACACCCCAAATGTAGCTGCTGCCTGAGTGACACCAGCCATTCTACCATACTTACTGAAAGTATGCAGCGAAGCGTACGCCTCTGACCTTCAGATAGCCATCAGAGAAGCCTCTGCCAAAGACGTAGCCACACGTCCAGGAGAGAGAGCCTTCAATATGAGAAAAGCCTCCCAGGATACAGGCTGAGACCATAACCACCTTCACCCACTGGGCAAAGAAAGCCTTGGGCAACATGAGACCCCCCCCCCCCTGCTGTTTACCAAACAGCCCAATAGGACCAAACGAATGGCGAAAAACATCGGGAACCATGAAATGCAAAAACACCCTGCTAAGACCAGAAGCTCCCAAAAAAACAGACTTCTGACTAAGGAAAAAGACCAACTCTAAGGCAAGAAGCATGATAGTGCCCCAAGTGAGACCCCTGCCTCCGAAAAACAGATAAAGGGACCTTCCAAGAGAGAAAGACACTGAAGTTGCGAGAAGCAACAGGTTGGCAGAAACACTTCAAAGAACTCCGTGGACAAAGAGAGAAGTAGACAGTGCTTTAGCCAACTAAGCCATGGTGCCATAGAACAAGGGCCACCTATCAACAGGCTCAAACGGGGAGTGCTGAAGCACCCGAAGGACCAGAAAAAGAACTAAGTCCAGAAGGTAAAATTAGTTATTACCTGATAATTTTCTTTCCATTAGTCCCAACAGATCAATCCAGAGACGAGTGGGTTATGTCCCCCTACCAGCAGGTGGAGATAGAGAGAACTTCAGAGTCTTAGTATATGTGGATCTGTGCAGCCAACTTCATCTCAGTATTGTCAATACCAAAGCATCTGAAGAAGAAAATCAAATCCAATAACAAATTCCACTCCTGCCTCCAGATAACCCTTGCAGGCTCTTCCTCTACCGCTACAGTGGGAGGGAAACCACCTAAGTGGCGAATTGTAATCATGATAGTGTTCCATCCTCTGTAGTCTTCCTTTAGTTCCCGTTGATCTGTTAGACAAGGACAGAACCTAATGGACCATAACAGGAATAAGCAGCCCCTTCATAACAAGGGAAATTACACAGACCCAAAACCTCAAAGGGCGGGCCTCTGGATTGATCTGTTGGGACTAATGGAAAGAAAATTATCAGGTAATAACTAATTTTACCTTCCATAGCATCCCACAGATCAATCCAGAGATGAGTGGGATGGATGTACAAAAGCAATCCCCAAAGTAGGGTGGGATCTCCAAAATAAACATAGGCCAGGGAAACGACCCAAACAGACCCCAAAATGGAGACCGGAGCCAAAAACTCCCAGAGGACTCACCACCCGATGAAATGAAATGCATTCCTCCGAACGCGGAGAACCAAAAACACCATTGCACAGCCGCAGCATTATCCTTTAGAAGAGATCATGAGACACAGCGAAAAGCAGATCCCGGAAAGGCCCAAGAGCCCCTAAAACCAGTCCAGCCTGAATGATAGAAGCGTCCATTGCCACGCTGATCTGCTACTAAACAAATATCTGCGAACTGAGCTGAGGAGCCATACTGACCAAAAGTACCCCACTCTTGAGAGAAAGCCTGGGTTGCTCACCAAAGGTAGAAAGAAGGCCATCTAGTAGCCACAGCCAAATAAGAAAACAACAGACCGACTCCCGCAAGGAGTCAAAGCCAAACAGCCATGACCAACGGAGAGACTCCGACCAGAACGAGAGGCTCACCCCCCAGAAAAGAGCAAAGCTCAACGGAGGAACATGTCCGACAGACCACCATGAGGCAAAGCGGAATTCCGAGACCAGCCTATTCCGAAACCCAAGAAATGGCACTCACCTTATAGGAAAGCAGAAGAGAGAGCCCAAAAGGAAGGAAAAAAACCAACCGTTGTTGCTGTGCCCAGCACGGAGCTGAACTGCCACTACCAAATCTGCTACTTCCTTCTGCTCTGTGGTTTCTTTTCGAAGAGGCAGGGGTGTCAGGAGAATCAGAAACACAGAGCCAAGGCTTGAATACAGGGAAGGGGTAGGAGAGGGACCTGGCACCACCAGGTGTACCCCTTACTGGCCCAACCTGGCCACGAACCCCTGGCTCAACTAATCCTGAGGGAACAGGCTAGGAGCAAATCTCAATCCAGAGAGCTGCACAGGATATGTCCATCCACCTGCTGAGATAGAGAGAATACTGAGATGAAGTTGGCTGCACAGGTCCACATATACTAAGACTCTGAAGTTCTATCTCCACCTGCTGGTAGAGGGACACAACCCACTCGTCTCTGGATTGATCTGTGGGACGCTATGGAAGGAGCAGCTAAAGAAGACTCCTGCAAGCAGCCCTGAAAGCAAGCCAGGACCCCCACTGGACCTACAACACTAGCTCCATGAATTTCCCTCCTGCCAAAAAGCCAGAAAGTGGCAAAGAGGACGCACCGGCAACCCAAAACCTCACAGCACGCCAAACTTAGAAACACACTCTGGCAGACACCAATGAGGAAAAGCGCTTCCCGGCCCGAAGCAGGGAAGCCACCACTGAAAGCGAATAACCTTTCTTCCTCAGCCGAGCCCTCTCCAGGGCCAGGCAGCAGGACCAAAGGAAAGGGGGGAGGGAACCTCCATGGCCACTAGGCCCCGACAGAAAGACCTCGAAACTGAGGGAATCACAATGGCTCCCTAACCAGGAGCCTCGAGATCTGCATACCATGGAAGCCATGGCCAGGCTGGAGACCAGGATCACCCTGCCCCAAAGGTCTGCCACTCTCCCCCACAGCCGACCTAAAATCGGCATGAGGGAAGGCATACGGAGGTCTCTCGCCCAGATACAACCGTCGCAGGGCGAATAGATCCCTAGAGTCCTATGCCCGACGGTGGTTGAAGCACTGAGGAACCTAGACATAGGACTAGGCCACCAGCTGAAAATGGCTCGACCAACTGCTCCCTCTGCTAGAAACCAGAGCGTACCGACTGAGCAAGTCTGTCTTCATATTGAGGGACCCCGCAAACTAGCCGAAGGCACAACCAAAGTCTCACTGCCCCATCCATTAACAAGCTTAACTCCCCCACCAGCAGACTGCTAGGAGTCCCCCCCCCCCCCCCCCCCCGCGAGGCGAAAAAAGGCAACCGCTGCAGGCAAGACCGGAAGGCCCAAACAGCGGCATTCCCAACAGTGGTGCAAAGGCCTCCAGAGCTCAGCTCACTGCATGCAGCTTCAGAGGATAGAGGGCCAATGCCCTCCTTGGAGACCAAGAGCCCTGCATCAAGGGACCTCAGCAAAGGGCACTCCCCAGCCCAAGAAGCTGGTATCCATAGACATCACCTTCCAAAGCAGGCTCGAGGAGCTTCCCAGTGTCAACGACTGGGGAAGCAGCAACCTCCTCACGCACTGAGGGCAAAAGAGCCAGATGCCGCCGCCCTCTGAAACCCGAGACCAGCGGGTAAGCAGGGCCCCCTAAAGCGGCCGCATGAGAGAAGGAACACCTTCCATGGCTGCTGCCATAGATCTAAGGACCTGCACGAAATACCAGGCCTGTGGCTGGTGACAAAGCAGCAGCGAGAAACTTGGAAGCTAACTTAAAGCACTGTCCCTCTGAAGAAACACTCAAGCTCATCAGGAATAAAAGTTGGCGCGCTGGCGCCAGCCTGCTCCTGTTGACGTTAAACACCCAAACCAGACAAAAAAACTGGGGTGAACCAGCGCTGAAGGGGTCTCTACTCAGGCTAGGCAAGAAGAGACCCGGAGTCATCCAGGTACAGGAGAACACAAAAACCTGTGTCTCCGCAGAAAGACCGCCACTATGAGCATGACCTCAAAAATGGTCTTCGCGTCCAACGGAACCAACTGGCAGGGTCCAGAACAGGAATGAACTGCCAAGACAGCCTGTAGCAGGAAAGAGAAGTATGCCTCCCTGAGATTGAGAGCGGAGACAAACTTTCTCTCCCAAACGGAGGCGATCAGAGACCTCAGGGCCACCATCCGAAAATGGATACCTGTGGATCCCTTGAGATCAAGAATGGGTTGCACTGTTCATGGGAACCCCAAAAAGGATGGAGTACCGACTCAAACAGCGCTCGGCAGGAAGGACAGGAACAATGGCCCAAAAGGATAGCAGCACCTCCACTGCTCTTCTGCTCTGAGCAGACAGAGGGCCTCTCTGACAAGGAGACTGCAAGAAGAAGGGCTACCAGAGGGGAGAATGCCAGACAGACGCCAATACCCCGAAAATCCAGCACCTAAGCTGAGAAGGCAGTCCAAACATCCCAAAATGCCCGAAAGCGGCTCCAGGTCGGCCCAGATGGGCCAGCCAGTCAGGCCACCCAAGGATGGCCGTGAGACAGCAGCCACTCACCCTGAGTGCCCTGCTGGTTCCCCGTCCCCCGGGAGAATGCCAGGCTCGAAACCGAACCCTCTGGTCAAAATTCTGAGGACCAGGCCTACCCTTAGTGCCGACACGAAACCGGGCACTTGCCGAGCCCACGGGGCAGTCCAAGAACAAGGAACATTCCCTGGCAAATGCTGGAGCCCGACACACCGAGCTCCTGAACCAAATCGCTGAGGGTGTACCCAAACAGAAACACGCAGCCCTTGGAGGTGGCAACCACCGCCTACGGCCGCAGGCAGAATTGACAGCTTGTGGTTAATGCCAAAGACATAACCTAGGCCGAAGCCTGACAGCTTGTGGTAAATACCAAAGACATAACCTAGGCCAAAGCCCGAAGAAAGTCATACACAGCGTCCACCAGACAGGCAAAACGTGCCTCCAACCAAGCAGCCCGGGAACTGCCCCGGGAAAAAGACTGCTACTGCCACTGCAAACAGGCCAATGCCGCAGCCCTCGACCCAAGACAGCCCGCAGCGGGAAAGACAAAGGGCTACCAACAGAAGCCTGCAACTCCTAATGCAAACACCTCCAAGACGGGCTACAAGGTCTGATTCAGCTTCCCATCTAGCAGATTCCGCGAGGCAATGCCGCCAGCAGCAAGGAAGGGAAAATTCAAGGTGACTGGAGACACCGAGTCCAATTTAGGGAACACAGCTTCTCCTTCTCCCTGCATAAGAGAAAAGAAGTGGGCCATGGTTCTCCCAACCTGCAGGCCTGAGTCAAGTGCACTGTACATTGAGGGAAACAGGCACCAAATGATCATTACATGGGGAACACCATGGACAAGCCCCCAAGGCCCTACACAAGGCTAGCCGCCCGACTCTCCTCCAGAGAACCCCAAGGGTTTCGCCATGGAAACGCTGCTAGCGTCACCGAAAACAGGGAGCCGAACTCCCCCCCTGCTGAAACAGACCGAGCACCCGAGGGTTATCCCCCTCCCCCAGAGGGAGCTCACCCGCTACCAAAGGCTCTGACAGAGGAGACCCCATAGAGCAGCCCAACTGCAGCAAAACAAAACGAAGACTCCACGTTATCCGCTGCAAACTCCTGGGTGCCGGCAGGGAAAACCCCGTCCCCTGTCCCCCAGGAGATGCTAGGGCCACTGGAGAAGGGACTACTTGCAACAACCCAAAGTCTGAAGGAACAGTAACATTTAGGAGATGAAGAACTGTTGTGCACTAAAGAGGAGCAGGACTTGGTTGTGATCAGACGTGATCATCCTAAGGTGGTCAAACAGGTAGAAAAGGTCGACAGCAAAATTTAGGATGCTTGGGTGCATAAAAAGAGGAATGGATAGTAGGAAAAAGGAGATGATGATGCCCCTGTATAGGACTCTGGCGAGACCTCATTTAGAATATTGTGTACAACTGTAGAGACCGCACCTTCAAAAAAAAAAAGATATGAGTCATTCCGTGTCAAGTGGACCAATTTTAAAGGTCGTCCCCACCTCACCATCTCAGATTTTGATGAAATTTGGTACATAGTTTCTTTATGATAAAAAACTAAGCTGTGAAAAATTTTAGTTCAAAAGACTAAAAATTGGAGGTTCTAGGGGACCTCAAATAAAGGGTTGCAAAATGTCGCCTGAGCAAAAATGACATTTTGGGCCAACTTCCAGAAGCTGTAAAACTGGAAGTTTTAGTAGTACAAGGGGGATATTTGGAGAACCTGCACTACTTTTAGGGCTTAATGAACTGGCAAAACCCAATGTTCCTAGTCCTCTTACTTTTTGAATGGTTTAGGCTCAAACTTTGTTGAATGATAGATGAAACGGATATAGGGCCCATCGATGTTTCTAATTGCTGTATAAGTCACTCAGTTGCTTTAAGCATGCGTTGGTCCATGGTGGCTACGCCACTACCAATTCAATAGGAAGTGGCAACCTCATCACCAAGAGTTCACGCCCGATAGCCAGGCAAGTCCAGCCACTTGGCACAGGTTCCCAAGCCTGAAGGTGGGCATCTTACTTGAGGTTCCCAAGCCTCATTTGGTTGTCTTTGCCTAGTTTCTCAAGCCTAATGGGGGTGTCTTAATGGTTCCCAAGTAAAACCTCAGTGCTGAAGTGACAAGAATTTTTCACTGATAAGTTTCACTGCTGTTTCTGGAAATGTATACTGTCGTCCAAGTGCTGTAGTTGCTGGTACTGGAAGAACTGCTAGAATATGCTGTTCAGAAATCCAACAAGAATCTCTTCTGCTAGGCCAATGAAATGATCGTGCAGGCCCGCATGGATGCATAAAGTTGACCAAGGCATCATGTTCTTCAAATGATATGTCACAGACATTGCCAATCCACCATTTGTTGTCATAAACACAGGCAACATACTGCCCAGGCTGAAGTTGAGACACATTTATGCCAGGTACACTCACTGGGTCATCTGACTGACAAAGTTTGACAACAAATGAGGAGGAATCATTTGACACTCTACTGACTGAAATTTGGTTCAAGTCAATGGGAATAAATTGGTGATTTTCACGAGTTCCAGCAACTGTGGAAGCTTTACTGAATCTTTCCTCTTGTGCAGATCTTGAAGATTCAATTTCATCCTTGGAAACAAAAATGAACTTGATTTTATTTATTTTTTGATCACAAAATTCAAACAAGCCTTGTGCTGTGAGAATTTGGCTATTTTTAGGTCGTTGCAAACTAGCCTAAGCAGCTAGTCGCTTTGTTGTACCACCTATGGCATCACATGGTGACTTGCCATGGCTTGTGCCAAAGCAATTCCACTGTGCACTTATTCCAAATTCTGTTTGATGATAGCACAAGTTGGCAAAGTTTTTGAAGTTCTTGTATTGTGCAGCTGAGCCATCACTAAAGTATGTTACATATTTTATTTCTCCAATTTTGCTTTTCAAGAACGCGATTAATTTTTCCAAGAATGCATGTACAGCAACTGCATCATGCCGCAAGCTGTCACTTATTATGCAAACACTTATGCACTGAATTTCACTTGAAGCATCACGGAAGTACACAACAAATGGATGCAGTGTAGCTTGACTGTTTTCCCAGTGGAAACCTTGAACAGCATCTTGGACAATAAAGGAGTAGTTTTCAGCAAAGTCCAAGAGAACAACAATTTCACAAGGATTTAGGTTTTCTTTAACAGTTTTTAAGTATTGTGTCTGATGTTTGGAAATGTAATGGTGAATTGACAGGTTTGAAACTTTCAATGCAAGCTCAGATACAAAATCATCAACATACATCTGTTTGGTCTCCAGTGTGGTGCGATCTGTATGAACCCACTGCTTAAACTCGATTGTTTCACCTGGGTCAGCATCACTGAACACTTCTGTCAGGTAATTTTCAAGCACATCTTTACCTGGACATATTTCACACCTGTGAAGCATGCATTCTTTTGCATTCCAAATTGCACACAGTTTTAGCCATCAGTGCTTTGTAATCTTCGTTCAGCAGATGGCTTCCAGCAAGCATAAGCTTCACATTTTGATGAATGACACAAACACACACTGAATGCATACCAGATGAGCCAACAGTGACACACCATTTTGGCCTTAGCTCACAAAATTTGGAAAAACCCACTTCTGGCCCATTTCGAGTACGATATGCAACATACATTTCTTTTAGATTGCTAAGCAGCAAGCGCTTTTGCATTTTTTCAGTGCCAGTTCTGACAGAGACAAAATCTTTTTTCCCTGGGCACAGTCTACTGAATTCATCATCTTCAAAAAAGCCAATAATTTTTTTTTCTGTTTCTTCTGGTAAAACTTTACCTTTCTTCTTGTCTGGTTTTGCCAGAATTCCACAAACTGATTTCAGATTTCTTGCTTTTTTAACCATTCTAGTTGAAACCATGAATTCTGAGGCAGTTCTTTCAATAGACCAGCTGTTTGGTGCTAAAGTTAGTATTTGCAGTATTTCTGCATGATTTGCTCAAACTTGGACTTTGTTTTTCAACTCGTTTAGCAGGTCATCATAATCAGAACATTTGTCACATTTCTGACTGGTAGAAGGTTGAGTTTCAAACTCATTTAGGTCTAAGCTACCAGCAACTGCCAGATGATGACTCAAAGTATTTTGCACTCGCCTGATTTTGCGCTTGGTGTAGCCTCGTACATCACGCTTGCTGACTTTTTTGAACTTTAATGGAGAAATACCAAGAGATGTCAAACTTGTGTTCAACTTGCCAGAAATGTCACTGTGTTCATCATCTGCTGCTGTTGATGATGATGATAAAGAATCAGCAGCTCTGTTACTGACATCTTTTCGACAAGATGGACATAGTTTCTGACCCGGCACAAATATTTTACTTGTTAAGGCCTTTAGCTGGGCTGCTAGTGTGTCATCCAGCACTCTTAAGCCCCTTTTTGCATTATGACCACCTTTGGAAAATGGGTTACAGCAGGTTCTTTGCAAAAATTCAAACTTTTTCAACAGTAAGGATTCATGATGAAGGCAAATAGTTGATCCAGCATTGAAAAGTTGACCAGAACGCTCTTGTAACAACTTCTGTTGATCAGGCAGAAGCTCTTCAATTAATTTCAAACCTTTATTTTTATTGTATGTCAGTAAATGACACTCTGATGTACTTGAACAGCCAACTGAGCAAAGTGGAAATTCATCTGATCTTTCTGGATCCATTGATGACCATTAGCATCAGTTCAACAAACGCATTTATTCTTGCAATCAGGTTTTCAATGGGTAAAATTTTACTTCAGTCTAAAGTGATTAATATCTTCATTTGTGGCATTTAATTCAATATAAATGAGCCTGTCGGTGCAGGTGCGAGTTTCTTCAACAAGATGTATGTATACAATGGTTTCCACCCTGTTTTTTAGTTTACTTGAACACTGTATTATAACATAATGTTTAAAGAAAACTTCTTTAGCCAGTTAGACTTGGCCAATTATGATTGGTGAACCCTGTTGCAAGGCAGAATTGTTTGTTTCATTGCCCAATTGTATGCTTCTGGTACCTCCTGGCTCCTGAGTGTCTGTTGCTAGGCTTACTTTGATGCCTACAGTTCACTAAGAGGTCAAACTGTAGCAAGGGTGAAGAAACACCAGCAACAGACACTCAGACGCCTTGCAACAGGGTCCACCAATCATAATTGGCCAAGTTGGTCATCCTAACTGACTGCAGTTTTCTTTAAACCTGTTATGAAACCTGGCCTCATCCTTCCACATCCTAAAAAACATTCCTGTTTTTTAGTTTTCTTGAATACAGTTTTATAACATAATGTGTTCTTAATTTTAAAAAACTGGTGCTTTTTCAAAGAAGAATCACTTTTACTACACTTGTATCAAGGGTGTAGTGAAGAAATCACAGGCTGCTGCCTGCAAACATTTGAGGGCATTTTTGCAATCCTTATATGAAGAGACTCCAAAATGAAAACTACATATTCTGATAGAAGGAAATCTGCTCTTTCTAATGGTGCTAAAAGAAAGAATATTGAAGCTGTCCCACTGGAGATCAAGGGCATCAAAGATAGCCCAATATGGGCAAAAATGCTTTTTATACCAACTTTGAACGCTTATAATTTTTCAACCACTTGAAGGAAAGTGCTGCAAATGGGAAGGCCTCATTACAGCCGTACATTTAGTACACCTACCAAAAATCAACCTGAAAGGCCAACTAGTTTAGAAACTACAGCAGCCTCAACATCGCTGTAAATTGGTTTTTGCAGTTTTTGTGGCAAAGTTTGAGCCTAAACCATTCAAAAAGTAAGAGGACTAGGAACATGGGGTTTTGCCAGTTCATTAAGCCCTAAAAGTAGTGCAGGTTCTCCAAATATCCCCCTTGTACTACTAAAACTTCCAGTTTTACAGCTTCTGGAATTTGGCCCAAAATGTCATTTTTGCTCAGGCGACATTTTGTAACCCTTTACTTGAGGTCCCCTAGAACCTCCAATTTTTAGTCTTTTGAACTAAAATTTCGCACAGCTTAGTTTTTTATCATAAAGACACTATGTACCAAATTTCATCAAAATCTGAGATGGTGAGGTGGGGACCCCTGGTCCACTTGACACGGAATGACTCATATATAAGTACATAAGTAATGCCATACTGGGAAAAGACCAAGAGTCCATCGAGCCCAGCATCCTGTCCACGACAGCGGCCAATCCAGGCCAAGGGCACCTGGCAAGCTTCCCAAACGTACAAACATTCTATACATGTTATTCCTGGAATTTTGGAGTTTTCCAAGTCCGTTTAGTAGCGGTTTATGGACTTGTCCTTTAGGAATCCGTCCAACCCCTTTTTAAACTCTGCTAAGCTAACCGCCTTCACCACTTTCTCCGGCAACGAATTCCAGAGTTTAATTACACGTTGGGTGAAGAAAAATTTTCTCCGATTTGTTTTAAATTTACTATACTGTAGTTTCATCGCATGCCCCCTAGTCCTAGTATTTTTGGAAAGCGTGAACAGACGCTTCACATCCACCTGTTCCACTCCACTCAGAGGTATATAAAATAATGAGTGGAGTGGAACAGGTGGATGTGAAGCGTCTGTTCACGCTTTCCAAAAATACTAGGACTAGGGGGCAAGCGATGAAACTACAGTATAGTAAATTTAAAACAAATCGGAGAAAATTTTTCTTCACCCAACGTGTAATTAAACTCTGGAATTCGTTGCCGGAGAAAGTGGTGAAGGCGGTTAGCTTAGCAGAGTTTAAAAAGGGGTTGGACGGATTCCTAAAGGACAAGTCCATAAACCGCTACTAAACGGACTTGGAAAAATCCAAAATTCCAGGAATAACATATAAACAGGATGGAGTCCATCCAGAAGGTGGATACTAAAATGGTCAGTGGTCATCATCAAGCATATGGGGACAAACAAAGATCTCAATATGCATACTTTGGAAGAAAGTCAGAAAAGGGTGATATGACAGTGACATTTAAATACCTACATGGCATAAATGCACATGAGGAGAGTCTCTTTGAATTGAAAGGAAGGTCTGGAATGAAGGGACATAGGATGAAAGTAAAAGACTCAGAAGCACTGTTCTCTCTAAACTGTGCACCTTCTGCTAAGAGGCCACGCAGCCATCCTGGCCCAGTGCACAAACCTGCTCCATCTACCGCTACTGATGCTTTCCCAAACCAGGAGCCACACTGAACATACCCTTGGCTGCTGGTCTCACCCCTTTCCAACGTCACTTCTTGTTCCGGGCCAGAGCTGACAGCCACAGGTATGTACAGTGCAGCCCTGTAATGTTTATTTTTTGTTTTGCTGCCGCTGGTTCTGGGGAAGCAGCAGCAGCACTGGGATGTCAGGGAAGGAAGAAGACACTGAATGGAAGGAGGAAAGAGAAGGGGCAGATGCTGGATAGAACAGAGGATAAAGGAAAAAAAAGGGCAGAAGCTAGTAAGAGACTGGGGAATAAAAGAAGAAGTGAAATAGGGGGGCCAGGATGAGTAAAAGAGGTGGCAAGCTGAAGAGGGAAATTGAGGATTGAATAGTAAGGAATAATTACATCTGGACAGAGGCAAAACATAAAATTAAAGAAAGCTGAAAGGAAAAGGAGGAGAGACAATTGAGAAATGGACTGGAAATCTGGTGAGATGAAGCAAAAAACAATAATATAAATTGAAAAAAGTAAATGACCAGACAACAAAGGTAGAAAAAAAATTATTTTTAGTTTAAGATAAAGTACTGTGATAGCTGTGTTAATAAATGTTAATAAATAAAAACACAAAAATGAAAATAAAGTGTTTATCTTCTTATTGGATTACTTATACCTTTTTGACTAATTTTCAGAGACCAAAATCTCCTTCCTCAAGTCAGGACAATATATCATAAGGGCAGTATAGTGTGTCCTGACCCGAGGAAGGTGGTTTTAGCCAAATATAGGTGCCATTTTCTTTTAAATCCATTTGGGAGAGCAACCACTCCCACTGCGCCTCCCCCCCTTAACTATGCCTCTGTCTCCTAGGCCAGAGCCCCTGGAGAGACATCCTTGGTGTAAGAGGATATTGCATTCCTTTGAGGACAGGTTCTGGCTACATCATTTCTTGCCTGACCAAGGTGATGCTCTTCCTTCAGGTGACCTCTCTCCACCAAGACAGCACAAAGGCTGTGGAACCTCTACTATATACACATAGATCTCCTCTGTAAACCTCGTCTGCCTCAGTCTTCATTTCAGACATTTGTTGCTTTGTATGCCCAATAGAAATGTTTTATGTTTTTGTTATACATGCATTAATTCGTAGGTATACATAAGTAAAAGTGATCTGCATGCACTTAAAATGTTTAGGTGCTCAAAAAAACAAATGCAAGCTCATGAGTGCACACAACCCCGACAACTGCACTTTCACAATATCAGGGTATACACAGCTTTATATTCCTGATAATGACTAGGAAGAGTCATGAGATGAAACTAGCAAACTGGAAAAAAAAGAAAAAATATATAGCATCCAGCATTACAAGGTATGTCTAACCAAACTACTACTACTACTACTATTTAGCATTTCTATAGCGCTACAAGGCATACGCAGCGCTGCACAAACATAGAAGAAAGACAGTCCCTGCTCAAAGAGCTTACAGTCTAATAGACAAAAAATAAATAAAGTAAGCAAATCAAACTGCTCAATTTCTCTCCAAACAAAATATCTGCTGTGCTCAGAAAGAAAATCTATGACCTGCAACAACTATTTTTACTCATGTTTCTCTGACGAATTCATGAGTTCATTATACAAGCCATATCTTCCTGTTTATCGGCCTACATCTCTGCAGGACAGAACTAGGAGTCTAGTGGCCTTCATCTGCCAAAAGAATGATGCAATAGCTATGCTCCATTGTACCTTCCATAGACCTATACATCTGTTCATAGTGATGCATACCAATCCAGGACATTCAGATAAGATTTATAAACAGAATACAGCTAATGTGCCAACACAAACTCAAGATAACCCCTTCAAAAGACTACCAATGGAATTAAAGGGAAAATATCTAGTCAGATTTCAAACACCCATACAAAAAAGCAAACAGCAAGAAAAACAAAACCTTTAAAAATGTTAGCAACCTTCAGTGGTGAAGGGAGCTAGGATGAAGACTTTTTAGGAAATTTAGGCACCAGCCAAAACTCATTCATTTTTATTTATAAAACCTTATTATTAGAGCTACTCTTAAGAGCATAAGAACATAAATGCTGCCATACTAGGACAGACCGAAGGACCATCAAACCCAGCAACTTGTTTCTAACAGTGGCCAATCCAGGTTGCAAGTACCTGGCAAGATCCCAAAACGGTACAATACATTTTATGCTGCTTATCACAGAAATAAGCAGTGGATTTTCCCAAGTCCACCTTAATAATGGCTTGTGGACTTTTCTTTTAGGAAGGTATCGAAACCTTTTTTTAAACCCCTCTAAGCTAACTGCTTTTACCACATTCTCTGGCAATAAATTCCAGAGTTTAATTACATGCCGAGTGAAGAAATAGTTTCTCCAATTTGTTTTAAAATTTACTACTTTGTAACATTTACTGATGAGCGAGAGAAAATTACTGTACTGAAAGCATAATAAAAAAAATTTTTTTTAAAGTTTTTATATTGTAAAAGTTATGATGTGATAAAAAAAAGCTTTTTTGAAGTCACTTTTTTTTTTTTTTTTAAGTTTCCTTGCAAATGTATGATTACCTATACTCGAATAGTATTGTTTTTTGGGATCCTATTCAACTAGCAAAATATATTATTTATCGGGAAGGTATGAAACACTAAGGGCCCTGTTTACTAAGGCGCACTAGCATTTTTAATGCGCCTACAATTAGCGTGTACGCTAACCATGTACGTACGCACCTATAGGGATATTGTAGGCGCATAAACAGTTAACGTGCATATATGGTTAACGTGTGTTAAAAATGTTAACATGCCTATAATGCGGCCTAGTAAACTGGGCCCTAAATGGGGTTTATTGGAGTTTAAGATGTTCTCGCCTTTTTAGAAGTTACTACGAGAAGTGTTATTGTTGCTCCCAGTTTGTATTCCTTTAATTTTTTTCTTATTCTTAGTTAGAAATTTGTCCCTCTTCTCTCATGATGTGGGCTTGTTCATAACGGATGTAAAATTATCTCTTTTCCTATACTAGCACCCAAGATGGCAACCAGGTTAGTCACATCCATATGAGCTCCAGGTTCCGGGCTTGGTGGAAGCGGCGCAGCGGTGATTGAAACCGTTCAGATGAATGCTGACACTGACCGCCAAAACCCAAGTGGAGTCCATCGGGTGACACCATCGCGCTTTCTGAGCAGGGAGAAGCAGGTGAACCTCTCCCCTCGGAGGACCACGTGGGACCTGCCCGACGGCGATTACAGTCCAGCCATGCCTCCTGCCCGACTGGCCATTTGTGATCGAGCTCGGCCTCCCGCCCAACTGTGGGAAGAGAGACGGCCAAGCCTCTCCAAGCCGAAGACCACGTGACCTGACCGTGCGCCACCCGACTGGCCACTTGTGATCGAGCTCGGCCTCCCGCCCGCCAGCCCACCTGTGGGAATAGAGGTGGCCGAGCCTTTCCGAGCCAGAGACCACGTGACCGTGACCTGACCGTGCGCCAGCTCCGGTGCAAAAGAAGCCCTGCAGCAACAGCACTGGGAGCAATCGAAGCCCAGTAAGTGACCACTCTTCTTCCCTCCTTACCCCGGGACTGGACCTGCACGGGCCGATGACCGAAACACGGCTGTAGCGGGAGGGACCCCGAACTGACGGCTGAAACAGACGGCGGAAGCGGGAGCCGAGGGATCGAAACAGTAGGAAGGAGACAGAATCTCTGCCGGTCCACTACCCTACTTCTCCCTGTTGAACCAGGCAATGGGCTCATCGAGAGGCTGCTAAGGGAAACAAGATCTAACTGAACCAGAAGGTGAGCAGCGGCAGCACCCAACCAATTACCAGTTCACAGCCCACAGGAAGCCACAGGGAACAGACACCAAGATGGACACCATCAAACTACTCCTAACAACATACTCCCTAACACTGATCCACTCAACAATAACCAATCCACTCACAGAAAGTAACATCTTACCTTACTTTACAACCATCAAAGACTGATCAGACACTCCACACATCATCAAACTGATAACCTAAACAAAGGAAGAACACTACAAGTGGACAATAACAACAGAAGGGAAAGAAAGACCCAAACAAACCCACCTTAGCTAAAAAAAACTAATAAAAATCCACACAACACCAAACACAGATGACCCATTCCTAACAATCCAAGTGGGCTATATCAACACCAGATCCACTGTAAATAAAATGGCATCCAATAGTAACATCAGTGCTTGTCTCGCAAAACACACCTGGATGATCCCCAAGCTTTTTGGGATAGCGTTTTATGGGAAAACGAGTCAAAGGTGTTGTCCAAAAAGAGTTCCACAGGTCTTATCATATCCGATGTAAAACAAATGTAGCATCCAAAGTAAGATTTTTAGTAATGTGAATGTATTAAGTTTTAAAAAGTAAAAAATTGTTTACTTCCAGTACGATATCGGGTGGAGTGGGATCCATTTTTTTTTAACGGATGGCTATAGATTTTTATTTTGAGGGGACAGATAGTGGAGTAGGAAGGCCTTTTCTGTCTTTGCTTCAATATTATTTTTATTTAGGGGGGGGGGGGGGGTTATCAACATAGGCCACTGTCAAGTCGGGTTATTTTAGCACAGGGTCCCATTTTATGCGAGGAGACCCTGTGATAAAATACTCGACAGTAACCCACATTGTTAACTTCCCCTAAATGTCTATGAAGAATGTTAATGGATCTTGTAATGTTTGTAAACCACCTTGAAAGTCTCTTGATGAGAGAGGGTGTGTGTGTGTTTTTTTTCTTTGTTTTTAATTAAAGAGTTTTTCATTAATGTTTACAGACATAATGAATAAAATCATAGAATAATACTTTAAGTAGTATTTTATTTTTATTTGTTGCATTTATATCCCACATTTTCCCGCATATTTGTAGGCTCAATGTGGCTTACATAGTACCAGAAGGCATTTGGCGGCTCCGGTGAGAACATTACAAAGTGATATTATGGAAGGATAGAGTTCCTGTGGTAAAGTCACATTCAGGGAAGGGTGCAATGGAGGAAATGAAGTTATGTCCATTACGTACTTTAATTTTGTTGTGTTGCAGAGATCAGGTATTTAGGCTGGATTGGCAGGGTATGCCTTTTTGAATAGGTTAGTGATTTCCGGAAGTTTAGGTGGTTATGCATCATTTTCAAGGCTTTTGGTAATGCGTTCCAGAATTGTGTGCTTATGTAGGAAAAGCTGGATGTGTAAGTTGATTTGTATTTGAGGCCTTTGCATCTTGGGTAATGCAGATTTAGATATCTTCGTGATGATTTTGAGGCAGGTAGGTCAATTAGGTTTGTCATATAACTAGGGGCCTCTCCGTAGATTATTTTGTGAACTATGGTGCAGATTTTGAAGGTAATGCGTTCTTTAATTGGGAGCCAGTGTAGTTTTTCGCAGAGGGGTTTTGCGCTTTCATATCGCGTTTTTCCAAATATAAGCCTAGCTGCCGTGTTCTGAGCGGTCTGAAGCTTCTTTAAAGTTTGTTCCTTGCATCCCGCGTAAATTCCATTGCAGTAATCAGTGGCTGAGTACCATTGATTGTACCAGGTTGCGAAATGAATCACGTGGGAAGAATTGTTTCAGGCGTGAGTGGAACATTGAGTGGAACATTTTCTTTGTTGTGGATGCCACTTGGCTCTCTAGTGTTAAGTTACAGTCTATTGTAACTTCAAGGATTTTCAGGCTGTCTGAGATAGGAAGGTTGTAGTCAGGGGTGTTGATAGTTGTGGGGTTGTCCGCGTTGTGTTGGGATGAGAGGATGAGACAGCGTGTTTTTTCTTTGTTGAGTTTTAGCTGAAATGCATATGCCCATGAGTCCACCGTGTTTATGCTGAGTTTGATTTCGTTGGTGATTTCAGTCAGTTTGGATTTGTACAGAATGTATATTATGACATCGTCTGCATATATGAATGGGTTAAGGCCTAGGGTGGATAAGGATTTGGCTAGCAGGTTATCATTAGGTTGAAGAGGATTGGAGATAGCGGTGATCCTTGTGGAACTCCACAGTCTGCTTTCCACGATGATGATATGCTAGAGTTTGATTTTACTTGCTAGGTTCTTGTAGTTAGGAAGCCCTTGATCCATTTAAGTATGTTTCCACCAATCCTGAAATTGTCTAGTAGTCTTATTCATATATTGTGATTTACGAATGCACCGGACATGTCAAATTGGAGGAGAAGGATGTGTTTGCCTATTGCTATTTCCTGTTTGAATTTGGCTAAGAGAGTGAGTTGTACTGTTTCAGTGCTGTGGAGGGGGCGAAAGCCTGAATGTGATTCGTGTAGTACTGAGAATTTGTATAGATAATCTGTTAGTTGTTTGGTTACCATGCTTTCCATCAGTTTGATTACTAACGGGATCGATGCTACTGGACGGTAGTTAGTGATTTCATTTATTTTTTTCTTAGTGTCTTTTGGTATCGGGGTAAATAGGATATTTCCATTTTCCTTGGAGAAGAGACCTTTCTGAAGCATGTAGTTTAAGTGGGATGTAAGGTCTTCTATGAAGCAGTCAGGGGCGGATTTCATTAGGTAGCTTGGGCAGGTATCCAGTTTGCAGTGAGTATTGGAGAACCTGTTAATCGCCTGGGTGACTGTTTCAACGATTAGAAGGGCGAAGTTTAGCCAAATCCGGTCAGCCGGGTATGCTTCAGTGGAGGGGTCCGACTCATCGAGGAAGTGACCAATGTCAGCGGTGGCTTGGGGTAACGTATTGCGTAGGTCTATAATGTTTTCAATGAAATACTTAGAAAGTTCATCAGCCGATGGGACGTCTGTATTCGTTGTAGTGACCGGGTTAGTATCAAGGAGTTTGTTCACAAGTTGGTAAAGTTTCTTTGTATCTTTGTAATCTGTTCCTTTGTTTTATAGTAAGATCTTTTGGTCTGCCTTGTAGCGTATTTGTATTTCCATGTGTTGAGTGTGTGTTCGTCTTTGTTTTTTTGCCATGCTCATTCAAGTTTCCTGGAGTGTGTTTTTAGTTTTTTCAGTTTGTCGTTAAACCATGGTATTGAGTTGTGCCTGCGTGAGGTTCTTGTTCGTAAGGGTGCTATTTTATCTAATACTTTTGCATCTTTTGTCCCATTCTGCGAGGTAGTCTGTGGATTCCATTTGTGCTGACCAATCATTATTGTACATCAGTTGCCAGAATGATTTTGTGTCTACTTGACCTCTAGTGGTGTATGATCTGTGTTCCTGTGTTCGTTGTGAACCCTTCTTCCGCTATGTAGGGACAGGTTGAGTTTGTAGTGGTCGGTCCAGGGTGTTTCTGTCCATTTGACATCTGTTATTTTGAAGTTCTGGTCTATTGAAAGCTTGTGTGAGATGAGGTCAAGTGTGTGCCCTTTTGACGTGGGTTGTTTGCAATTGTGGCCATTTGAGATCCCATAAGCAGAGGAATTCCTTACTGTCTTGTGCGTTGTTAGAGTTTGGGTCTTCTAGATGAAGGTTGATATCTCCTAATACTAGTATGCCGGAGTTGGTTACACATGTGTTTGAGATGAAGTCCATAAAGTTAATCTGGCTTTAGCTCCAGTTGCCTGGAGGTTTGTCGAACAGGTCACAAGCCAGATGATTATGTAGGGTTTTGTTGTGAATTCTGATAGAGGCAAAAAAGTTGCGGTGTTATGGATTCTGCAGTGATTTTGATGGTAAAATGGGATCGATAGATTAGTGCTATGCCTCCGTCTCTTTTTCCTTTTCTGGTCTAGTGTGTGATTTTGTATCCTGGGGACCATAGGTCTAGGATTATAGGGTCTTTTTGGCCATGGATCCAAGTTTCATTAATGAAGAGTAGGTCGAGGTTATCTGATGTGATCCAGTCTGTTAGTAAATAGTTTCTGTCTTGCTACTCTCCCATTAATACCATTTTGGTCCAGTCTCTTTCTTACTGTGGCTCATGAACACTGACCTTAGCCAAGGCTAGAGGCCTGCAGTTCTCTAGATCTTCATCTGGGATATTTTGTTACTTGAACTATACTAGCAAATAAAGCAGATACTCTTTGCATTCATTGTTTTCTTTTTTAAAACTTCCTTCATTTTCCCTAATTTTATTTTGGGATGCATGTGAAAATTTATGCCAAATAATTACCATAATTTTTAAAGCCTTTGAGCATTTTTGAATGTTAAATTTCCTATAACACCTGTGTAATACATTTTACTTAAAATTCACAGAGAAAGAATCCACTGGGTCATCCCATGTCCTCTAGCAAGTCTTTGTTAGAGACACTGTCTATGTATGTAGATCACTTTTTGAGAACAGAAGTAAAAAATAAAAATAAATTGCTGATAAAGGACACTATTCAATTCTAAAAATGTTAGTGAATGCAAATAATTTTCTTCTTTTTTTTTTTTTTTTTTTTTTTTAAAGATGTAGCTTCACTGTATACATCTAATTCACAGGATGAAGATCTGCAAAGTATGCATGCAACATTAGAGAGACAAAGCATAGAGCAGTATACTACAGACCGGTAAGTCTCATCGGTGGTAGGAAGGATAGTTAACTTTCTAGAAGCCAATGGGTTACAGGACCCGACGCAACATGGCTTTACCAAAGGAAAATCCTGCCAAATGAATCTTACTGACTTCTTTGACTGGGTGACCAAAGAAGTGGATGAAGGACGTGCGCTAGATGTAATCTACTTGGATTTCAGCAAAGCCTTTGATACGGTCCCCCACAAAAGACTCGTGAATAAGCTGAAAGAGTTGAACTTAGGACTGAAAGTGGTGAACTGGATAAGAAACTGGTTGACCGGCAGGTGGTAAATGGAATCCACACGGAGAAAAGGAATGTGAGCAGTGGAGTTCCTCAGGGGTCAGGGCTGGGGCCTATTCTGTTTAATATATTTGTGGGAGATATTGCTGATGTTTGCCTTTTTGCGGATGACACGAAAATAGTCAATAGAGTGGATATCCTGGAGGGAGTAGAAATTAAGAGAAGGGCTCTCCATACGTTAGAAGAACGGTCGAGAGTCTGGCAGTTAATAATGAAAAAACAAAAAACAGCAAAGACTAAAAATAATCTAGGGACGACACTCCAGATAAAAATCCAGTGTTTATTAATCGTTGAACAAGACTCAACAAAGCTGTGTTTCGGCCAGCAAGGCCTGGATCGTCGTCCCTAGATTATTTTTAGTCTTCTTCGCTGTTTTTGTTTTTCATATATTTTGTTGCGAAGAAGTATCACATATCATGTAAAATGAGTTTATCTTGTTGGGCAGACTGGATGGACCGTACAGGTCTTCATCTGCCATCATTTACTATGTTTCTGTATACTTTCTTATATTCCGCATATACCTTCACAAGTTCAAGGTGTAACATGGTGTCAGAATTATTGAGCAGTATGTCAATTGATTGTGCTGAATCAGATACAAATATATAACAATATAAAAATACAATTTTAAAAGACTTATTGAAAACGTATGAAGAGAGACTTGCTGACCTGAACATGTATACCCTGGAGGAAAGGAGGAACAGGGGTGATATGATACAGACTTTCAAATATTTGAAAGGTATTAATCCGCAAACGAATTTTTTCCGGAGATGGGAAGGCGGTAGAACGAGAGGACATGAAATGAGATTGAAGGGGGGCAAACTCAGAAAAGATGTCAGGAAGTATTTTTTCACGGAGAGGGTGGTGGATGCTTGGAATGCCCTCCCGCGGGAGGTGGTGGCGATGAAAACAGTAACGGAATTCAAACATGCGTGGGATGTGCATAAAGGAATCCTGTGCAGAAGGAATGGATCCTCAGAAGCTTAGCTACAATTGGGTGGCAGAGCAGATGGGGGGAAGAGGGGTTGGTGGTTGGGAGGCGAGGATAGGGGAGGGCAGACTTTTATACGGTCTGTGCCAGAGCCGGTGATGGAAGGCGGGACAGGTGGTTGGGAGGCAGGAAACACTGCTGGGCAGACTTATACGGTCTGTGCCCTGAGAAAGACAGGTACAAATCAAGGTAAGGTATACACATGAGTTTATCTTGGGCAGACTGGATGGACCGTGCAGGTCTTTTTCTGCCGTAATCTACTATGTTACTATGAAACTGCAACAGGGAAACTGATCTGAACTCCAAATCCCTCTTCCCCCTCCCTTTGGGAACACTTAACAGACAAAAGGGCACTGCTTCACAGAAATATAAAACTTCCTTCTCGGCCCACTTGAAGGACTGGTAACAAAAGTATGACTAAGGTGGGTACCTGAAGGCTCATCAAGACATCTCCACCAGCAGACAGAGAGTCTGGAAAAGTGTAAATCCAATACTGAAAACAAAGGAAAACCATAAACAAGGCATTTGCTTGTTAAACCATTTGCTGGTTGCCTCAGATATGTATATCTGCCCCCTCCCATCAGCTATCAGACATGAAGACGCCAAGACATGTGTAGAAAGGAAAGACTTATAATGTGATCATGTGAACAGACTACAATAATCATAATGCCTTGCAAAATATCCAGTGCAAACCAGGAAGCAAATGATCCAGGACATGCACCCACCATGCTTCTCTGCTAACTATAAAAAGCCTGGAAATAGCCCAGCTCTTGGGAATCTGCTGCTCTGGGACCTGCAGCCCACCTGCCTGCTGTGAGGACCTGCTGCTTCTTGCTGGCCTCCCACTTAGTCACCTCTCCCCTCTCCAGTCGGTTCAAAACTCTGCTGCCCGTCTCATCTTCTGCCAGGGTCGCTTTACTCTTACTACCCCCTCTCCTCAAGACCCTTCACTGGCTCCCTATCCGTTTTCGCATCCTGTTCAAACTTCTTCTACTAACCTATAAATGTACTCACTCTGCTGCTCCCCAGTATCTCTCCACACTCGTCCTTCCCTACACCCTTTCCCGTGCACGCCGCTCCATGGATAAATCCTTCTTATCTGTTCCCTTCTCCACTACTGCCAACTCCAGACTTCGGGCCTTCTGTCTCGCTGCACCCTACGCCTGGAATAAACTTCCTGAGCCCCATCCTTGGCCACCTTTAAATCTAGACTGAAAGCCCACCTCTTTAACATTGCTTTTGACTCGTAACCACTTGTAACCACTCGCCTCCACCTACCCTCCTCTCTTCCTTCCCGTTCACATTAATTGATTTGATTTGCTTACTTTATTTATTTTTTGTCTATTAGATTGTAAGCTCTTTGAGCAGGGACTGTCTTTCTTCTATGTTTGTGCAGCGCTGCGTACGCCTTGTAGCGCTATAGAAATGCTAAATAGTAGTAGTAGTAGGACCTGCCTCTGGCTCATGGCTCTTCACTGGACCACAGCATGCTCTACAACAAAGACTTTTCTGTAAGTTATAACTTCCGATTTAAAAACCTGCTACCTACTTTAAGCACAGATTCTCTGTAAGACTCTTATCTCTTGCTGCAACTGTATTATAATTGTAACTTTAAATAAACCCCTTTTGAATCTAAATATATAGTGTTCCTGTTCTTTAAACCTGGTAATGCAGGTTAATGTAATCCAATAAATGTACTTAATGTTTAATTCATTGCAATTGTGGATCTTGTTGCTTTAATCAGCAACTGGTGGAGAATTATCCAATATATATGTACATTTTAAAAATTATAAACATTAGCGAGTGCTCAAGAGCTCTTTCCCCAAGTATTTGACTGCCCCTTTCGGACTGACTGTTCACTTGTCTTTTAGATTGTAAGCTCCTTGAGCAGGGACTGTCTCTCCATGTTAAATTGTACAGCGCTGCGTAACCCTAGTAGCGTTTTAGAAATGTTAAGTAGTAGTAGTAAGTATAAATTAATTCTTGTTACAAAGGCAGATCACAAACAAGGCAAACTAAATCCAACAAAATTCAGCCAAGCTTAGTTATTGAACACATATTTTTGAAATAGAAAGGTTTTAAAGCCTTTCTGAATAATTTGTAACTATGTGAAAGGCCACATAATATTCCCACCAAATTTTTAATGCAGTTAGCTAGATTAGCTATGAAAGAAAATTTTCTTGTTTAATGACCAGCTGTATTTGCAGAAGGAAGGGGTATCATGGTAGCAACCTTTGTTCTCCTCTGGTAGCAAATTTATATGTCAGTGTTTGAAAAAGAATAGATTGTGTCATCTAAAAATGTTAAGACTATGACCCGATTTATTGATTTCTTTTTGTTACGGAAAGGCACCACTGAAGAGTTATCTAGTTTTGTTTACTGGCTTGAATTCCTTTAACAGCCTTTTAAAGTTTATGGCACAAGTATCATCTAACTGATTTAGCTTTCTAGATGTAGATATTATAAAGCAATCTGATTTTTCCTGCACAAAGGTATTTGAAAAACCAACAGACAAATTTTTACAATGTGAAAGTTACCATTCAATGAAATTGAAGAATATTTAAGTTTTTCTCAAATGTTCAGTCAGACAGAATTGTTTGAGTATTAATTACACAATACAAGCCAAGAACACTGATGACAAAACAGAGGATATCTAGAAAAAGTATTGAAAAGAGCGTACAAAAGGGTGAAATACTACCCTCAGTTATTGTTGTCAACGGAATGCCAAAAAACAAAAGATAACACTCAGACTTGCATCTTGAGATTTTCGTTTCAAGGATCAACATTGGCTAATATGATAAGAAAAGTTGGGACACATGTTCAACTGCACCCTGTTTTCAAACAGATTTAAAGGAAATCCCCCCCCCCCCCCCAAATTTACTAAGCCGCGCTAACGGCTGCCATGAGCTAATGCCAACACAGCCCATTCACTTTGAATGGGCTGTGTCAGCATTGCCGTGCAGCTTAGTAAACAGGCAAGTTTGAATCCAGCTGATTTTTCTTCAAAAAGAGACCATTAAGTGTAGTTTACCTTTGGGACATTACAGATGCAATACTTGTAACATCTGTGACATTACTATGCAGACTACGGAATTTGTAAATCCTAGTGATGGTGATAAGCTAAGCTAAACAATTTCATAAACTGCAAAATGGAGTATGTTATTTATGTAATATGTCAATATCCTAAGATATATGTAGGGCTCACTTCAAGGTACTTAAAAACATGGATGAACAAACATAAATCTAACTTGAAAAGGCATAACTCAACAAGCCTACAGTAGCACATGGTGAAGTGTTAACTCATAGGTTTGAAAATCTCAAACGTTCAGCCATCGACTGAACCGGTGTTTAGGAAAATAGAAGACTGGTTGGAGAGGCTACACAACAATGCAAGCTCATATGGATTCAAAGATTGCATTCATTTGAACCCATAAGATTAAATAATTCAGCAGAATATTCTTTTAACTTTGGTGTAGATTTGCTTTTTCAATGGAACAACAAGCACAAACAAATGATCAATTTGGCAGTTTATGATGACATCAATAAAAGGAAGTTCCAGATGAATATTGGTGATGGTTATAAAGCTAAATGCCATTTTTGATTTGTTAAGAGTGGAAGAAACTGCATTTTTAGTGGAATGGATTATTGCAATATTGTTTACCTTGGCTTACCAGGCTCCTGTATTCAGGCGCTTCAGGTAGTTCAGCTTTTATCGGGTCTTTCACGATCAGAATATCGGTGCACCTGAGGCACCTAAGTGGCTACCAGTACGAAGGATTCTATATAAAATTGTTGAAAATGCTCCATCAGGCACAATGGAATTCTACATATTACCTACAACATGCTGTTAATTAGTTATGTACCATCCAGACTTCTATGATCTCAGAACAAGTGTGAGCTTGATTTTTGAAGCCCCCCCAACACTTTCTTTTGGAGGTTACCTAATGTGGTACTTTTTCCATCTGTTGGCTCACTGAATGGAACAAGCTGTCACTGTCTAAAAAAAAAATTTTTTTTAAAGACCTCAACTTTTAAGAAATATTTGAAAGAATTTTTGCTGTACCAAGTTTCACTTGGTTGTGTTTAAAGATTTCTTTGGACTCTTTGCTGGAAGTATATGTTACTGCTTTCTGTATGTTTGTTTTGTCACTTTGATTGTGTATCTTTTATCCAGGTTACAGTTCAAAATAAGGGCGGACTAAAAATAATATATTTCAATGGAGTTTCCCAGAATAGTAAGGTGAATAAGAATAAATTTAATATACTCAACTTTGCGCAATGCGATGGTTTTAATTTCATGGCGGCCTCCATCGGAGTTACTTTTAAGTTTAAGTGTTTAAGTGATTCAAACTCTATTTACAGTGGCACAGCTACTGTAAAGTTTAAAAGTGCATATTTTGGTCAAATATTTTGGTAGTTATGATAATTATTTGGCACAAATTTTCACTTGCATTACAAAATTAAAAGGGAACCTGCATTAAAAAGACAGCCTATTTGTCATTTTTGAAAGGTTGCCAAGGTCTTTTTTCCTCTTTTTATTTTTTTGTCATTCAATTCAATTTAATTCAGGTAAGGTTCTTATATACCGCTAATATCCCCTTAACAGGGATCAGTGTGGTTTACATGCTTTAGGCTATAGTTAACAGAGATGTAACTTGGAGTAGCTAGTTGTTAGTTCTGGTTATCCAGTGAGGTCTGCAGATTCTCAGATTTGAGTTTTATATTTTGTGACTTCCCAGATGAGATGGTGCTGCACTCTTGGAGTAATTATGGTAATCCGGACACTCCTGGAAAGCTTCACCACTGTTCCAAGTCTTCTCCATTTGGAGATAATGGTTCTCACTGTGGTCCAGTGGCGTACCAGACCTTTAGAAATGGCTTTGCAACCCTTTCCAGACTGATCTATTTCAACAATTTTTATCTCTTATGAAATATATCAATTTATACAACTTTGTTGTGACTTCACTCTCTTGATAAGGTTCAATATATAGTGCAGAGGGCTGGTTGAAATCAAGCCTGTCTGTATTTAATCAGCTGAATCTAGTTATCAATTACATTTGGTCAGCTGGTTGATTAACTAAAAGGGCAGTTACTTTTTCACATGGGTGATATGAGTGTTGGATAACTACTTCATTTAAGGAACAATGATGTATAAATTGTGTTGTGTTTACTTAGGGACCAGTTGTCTAATATTTACATTTTGTTTAAATATCAGACACCATTCAGTATGGCATATATCCAATAACAGGGGAAAATAGGAGGGGGACAAAAACATTCAAATCACTGTACACTACATCAACTGGTTCACCTTTAATTTTTCATCTACCTACCCATTCACGTCTTCAAAAAAATGTAGCAAATTGTTGATACAAGATTTTCCTTGGTTGAATCCATGTTGTTAAACCACATCTGTCTATGTGTTCAGTAAATTTGCTCTTCATAATTGATTTTATCATTTTGACTGGCAATGACATCAAGCTTACCAGTTTCTAATTTCCTGGATTACCCTTAGAACCCTTTTTAAAAGCTGGTGCTACACTAGCCACCTTCCAATCTTCAGGTACCGTAGTGGACAACTTTAATGATAGGTTACAAAATCACCACTTGTATACAATTTCATTTCAGTTCTTTCAGTATCCTGGGGTGTATACCATTCAGTCCAGGTGATTTATTGCTCTTTAACTTGTCAAGTTGGTTTATTGTGTGTCCTCCAAGTTCACTAACATTTGTTTCCATTCCTCCATATCACCAACCTTAAATACCATCACTGGCACAGGTAGATCTCTTATATCCTCTTCATTAAAAGTCAAAGAATTTATGTATTCTCTCCACTATGGCCTTGTCATCCCTGAATGCCTCTTTTAGATCAAGGGGGAACAGTCCCCCTGACACCCTCACAGGCTTTCAAATATACCTGAAAAAATTTCTACATTTTGCCTTTACAGCAAAATTCTATTTTAGCTTTGCATCCGATTTAAAATATTTATTAACCGCAAACATCTTTACAACTCTAGGAGGCGAACAAAATGAAACATACAAAAAATCCAAACAAGACATAAAAAACATACATATTGAGTCTGTTATATCAACGTAGGTTAACCAGCAAAACAGTAGGCCTGCATGAAGAAATGTGCTTTCAGCTGTTTTCTACACTGTAGCATTGAATTAACAATTGCAGCTCATATGGTAATGAGTTCCAGAATCATGCTCTCTCAACATGGACGACTGTTGAACTACAGATATCAAGTGTAGTCTGTTTAAATGTAGGAACATCCAACAATAATTTATCAGAAGATCTCAGGTTACAATTTGGTCAGCATATTCTAAGGGCAGCTGCAAATGCCAACGGTGCTTCATTATTCAAAGCTTTACAAATCAAATGAAAGCACTTAAACTGAACTCAAAAACATACTGGGAGCCAAAGCAACTCTTTCAAAGCTGGAGTAACATGACTCGACCATGGAAGAACAACCATGCCGCACCACTATGTAGAGCATGTATTTCTAGAAGACCTAATAATGCATTACAGTAATCAAAAACTGGTAATACCATCTTGCTATACTCAAACATTTTTTGAAGTTTCTGTATTTCTTGGTGTTTCTCTCCTTGTTTTTTGTATTATGTACTTTGCTGTATGATGTTATATTTGATTAGGTCATGTTGGCTTGTTTTTTGCCTATTTTGACAGTGTTTAATAAATCCCCATTTAAATAAATTGGTAATACCACAGCTTGTAATATTGTTCAAAAGTTATTAGTAGTTAATCCTTTAATTTCAACTTGAAAAAAGTTTTTTTAATGATATTAGTAACAAGAGGTTTGAAGGATAATATTGAGTCAATGATGACTCCAAGACAGACAATGTTTCTTCTAATTCTTCTGAGCGCCAATATTAACATTAAGAAGATCTGCCAGTGAAAGCCTTTGGCACTCAATTGGGAGAAACAGCGTCAAGTTACAATGGTTGCCAGGTGCAGTGAGTTCACCCGACAGCCCTGAGATAGGCGAGATTTAGATATTAAGTTTTCAAGCTATTTCATTTACATGTTATGGACATCAGATATTTCTATGAGATATGGAAAAATTATGTTCTTATCTGATAATTTTCTTTCCTTTAATCATACCAGACCAGTCCAGACTAATGGGTTGTGTCCATCTACCAGCGGAAGGAGACAGAGAAAATAGTTCCAAGTGAACCGCCCCTTAAGGGTATCGTGCAGCCTGGAATGTTCAGTACTTCGAATAGCCAAGCAATGGTGCTCTGAAGTCTAGATGACAACACAGTTAATACCAAACAGGCAAACTCTTGGAGCCAATATGCAGAACCTCACAGTTCTTGCTTGGCCTAAGGCAACTGCAACCTCCCCTCACAGTAAAGTAAGCGGAAGGAATGGTCCATACTGAGCTTGCCCTAGCACATAGAGATCTACCCCTAAATCCAGGGAAAGAACTCCATGATCCCAAGTAACAGGAGTCATACAGAGCAGGCACAATAACAAATGGCAGGAGATTGAATAGAGAAGATGAAGTAGGCAGTGCTGTAGGACATCCCACCGTATTGAAGAGTTGTGGAACAGCCAGGGATACCTAAAGGAAACACTCTGACAGACTTTAGCCAGGGAGGGCATCTGAACTGGTCTGGTATGATTAAAGGAAAGAAAATTATCAGGTAAGAACATAATTTTTCCTTCCTTGTCATCTATACCAGACCAGTCCAGACTAATGGGATGTAGCAAAGCAGTTTCCCCAAAGAGGGGGGAGAAAAGAAGAATGCACAAGGTTGAAAAATCAACAAAGCTATACACAGCAAAAAACTGATCAGCAGAAAAGGATTCGAACCACAAGTCTACCAAAACGGAACAGAGTTAAACACTAGAAAAGGAACTGAAGCCGTAGGACGTAAAACAAACGTCCTGAGCAAAAGAAAAATTATGTACCCCCGTCCTGAGAGTAGCAAAAGAAGCAGCAAAAGATACTCTTGCCAAAGGACCCCCCTCCCTTGGAAGGAAGGCAACAGTCATATCTGAGCAACAAGGAGAAGAACTGTCTCCCCTAGATCAGGATCCACTTCTTTGAACCCTGGAAGGACAAAGACTAACTCCCAAACCTGCCAGTCTGCCTTGAGTCCAAGATGGTCGGATGAAGCGACCGTAACAAGTACTAGGAGTATGCAACCCCAAACAGTGCGCCACACTTGACTGAAAAAAGGATGCAAGGCCCAGGAACCACCCAGACCTGCGCCTAGTGAGAGAATCAAACTCCACAGAACAAGAAGAGACTCCAGAGTCGAGAGAACCACCTAACCTGCGTACTAGTCTCTCCAGGAGAACCATGAAGAAAAGGGAAGCAGCATATCAGGGTACAACCTTAAAAAAAGTACTCCTCAACAAGCTTGCTCTGGACTTAGGGATGAAAGAACAGAGCCAAGAGAACAAAAGGAGACAAAAAGAAAGAGTCGAGAGCCACACTGTGAGGAAAAGACCCCCAAGGTGCCAAGTAGCCACAAAAGGAGCCGAGATGAATTCCTCCAGCAATGGAGAAGCTTCTCACCAGCCACCAAGAGGCTACAGCAAGAAAGGTGCCACAGGAATGGTAGCTAACAGGAGACAAGGCAGCCTTGTCTACCAAGCTAAACTGTGGTATGCCACAGCTGCCGAGAAGTTACTGTATCCAACCCGCAGAAAAGATCTGGGGTTGACCAACAAGGTGAAACAGTGCCCAACAGGCAAAGGTGAAAATATCTCCAGTCAGAGACTGAACTGTGCTCAAGGGACAGAAACTAAGCTGTGCTCATCAGGCAGAGTAAGATCAGTGCTCAACGAGAACAAATGGATTTGCACTCAAAGAACACAAACTGAGCCACACACCACGGGCAGAGAAAGATTTGCACACCTCTGGCAAAGACAGAAATGCACTGAACAAGCAGAGAAGAAGCTGAGAGTAACAGACAGAGGATGAGCAGTGCCCCACTGAAAGAGCTGGATGTTATAGGTACCTGCAAAACTGAAGCTGCAGTAGCGATGTAACTGTGTATAAAACGCTGGCAAGGAGCAGCGCTCCAGACACTGGCAAGGAGCAGCCGGAGAAGAAGGTGCTGCCAGGAGGCCAACAGGAAAGGAGCACAACTTGTGGAAGTGCAGACCTGGTGCTGCACTCCCCTGGCCCAGAGGGACTAAAACTACAAAAAGAGAAAGCCCCAAGCCCCAAGAGACATTCTCGGGCCCCCAAGTGGTCTCTGAGCCACGACCGTCCTCCTAGGCAACTGATACGGAACAGCAGCCAACATAGAGAAAGAACTCCCGCCAAGAGGGAGGTAAGCATCACAGATCTGGAATCCTCAGACCATAGGGAGCAAAATGCAGCCATAAGGCAGTGAGGAAGAAATAACTCTCACTAGGCCAGGAACAAAGAGGAAGCTGGCCACTAAGCCCAAACTGAGGAAAAACCAGCTAAGGGAGAGTCAAACTCCACACCTAGAACAGAGCCACTTCCCTGCAGAAAAGTAGGAGAAAAACGCAGAGCTAAGAGGCAATAATCCAGATGCACAGCAATAGATGTGCTCAGCAGGAAAGAACTGCGTCCCTTACAGAAAAAGGAAGGAGTGACAAATGTGCCAGGAGAGAGGCGCCTGAAACTAGAAAAGGCAAAATCCGCCCGAAAGCAAGGAAGAGCTGTGGCAAACTAGTCCTAAAAAGGTACATTCCCATAAAGAGACACTGAACTGAGTCCAAGCAAAAAGACTGGCAAGAATGGCGCTCCCGAGGGTATTCAAAAGAGGGATTTGAGCTAGCAGTTGCACACCAAGGGCAACTTGGACCCCTCCCAAAAGGAAAGTACCCTGCAGACAAATCAGAGCAGACAGGAGGGATCCATGGGGACGAGAGAACCAGAACCTCCCTAAGGAAGGGAGGTTAAACTGCTGCCAAAACAAGAATCAAATAGCAGGAGGTCTCAAGCAAGATGCCTGAAGCAGCAGACCGGACAGTCTGAAAAAGAACTGACCAACAGCCACATAAGGCTGAAAAAATAGCCCTGGACTAAAAAGACCGAGCCTGCAGCCAAACGGAGCCAGCAAGAGACTTCCCCCACTTTGGAAATGGCAGACTAAGACCTCCGAACTGCAAAGGTACAAGTTCCAGCAACAGGGCCACCCTCTAGGACCGTGAAGAGGAGAAAAAAAAAACTGAGTTTCATGATCCAGACACAAGCTGTGCCCCACAAAAAAAAAATGAAAGCAACTGGTACCAGCTTGGAAGGGTCCACGATCAGAATCAGATGCCGGCCAGCAAAATTCAAAGAAACTTCGCAAGCGGCCCCCTAGAATACACTGCCGAAGGTGGAAAACAAATCAGGTAACAGGCAAGAGAAAGAATGAAAAACAAAGTTTCTTCTTCTTCTTTTTTTTTTTTTTTTTAACAACCTTCTTCACTAGTGAAAGGAATGAATAAAGGTTTACCTCAGAGGCAGAAATTCAGATATACCTACCACCACAGAAAAGAAGAACCCCACATGGGAGACAAGTTTCTCCATGCCACAATCAACCATCACCCTGCTAGAAAGACAGCCAGGGGAGGTAGGGGAGGGGAGGGAACCAGGGTCATTGGATATCACCCTAGCTGGCAGATGAGGAACTCAGGACCACTAAAACTAGCCCCAACACGACTACCACCACACCCCTGGCTCCACTGTCACCAGAAGAATCTGGGACAGGAGCTACCAGCCAGCAATCCAGAGCAGCTGCACGATCCGTCCACCATCCGCTAGGAGACAGGCTGCATGATACCCTTAAGGGGCAGTTCACTTGGAACTATTTTCTCTGTCTTCTTCCGCTGGTAGATGGACACAACCCATTAGTAGTCTGGACTGGTCTGGTATAGATGACAAGGAATGAGTATTTTACTCTTTGTGAGTGCTCTCCATAGATGTGGGGGAACATGAGAAATGTTGTAGGTGTTGTGAAGGCTATAATTTCCCATTGAATTTTCTGTCTGCAGTGTATATTTTATGTGTGAGAACAAATATAATAAATTTGGAGCACATGGTGTGTATACACATATATCCTACATAATTCTCACCACCAATGTTCCAATGTGTGACTTCGGAGTTGCTGAGCTAGGCTCCGTAGCCAGGTTGACGTCACTCACAGCTGATCCCCCCCCCCCCCCCAACACTGGCATGAGCAAATTAGGCATCAAACCACACAGCAAAAAGAACAACAGACTCGCGCCCATCAGCTGTCGCGCACCTCAACTGTTAGAGCTGCACAGCCCAGCTCCCGACGCGAATCCTGCGCCCAGAAAGAGAGGGTCGGGACGGCTTCAGGAGCGCCGGCTCTGCCAAGATGGCCGGCGCTCCACTTTGCAGGGGGGCAAGAGGATCGGGGCGACTTCTGGAGCGCCGGCTCTGCCAAGATGGCTGGTGTTCCACTTCGCAGGAGGAGCGCTTCGTCACCGAGGAGGTGAAGAGCCTGACACACAATGGTTAGTTACAAAACCTGGGTGCCTGGAGGGGGGCCAGCTGAGACAGCAGGGTCGTTGGACATGGGTAGCTGGAGCGGGGGCAGGGGGAGAGGAGTGTCACTGGACATGGGTGGCTGCAGGGGGGGGCAGGGGGAGAGGAGGGTCGCTGGACATGGATGGCTGCAGGGGGGGCAGGGAGGCCCTGAGATCAGAGAGGTGTGGGTGGAAGGGCACACACTCACTGTCTCTCACATACACTCTCTCTGACACACTCTTATCACACTATCTTTGTCACATACACAGACACTCTGTCTCTCACTCCATCTCACACACACTCTCTCTCTCTCAAACATACACTGCGAGGAAAACCTTGCTAGCGCACGTTTCATTTCTGACAGAAACGGGCCTTCTTTTACTAGTACACACACATATATATATATATATATCCTATATAATAATTCTCACCTCCAACAGAATGTGCCTGGGACCGTGCCTGCCGGAAGTGGTCTGCTACGCAGGCACGCACTGACGTCAGTGACAGACAATTTGGCAAAGTAAAACAATCTGAGTGCTGGCCATTAGGACACAGGGTTGATAGGAGAGTTTTAAAAGACTGAAGGAACCGAAAGTGTTAAATAGGGGGAGGGGGGGAGTTCTGAATGACTGAAAGACATGCAAATTTGGGACAGGAAAACAATCTCAATGCTGGCCATTAGCACACAGGGTACATAGGAGAGTTTTAAAAGACTGAAGGAACCGAAAGTGTTCGGGGGGGGGGGGGGGGGGGCAAGTTCTGAATGAATGAAAGAAATTAAAATTTATGAGAGGAACACAATCTGAATGCCGGGCACTTGGACACAGGGTAGATAGGACACTTTTTAAAAAAATGAAGGACGTGAAAGTGTTACATCTTGGGGGAGGGGTGAGGAGGAAAGCGGTGGGGTATCCGGATACTGGGCGTTAGGGCCACGGGGGTACATAGACTTTTGAAAGCCTTAAGGAACCCAAAGTGTGGGAAGGAGGAGGAAAAGGAGGGGAGGGAACGGGGTGAGGGGCATTAGGAACAGGGGAGGGGGCCCTGTCACATACTCTCATTCTCACACACACACACTGTCACACAGACAGTCTCACTCTGTCACACACCCGCACATTCGCTCTGGCTCTCTCTCTCTCAAACATACACACTCCCAGGAAAACCTTGCTAGCGCCCGTTTCATTTGTTCCAGAAACAGGCCTTTTTTACTAATATATATATATATATATATATATATATATATATATACACACACATACACACACACATACATAAAATATAACATATATACATACATAAAAAGGAGAATTTCAATGATTGAGAAACTTATCCACCCTCTAAGAGTAGCTTTTTACCTTAGGGTTAGCACTCTGCTTGGGTGAGTTATTACTCTGAGCATTTCTCCAGATATTCTTTGGATACATTTAGTGCTCTTTACATCTTCACATATATACATTGCCCTCAGTTGATCTGGATTGTGGAATTTGTTCTATGCGTCCTCCATGACATTTAGTACTTAGCACCCTGGTTTGTAGTTACTATACCAGTGGTTTTATGGGGAATTATATATTAGAATATAACAATGGGTATTTTTCACCAACCAGACTAAAACTCCAATTTGGTGACTTGAGTACCATTTACATAGATCCAGACCAAAAAAAGTGATCAAAATGAACCCGCCCTTCCCTCTGACACTGTAATTAATGCTCTATATAGTTAATGGGCTACCTGCTCCCTCTCCTCCAAATGAAAACCCTGGCCAAGAGGCACACACATTATGCAAAAAGCAAGCTAGACATGGGAATCATATTCTGATGTCAGAAATCACAAACCAAATATTTACTCTGCCTCTTTGCTTTTACTATTTACCTAAGAATAGCCCATTCAATTCTTTGGTTTAAAATCAGAGCCTTTACATTCCAAAGTTCAGTGCTTCTTCCACACAAGTTTAACAGTAGCAATTTGTGACCTCACAGTAAGGTAACTAGCACTGAAGTTTCATAGTCATATCATCATTCAATGCAGTGCAAAGTATGTGTGTAGCTAATTAACCACTGAAACACTCATGGGAGCCTCATGCCCCGATTCCAGTTCCCTTAACTATATACTTATTTGCTACCTCACCCCTACATCTACCAGTCCTTTCAACACAGATTTCAGCTAAAGGAGGACAAATACTCCTAAGACAGCTCTGCATCTGGGACACAGAGCTAAATAATTTAACTGCTCCGTTTGTGAAATTTTCACATTAAAAAAAAAAAAAAAAAAAAAAAGATGATGACAAAGCAAAGTTTCTGAGCTATAGCAGATGTTCTCCATGGACAGTAGAATTAAATCAAGCATACAAGACAAATACAGCACTGGTTATGTAAACCCTGGAAATTTGACTCTTAATGTAAACACCATTTCTATTCTTCAGTGGTAACCCTGGGTTTACTCCAGGGTTTTGTGATGGACATACTAGAAATTCAAGGCAGAAGGGGCTGAGAAGGGTGATAGATGCAGTTATGGAGGATGGACAGTGTAAGGAATTTGGGCAGTTACTGGGTAGGGACAGCCTGAGTAAATGCAATTATTTACGAAAGTGCATGTAAATTGCAAGGGTGACAATGAAGAAGAACTGAAAGAAATCTCAGTGAACCTGGAAGATGTACTGAGCCAAATCAACAAATTAAAGAGTTGTAATAAATCACCCTAGGGTACTGAAAGAACTCACAATATGAAATTGTAGATCTACCTGTACAAAAAAGATATAGCACAATTAGAAAGGGCTCGAAGAAGGGTGACCAAAATGATTAAGGGGATGGAACTCCTCTCATATACGGAAAGGCTTAAGAGGTTAGGACTCTTCAGCTTGGAGAAGAGAGGGCTGAGGAGATACGATAGAGGTCTACAAAAACTGGGTGGTGTAGAATTGGCAAACGTAAATTGATTTTTTACTCAAAGTACAAAGACTAGGGGACACTCAAGTTACATGGTACTACTTTAAAATGAATAGGAGTAAATATTTTTTCACTCAACAAATAGTTAAGCTCTGGAACTCATTGCCAGAGAATGTGTTAGCAGTTAGTGTACCTGGGTTAAAAAAAAAAAAACACAAAAACATTTGGACAAGTTCCTGGAGGAAAAGTCCATAGTCAGAGAGATATAGGGAAACCCACTGCTTGTTCCCGAGATCAGTAGCATGAATCTTGCTACTATTTGGGATTCTGTCGGGTACTTGTGACCTGAATTGGCCACTTTTGGAAGCAGGATACTGGGCTAGATGGACCATTGGTTTAATCCAATATGGCTATTCTTATGTAGGTCCGCGGTGGGACCTGGGTTGTGGTAGCTAAATGGGAACAAGATCTCCAAGTGGAAGGGGGTTTGTTTGGGGAGCATTTTCCTCTCTCCACCCACAAGTCTCTGGACTGATCTGTAGGAAGCTATGGAAAAAGAAAGTCATGTGTGATTTGCCCCTTAAGAGCAATGTGCAATCCTAGGATGTTCACTATTTTGACTAGCCAAGTAATGGTGTTCACATTAAAACCACTGAATAAGAGAGCAAAGCTGTTCCCTGCCAAATTATGTAGACAAATCCTCCACTAACATACAGATACTCAGAGTCAGGAGGTGTGTACTCTGTCAACATGTGACTAAAAGTGAGAGGAAGTGACGTCAGCGTTGCAAATGGTGGCTTGAAACGATAGCTCCCGAACCAGCAACCACAAAGCTATAATTACCGGCACGATCTGCACCACGCTGTAAGGCGAAACACGAAGGAAAAGCGGTGGGAAAGCGGAGCGCAGGAGGCGATGACATCGGGAAGCGCCAAAGCAGCTGAGTTGCAGGCATTTGCGTTTAAACGCAAAGACGCCAAGATGATGCAGCAGCAGGAAGAAAATGGCGCGAGTCAGAGGACCGACCACGAACTATCGGCTTTCTTAGAGGGCGGAGAGGCAGACGCACCACAACAAGAAGTCTGGGCAAAGCTCTGCAACTGGTTCCAGGAGATCCGCACAGATTTAAAAGACCTAAAAGAGGTACGTCAAGATATAGCTGCCCTAGGTGCGGAGCTTCGGGGAGAAATGGCCGAGCTAGGCAGCCGCGTGGTGGAATTGGAGGCGGGCCTAGAAGAAAATGGGGAGACGCTGCAGACATTAGAACAACGTGTGCAAGGCCAGAAGGCAGAGACTCAATACCTACTAGACAAAGTAGAAGATCTAGAGAACAGAAGCCGACGAGCTAACATTCGGGTACGGGGCGTACCCGAACTACCAGACTATGTGAATTGCGAAGGGGTAGTACAACGCATAGCGGCCCAGCTGCTCTCGGAGCCGGATCACCCAATAGACATGGAATCCATACAGATTGAGAGAGCACATAGAGCGCTGGGCGGTCGCAAAAATAATGCGCCAAAAGACATAGTGGCCTGCTTTAAAGACTATAAAACAAAAGAAGCGGTGATGCGGAAAGCTAGAGCGGCTGAACCGATCGAGTGGGATAGCTACCCTATAGCAATTTATCATGATTTGTCATCCACCACCCTGAAGCGGCGCAGCGAACTCAAACCCCTTACAAACCAATTGAGAGAAGCAGGGATTAAATACAAATGGCAGCATCCGTTCGCCTTGATGTTTTACAAAGAAGGCAAGCAATGCAGAGTGGGGTCGATTGAAGAAGCACAAGACTATTTGGAGGCTCATGGATCAGATGAGGCTACTACAGCTCCGCAGAAAGTGGGACAACTACGGAGAGAAAGGCCGAAATGGCAGCGAGTGTCCCAAGGAAGGGGGAGACTGAGACGCCAACTATCAGATAAGAGGATGACCCCATCGGCGAATATGGGATGAATATTTGACTATAGACCTATGGGAAGATGAATGTTAACAAAAGCCTGGAGTTGCTACACATTGAGGTTAATTAGCTCTGTGGTGCAGACTGATGGTATGTTGAAGGTTGCTGAGATGATGACGTGATTTCCTCTCTAATGAACATGCCAATGTTGGGTAAATTGGCATGTCAAACACAGATGTGGGGGGCGGGAGGGGGGGTTGGGAGGGGAAAGGAGAGGAGGGAGAGCACTAGGTGGTGGATATATAGGTGGGGAAAAAAATAGACTGTCATGTCGGTGTGCACATATGTGACAATGAATGTGCGAGGCCTAAACACCCCCCAGAAAAGAAGACAGGTGTTCAGAGAGATGCTGCGTCTGAAAGCAGACGTGGTGTTTCTTCAAGAAACCCACTTAAAGCGAAGCCATGAACACTTGATGAAGCATAAAAGCTTTCCAATTATACAGTATGCGTCGAGTCTAGATGGCAAAAAGACGCGGGGGGTGTTGGTGGCAATGTCTGGTGCTCACCCATGGTATATACATAAAACAATAAGGGACAAATTAGGCAGATATATATTGGTGGTGGCATCCCTATACAATATATTCTATACCTTGATATGTGTATATGCTCCAAATGAGGGTCAGGGAGAATTTCTGAAAGAACTGGAGGAACTCATGCAAAACCACATACAGGGACAGCTTATGGTGGGAGGTGACCTGAATCTCACGATAGACCCAGCAATAGATAATTCGGGGGGAAAGGTGACATATGCCAAAAAGGACAGAGTTGCCCTTAAGGGGTGGATGATGAGATGGGGGCTAAAGGACCTATGGAGAGAGAGACATGGGCCAATAAAAGACTTTACATACTATTCACCAAAATATAATTCATATTCTAGGATAGACTACTGGCTAGGTGAGGGAGTAATGGGGGATAGAGTGCGTGATGTGGAAATTGAGCCAAGAACATGGTCGGATCACTCCCCGGTGGTTCTAACCATGAGGGTAGTAAACGCGCCTAAAAGGCAATGGCAATGGAGGATGAATGATGCTCTCCTTTTAGACCCGCAAAATATAAGTACCATAGAAAACTATATAATAGAATACCTTAAATTTAATGACACAGAGGAGGTACAGCCTATCAGCATATGGGAGGGACTTAAAGCAGTACTTAGGGGTCAGCTGATATCACTCCAGGCCCACTGTAATAAAACCAGGGCGGAGCGGGAAACCACTCTCAGGAGAGCAGTAGCAGATCTGGAAAAAGCCCATAAAACTGACCCGGCAGATAAGATAAAGGCGGCAGAGCTGCACGAGCTTAGGGCGCAATTAAAGGACCTACAGCTGTCAGAAATAGCAGTGCAAATGCAGCAAACACAGCAAGAACACTTTGAGTTTGGGAATAGGGCTAGCAGATTGCTCGCTTTTAAGCTTAAAAAGAGGGCACAAAGAAATGTCATTACTGGCATAAAGGATGCTTGGGGAGAACACCACACTCAAACAGAAAAAATACAGGAAATATTTTGGGAATTTTACACTAGGTTGTATCAGTCAGAACATACAGCATCTGAGAATGAGATAGCTCAGTATTTGAAGGAAGCTGACCTACCTAAAATGGCCTATGAGGAACTGGAAACACTGTCAGGACCTATGACACTAGAAGATATAGAAAAAGCAATTGCAGATCTACCCAATAACAAGGCCCCGGGTCCAGATGGGTTCCCTGTCAGGTTCTATAAAATGTATGCCAAATGGTTGGCCCCTGTGTTGCTGAGGGTGGTGACATCCCTAGAAACGGCCAGAGAACTACCATACTCTTGGAGAATGGCAGAGATAGTACTGATCTTAAAGCCTGGTAAGGACCCGCTTCAGTGCGGATCGTACCGACCGATTTCGCTCTTAAATACTGATTATAAAATATTCACTAAAGTGTTGGCTAAGAGATTACAGGGGGTAATGCCACGCTTGGTGCATGAGGACCAAGCGGGATTTATTGAGGGACGGCAGACATTTGATAATATTAGATGTCTGCTCCATATTATTCAACAAGCAAGGGAAGATGAAGCTCCAGTGATTGTGTTCTCGGTGGATGCAGAGAAAGCGTTTGACCGAGTAGAATGGCCATTTTTGTTTGCGGTCCTAAAACAGATAGGAATAGAAGGAAGATTTTTGACTTGGCTTCGCCTGCTATACGCTGACCCACTGGCAATGATTAAGATAAATGGTACACGTACCAAGCCGCTGTCATTGAGTAGAGGTACACGGCAGGGATGTGCGGTATCTCCGCTGTTGTTTGCACTGACAATTGAGCCACTAGCCAGGATGGTTAGGCGCCAGCAAGAGGTACGGGGAGTGGTCAGAGGTAGACGCGAGCACAAGATCATGCTGTTTGCAGATGATATTTTACTAACCCTTACACACCCAAGGCAATCGCTGGAACAGGCGATGAAGCTCATGGACCACTATGGGCAGATGTCAGGCTTTAAAATTAATGCAAACAAATCAGAAATCTTAAACCTCACGACGCCGCCAGGAGAGGTAGCACAAATACAGAGAGCTCACCCATTCGTTTGGGCAGAGAAATCCATCAGATATTTAGGAATCCAAATTACCAATCAGATAGAGACAATGTTTCAAGCAAACTATCCCAGAAAGGTAAAGGAGTTATTTGAAGAGTTAGACAGGTGGGAAGGTCTAAACATATCATGGATGGGCAGAGTTCATGCAATAAAAATGATGATACTCCCCAAACTACTATACCTGTTCTTGGCCCTTCCAATACCAATTCCCCGCTCATTTTTTCAACAATTAAATAGGAAAATGTTTGCGTACATTTGGCGGAAGAGGCCGCCCAGGGTGCGCAGGTCGGTGATGTTCCAGCTACCGGTCATGGGAGGCATGGGTGTACCAAATTTCTATCTATATTATCAGGCTGCACAGCTGAGGATACTAGCGGAATGGTACCCTGAAAATAATAAGAAATGGTTACACTGGGAGAGAGCATGGCTAGGAACCCGATACTTAGGAGCTATATTATGGGTCCCGGGGAAGGACCTTTGGGCAGCTATCAGACGGGCACCGGAGGGGATAAGCCATCTCTTACACACCTGGCACCACATCCGAACGCAGACATTCCCAGACAGGAAATACTTCCTACAAATGGCTATTTGTGAAGCTCCGGGATTCCCACTGGGAAAGTCAGAGAGTGTGTATCAAAGGTGGGCTAAGCAGGGACTGCATAAAATAGACCAAATATGGGATAAGGGGACAATACGAGAATTTCAGGACATGCAGGAGGAGTATGGATTGGAGGAGAAGGATTTGGTATACTACCATTGCTTGAGAAATTACATACACAGACGAGCGAGGGAAGAGCTAGAGTTGGCTGAAACAGTGCTCGAAAAAGCAATCAGGGGGGGGGGTGGCAAGGGCGCTGTGACTAGGCTTTATAGGGCCCTGCTGCTGCTCTCAACTCCCCAGGAATATTATGTGAGGAGATGGGAGTCGGTGCTACAAACTAGCTTTACGGATGAGAGTTGGCGGAATGTGTATAGATATTTGTTAAAGCCATCTATAGCACAACCCCTAATTGAAAATGGATATAAGATACTGTATTGGTGGTATTACACGCCGGACAAACTCCAAAGAATTTATACACACATGACTGCAGACTGCTGGAGAGGTTGTGGGACAAGAGGGACGTTTATGCATATTTGGTGGGAATGCCCAAAGGTCAAGGTATATTGGGCACAGGTGCTGGAGATGATTCATACAATGGTCAAGGTGACATACCCTAGTCAGGCAGGATATTGCTTATTACACCTTCGGCCCCCGAAAGTTAGGGTACGCTGGCATAAATTAGCGATCCAGTGTCTTGTAGCAGCTAAAATTATGCTAGCGAAGGCCTGGAAGCAGGTCGAACTACCTGGCATGCAGCTGGTGGCACGTAAATTAGATTATATATATCAGATGTCCAAGTTGACAGCAATGAGAAAAGGCCATGTTAATTTGTTTCAGAAGATATGGCTCCCATACGAACAGAAAAGAGAAGTGCTTTTGTCACCACCATAGTGCGGGAGGGACGGGGGGGGGGGGGAGGGGGGGAGGATGCTTTATCTGTAATTGTTTTGCATTGTATGAGAAATCCTATGTATGAGACTTGGCAAATGTTGCTGTCCTTGTTTCTCTGTTTGTTGAAATTGAAAAAGCAATAAAAATATTTGGAAAAAAAAAAAAAAAACATGTGACTAAAGAAGGTAGGCAGATCCTCTGATATGCAGATAGTTCAGAGTCAAGAGGTGAACGAAATGGAGTTATGATAGCAAATAATTCACAAAAATGAATAACCTCTGAAAAATCAATATGATCAATCAGGGAGGGATTCTGGAATGGTCGTGTAGGACTGAAGGAAAAAAAATCATCAGGTAAGACAATTTCTCCTTCCTTTTCGTCCCTCCCAGGCCAGTCCAGATCAACGAGATGTGACAAAGCATTGTTCTGTCACAAATTGGGTGGGAATGCAATCTCAAGATAAAAACAAGGGAAAGAAAAACAACACACACCAGGACTCTCACCTTAGCCTTAAACATAAGAGATACTGATGACAATACATCACCCTGGAATAAAATAAGAATACTCACAAGAACAATAAAAGGCATTAAGTCAGCCTAAGAAAAAAGAAAAGTAGATCACAACCTACAGCTAAGGAACCAGAACACAAGTAAGGGAATCCCTAGAAAAGACGAAAAGATACCAGTGGAAGCTAGATATTCCTAAAGGAGAAACACTCAAACCAGAAGCAAATCACCGTGACCAATCCCTTAAAAACAATTCCGCTCATCATTGCTAAATGACAGAACCAATAATAAAAATTATGAAGAACTGTGAAGGAGAAATTAGGTCCTACCTGCTGATTTGCTTTGCTTAGGCCTTCCGGACCGGCCAGGAGTGACTGTTGGGTTGTGCAAGCCTACCAGCAGGTACAGACTAAGACGACCAATTTTGAGCCAGCCAATAAGAGCCCTGCTTAGCCCTCTGGAAACCTCTGCATTCACATATCAAAGCAATAGGAAAGATACAAGCCAGACATCTGTGCGCCAGTCGGTTCACACAGCCATGTATAAAGAGACCCTGCTGGCCACTGTCAACAAATTCGACCACCCCAAACTGAGTCAGTAACATCAGTAAGGAAGTTATGTGCAACCGCGTAGCATCAGTTGAGGAACTGGTCTCTTTGTATATACTTTTTTGTTTTCTTTTCTTTGGGGGGGGGGGGGGGGGGGTTGGTCTTTTCTTTTATGTTTTGTTTGAAATCAAATAGCTCCCCACAAAGACAAGAGCGAACGGAACTAATATAACCAGAAACCACCGACCAGAACCGCCTAGTGGCTGAGACCAATAACATGGATACTAGATAGGGAGGGATCTGGGCCGGTATGGCAGGACTACAGGAAAGCAAATTAGTAGGTAGGATCTAATTTCTCCTTCCTTAGCGTCCCTCCAAACTGGCCCAGAATGACTGGTGGGAAGTACCAGAGCAGTGAGTCACGGGAGGGACCCAAAATAGCACCACTGACAGAGCCCCTTGACTGAAACAGACTTGGTGAACCTGGACATGTATCAACAAAACCAAACAACCAAAGATGCCCAGGATACCGGAGTGCAAGAACACTCAAGCCAAGAATAACTGTCGCCAGAGACATCAGAGAACGGTGTGGCTGGCCAGAGGCCTGACCTCCTCAGAACAGAGAGAAAAAAAACTCCAAGATGAGACCAAACCAAGGTACTCGTCAAGTCTCTGAACAAGGGTCCCCTGAGATACCTCGGAGCCTTGTTCCTCTCCCCCGCATCATGCAGAGGCAGCTACCACGTAGTCTGCACTGCCAACTCACTTGAGAAATGAAGTTTTCTACAAACCCCAGAAACAGCCTAGAGCAGTAAGTACCATAGACTGGAAATATGAAAGGACAACCAGATTTTCTGAAGAAAGAAATCAATGCACCTTACCTCTGCATGGGCCCCTCACAGAGACAGGAGGAGAACCCCGAGTGAGAGACAGAGACCCCAACTCACCGAGGAAATGCCCCAAAAGCCAAAACAAAATACCATGTGCATTGGAAGGTCCACTAGAGAAAAAGGAGTAAAGTAAAATAAGGTATTGTCAGTAGAAGAGCCACCCAAGGGGTATCTAAGAAAGAATCTAGGACTAGGAAGCCAAACCAAAAAAGTGCCTCTCCAACCACCAAAAAAATCCCCGCCTAAGACAAGGAACGGCAAACATACAGGAAGCTCTCTGGCCCACGAGGAAGGACAGCCCCTCAAGACAGCCACCCACCAAACATAAGATAGGGATCAATGGGCAACTGATCCTGCTGCTGCTCCGACAGATGAGACACTGCAACCCTGGAACCTGAACCATCATCCCAGCCGAGCCTAGAAAAGGGATCCCCAAGCCAATGGACTGGCATCAGAAAGATTGTCTACCACAAAATGGGTTGCAGAAGTGCCCATTGGAACTGTAAGCTAAGCAGGCTAGATCAGAAGCACAGCAGTCTAAGGAAGATGACTGAGTCAAACACTCCGAGAGGAGAGACTACAATTGGGCTAGGCAGAAACATCTCAGTCCTGACATGTTGGAAGAAAAGTAGCAGAGCTCCTAGGAGGAAAAGTAATTCCTTGACTCCCAACTCCTGAGAAAAGAAAACAAATGCAGGAAGACAGACTTCAGAGACCAAGAAACATATGAATCCAGCGTGAGGAAACCTGTAGGTGTCTGAAACATATAATGCCGGGAAGGTTCCAAATAATTCGGAAGCCACTAGGAACTTTGTAGCAAAAAACATGACTGCTGCACCATTCCAGAGCTCTAGGTTCTCACCTAGGCAGGCTTAAATCAATTAGGGGAAGGCAGTAAGAGAAAAACCCTGCAAGTCAGAGCCATGCGAGACATAATAACCTTCGTAGGGGACTTCAGGGACTCACGATATCACGCTGAAAGAATCACTGGTAAGCCTTTGTATAATTTAGAGGATCTTGAAGAGAAAAAAACAAGAAGGCAGCAAGCTGCTCTAAATGCTGAAAGAAGTAAGGTCATAAAAGAGGAAGAAAATCCTGAAAAGATGATAAACAGGCAAGGAGAGAAAGTGACTGAATGTCCAATAGGTCACTATGTGCAAGTGGTTACAGCTATGAATCCCCAGGAAAATGTTGGGGAATGACAAGCTGTCTCTGATGCCTCAAATGGTTAACAAAAAAAACCTCCCAAAAAACCTAAAGACATCATGACTCCATACCTTTGTAATGCATATAACCAAAAACCTGTCCAATGCTAACGTGCTGTATTTTTTCTGTAGTAGAAAGGCCAAAAATAAGTGTATTGAAAAAGTATTCCGATCTTTAGAAGCTGATAAACCAGTTACATAACAGCTGAGAAAAGAAAGCCCTGTGAAATCAGGATACAAACAGATAATTAGCCTGTGGCAAGATACCTTGAGGCCTGGAAGAAAGCCACCAAAACTCCTTCTAGTGACCTTACTACTACTTAGCATTTCTATAGCGCTGCCAGGGTTATGCAGCGCTGTACAAGTTTAAACATGGGGAGGACAGTCCCTGCTCACGAGAGCTTACAATCTAAAGGTAACAAACTAAGTAGTCAGTGTAGGTATCATGAATGGGGAAGGTGGTTATGCGCCAAAAGCAAGGGAGAAGAGATGGGCTTTGAGTAAGGACTTGAAAATGGGCAGGGAGGGCGCATGGCGTATAGGCTCGGGAAGTCTGTTTCAGGCATAAGGTGATGCGAGGCAGAAGAGGCGGACCTTACAGGGATATTTGTCCTAAAAGTTGCCTTTACAAAGCAAGCATGCTATATAAATTCCTTCACAGTCTAGGCACCTTGATATCAAATAACCCTCTCGAGATGGGTAAAATTAATTCAGCTTTGCATACTCCCTCTTCTCCCCCCCCCCCCCCCCCCCCCGCCCCCCGATACCGAGTCCAGCTGCATCCAGGTGGAAAAGCAAAGGAAATGCTGTCACTATCTCATTTTCTATGGTTCAGAACTTCGAATTATCCGTTTGAAAAGGATGGTTACCAGCTTCTAGTTAGATTTTGATTGTAGCAGGCAAGTGCTGAACCACTTGAATGTTTTCTTTTTTTTCCAGAATGTATGACTAAAAGGAAAGAGGGAAATGCAGGGTTTAAATGGCTTACACCTTTCTGAAAAACTGGTGCAAAGGCAGACACAAATGGTCACCCTAAATTTATGCGCCTGGTTACAAAAGCATACTGTGGTTCTGCATTGTTACGTCATAGACCAACCCTCTGTAAGCTCTGGCCACTCCCTTCATAAAATGGCACCAGAAAGATCTTTGTTAACCATATCAGTAAAGAGAGGACATGAGAGCTCCTGTATATGAATGCAAGACACACTAAGCACCATATGCAGAAAATCAGAAAACTTAAAGGATCTAAGTTTTGAACCGGTGCAAAGAAAAGCTACAAGAATGGTATGGGATTTGCATTACAAAACATATGAGGAGAGACTTGCTGACCTGAACATGTATATCCTGGAGGAAAGGAGAAACAGGGGTGATATGATAGACGTTCAAATATCTGAAAGGTATTAATCCGCAAACAAACCTTTTCCGGAGATGGGAAGGCGGTAGAACTAGAGGACATAAAATGAGGTTGAAGGGGGGCAGACTCAAAAAAAAATGTCAGGAAGTATTTTTTCACAGAGAGAGTGGTGGATACTTGGAATGCCCTCCCGCGGGAGGTGGTGGTGATGAAAATAGTAACAGAATTCAAAAATGTGTGGGATAAACATAAAGGATTTCTGTTCAGAAGGAATGGATCCTCAGAAGCTTAACGGAGACTGGGCGGCAGCACTGGCGGTGGAAGGCGGGGCTAGTAATGGAGAGACTTCTACGGTTTGTGCCCTTAAAATGCCAGATACAAATCAAGGTCAGGTATACATATAAAGTAGCAAAAAAAAGCCATAGCGGAGAGATTAAATGAATTCTTTGCTTTGGTCTTCACCGAGGAAGATTTGGGTGAGATACCGGTGCCAGTAATGGTATTTGAAGCTGACGAATGAATTCTCTATAAACCTTGAGGATGTACTGAGGCAGTTCTACAAATTGAAGAGTAGCAAATCTCCAGCACTGGATGGTACTCATCCCAGAGTACTGATATAACTGAAAAATTAATGCAAAATTATTGTTAGTAATATGTAATTTATCCTTAAAATCGAGAATGGTACCGGAAGATTGGAGGGTGGCCAATGTAACACCGAGTTTTAAAAGAGGTTCCAGAGGAGATCCGGGAAATTATAGACTGGCGTGTCTGACGTCGGTGCCAGGCAAATGGTAGAGACTACTATAAAGAATAAAACTACAGAGCATATTCAAAAGCATGGATTAATGAGACCAAGTCAACATGGATTTAGTGAAGGGATATCTTGCCTCACCAATGTACTACATTTCATTGAAGGGGTGAACAAACATGTGGATAAAAGGTGAGCCGGTTGATATTGATATTTCCAGAGGAAATTGGAGAGTCATGGCATAGGAGGTAGTGTTCTATTGTGGATTAAAAACTGGTTAAAGGATAGAAAACAAGAGCAGGGTTAAATTGTCAGTATTCTCAATAGAGAAGGGTAGTTAGTGGGGTTCCCCAGGGGTCTGTGCTGGGGCCGCTGCTTTTTAACATATTTATAAATGACCTAGAGATGGGAGTAACCAGTGAGGTAATTAAATTTGCTAATGACACAAAGTTTTTCAAAGTCGTTAAATCGCGGGAGGATTGTGAAAAATTACAAGAGGACCTTACGAAACTGGGAGACTGGGCGTCCAAATGGCAGATGACATTTAATGTGAGCAAGTGCAAAGTGATGCATGTGGGAAAGAGGAACCCGAATTATAGCTACGTCATGCAAGGTTCCACGTTAGGAGTCACAGACCAAGAAAGGGATCTAGGTGTTGTTGATGATATGTTGAAACCTTCTGCTCAGTGTGCTGCTGCGCTAATAAAGCAAACAGAATGTTAGGTATTATTAGGAAAGGAATGGAAAACAAAAATGAGGACGTTATAATGCCTAAATGCTCCATGGTGCGACTGCATCTCAAATTCTGTGTTCGATCCTGGTCGCCGCATCTCAAAAAAAAAAAAAAAAAAAAAGATATAGTGGAATTAGAAAAGGTACAGAGAAGGGCAACAAAAATGATAAAGCGGATGGGATGACTTACCTATGAGGAAAGGCTAAAGCGGCTAGGGCTCTTCAGCTTGGAGAAAAGGCGGCTGAGGGGAGAGATATGATAGAGGTCTATAAAATAATGAGTGGAGTTGAACGGGTAGATGTGAAGCGTCTGTTTACACTTTCCAAAAATACTAGGACTAGGGGGCATGCGATGAAGCTACAATGTAGTAAATTTAAAACAAATCGGAGAAAATGTTTCTTCACTCAACGTGTAATTAAACTCTGGAATTCATTGCCAGAGAATGTGGTAAAGGCGGTTAGCTTAGCAGTTTTTAAAAAAAGGTTTGGACGGCTTCTTACAGGAAAAGTCCATAGACTATTATTAAATGGACTTGGGGAAAATCCACTATTTCTGAGATAAGCAGATAAGGGTGCAGATAATCTCTCTTATCTGCACCCTTCTCCTACACTGCTAACTCCAGACTCTGTTCCTTTTATTTTGCTGCACCATATGCCTGGAATAGACTTCCTGAGCCGGTACGTCAAGCTCCATCTCTGACTGTCTTCAAATCTACGCTAAAAGCCCACCTTTTTGATGCTGCTTTTAACTCCTAACCCTTGTTCACTTGTTCAGAACCCTTATTTTATCATCCTCACTTTAATATTCCCTTATCTCTTGTTTGTCTGTCCTAATTAGATTGTAAGCTCTGTCGAGCAGGGACTGTCTCTTCATGTTCAAGTGTACAGCGCTGCATACGTCTAGTAAAGCTATAGAAATGATAAGTAGCAGCAGTATAAAATGTTTTGTACTTTTTTGGGATCTTGCCAGGTATTTGTGACCTGGATTGGCCACTGTTGGAAACAGGATGCTGGTCTTGATGGACCTTTGGTCTGTCCCAGTATGGCAACACTTATGTACTAAAGGAACCTTCCCAAGTCCTGAACCAGAGCCGCTTCCCATAGCCCAAAATAGAGAGGACATACACATCTGCAAACCAGAGACGGCCTTCTATAGTCTTAAAATATAGCACATGAATTCATGTCCCAGAAACGCCAAAGAAAGACCATAATCACTATAATATCACGTTCACTGTTGATTTAATTATGAATTGACTAGTGGAACCTTGCCCATTTCCTCAACAATTAAACGGGCCCTAGGAAGGCTGTCATGTAAACTTTTTTTTCCTCTCTCCCCTGCCCTCCCATCCATGTCCCGTGATTCTCTCATCTACTGTCCTCCCATCCATGTCCATCAATTCTCCTCTGCCCTGCCCTCCCCTCCTCCCTCCATCGATGTCCCGTGATTCTCTCCTCCCCTCGATTTGTACCTGAACGTTCTCTGGCTGGCTGGTGCTGGCTTCCATTCCATTCGTAACATCCCTCCCGACGTCATCTCGTCTCCTGTGTTCCCTTCCCTCTCACTGTTACGCCCTCTAACATCATTACATCTTGACGCGAGGGCGGGACAGCAAGGGGGAAAGGAACGCTGGAGGCTGGCCGATGTCAGGAGATGTTACGAACCCAGGCAGCCAGACATGGAACGTTGGAGGTGCAAATTATTATATAGAATAGAATAATGAGTGGGCAGACTGGATGGACCATTCAAGTTTTTATCTGCTGTCACTTACTATGTTACTACTAATCCTCTCTGCTCCCAGGCTGATGCGCAGACCTCAGCTCTGACACAGGCACAAGCATCAAATGTCACCTGACCTACTGGCGCGTACATGTGGCAACCTCTCACCACAAAGTGCCAGTGAATCAGAGACAAGTTTTACACGTGTGCACCAGTGTTCCAAATTCCAACTTCTGTTCCTTCCTTGCCTGCAGTGCTGCAACTCGAACCCAGAGACACAGAGAGCCAACCATTACGTTCTTGTGGGACTGAGTGGGGACAGGTTAAACTTTTGCAGGGACGGGTTGAGACAGGTTAAAGTCTTGTGGGTTTGGGTAAGATTCCAGAGGTGATGGATAAGAGTTCTAATCCCATTCAACTCTCTAGCCCAGACTCCCTACCCAGCTTCTTCTCTCCTTCCAGTCACTCCATTTAGGGCTAGGCCTGGCTGGAGCAATAACAGCAACACTTTTCACTGGCTCTAGATCAAGAAGTCTTGAAAGTCCCAGCCTGGTTTTCAGGGATTTCCAAAATGAATATGTATAAGATCTATTTGCAGTCACTGCTTCCACTGCATGCAAATACATCTCACACATTCATTAAGGAAATCCCTGAAAACCAGGCTGGGTTATGGACTTTCAGGACCCCCTGGTCTAGAACCAGGCTGGCCACAGCAACAATAGTCTTTCCTTGGGCCTAGGTGGTATCAGTTGATAAGTGCAGAGAGGTCCCAATGTCCAGAAGCAAAGGTGAAAGCCAAAATAGTAACCAAGAAAGCATCATAGGATACAACAAAATTAGGCTAATGCCTGTGACCGTGTGTTTCCAGTTATAACTGCATGAAGCAGCATGATGGGCTGTGTAGTGCACACTAATTTCACTTCTTTCTGTACAGTGGCAAACCAACACATGACTACTGCAACTCAATGGTTCAGGGTTTGAATTCATCCCAGATGCAACATATTCAGCTGATCTAGAGTATAGCTATGGAACTTCTGTACAATGCCAAAAAAAATATGATGATGTTTCTCTGTTACTCAGAACAGCACTGGCTGCCCTTTTGACACCAGCTTACTTAGAAGTACACAGTCCAAGCTATTCATCTCTCAGCACAAGCCTTTATTGTACATCCACTTCAGACCACTGCATAGGCCTCTATGAGTTGCCCACCCCCTACTCCCCTTACAGAGCTAAGCTGCCTTTTTCTTTGAATTTTTTTTTTATTGTATTTTAAAAAAACCCGAAAAGAAACAGCACATACAACACCATTGCAACAACAGCAAAATAAATATAGGAGAATGGAATCACAAATCAAGTAACCGCCCTCCCATTTGCCTCAACATATAGATACTTAAATTCCCACAAATACATAACATTGTCTAAGCAATTAAATCTCTCCTCCCCCCCCCTTGCTCCATAACCCCCAACTCTTGCCTTTGTCTTCTTGGCCACATCACTCTGGAATACCATTCTTCACTATCTTAAGCTAGAAACCTTGCTTCCTCTATTTAAATCAGATCTAAAAACCTGGCTATTCAGCCTAGCCTTTGGGACAGAAGATGAAGCTTGGCCCCTACAGCTGGGACTGGTTGGGTGGCAGTGATAAGATTCCCCTTCCCTTTGCCTCCTTATATTGTATTTCTGAGCATGTCTATGTTATAGATCCTCCTTGTTTGTGCCCCTACTTCCCTACAATTATCTGATTTCACGTATGCATTACTCTTTGCTGTACAGCATCTTGATATGACAGTGTAAGCAATACATCAAGTTCAATATTTTTATTTATTTATTGCATTTGTATCCCACATTTTCCCACCTATTTGCAGGCTCAATGTGGCTTACATAGTTTTGTTATGACATTGTCATTCCAGGGTATCAGATACAATTAGTGATGTGCAGAGATTAAGTAAGGGAAGAAAGAAGGGTGTGATTAGGGTATAAGTATAGAAGGTGGACTTTCATAGCTGGGTGGGTTGGTGAAGTGGATTAGTGAGGTTATAGGTTCTCTTTGTAGGCCTTGTTGAAGAAGTACGTCTTCAGAGATTTGCGAAAGTTGGTTATTTCGTCGATTGATTTCAGGTCTGTAGGTAGGCTAAACTAAGGACATCTCAAGGTGATATCTGATTATCTCAAAACAGCAGAGAGAAAAAATGGCAAGCAGAACCAGAAGAATGCTAAACTGCATAAGGAGGATCATAATTCATGGAAGCAGGACGCCTTTGTACAGGTTAGTAGCGCTATAGAAATGATTAGTAGTAGTAGTAGTAAAATCATCACTATGTCCAACTGTGGAAGCACACATCCAAAAGGACAGACACAAAGGGCTCCTTTTACTAAAGTGTGCTAATGGATTTAGCGCGCATTAATGATTTGCACATGCTAAAGGTTTAGAAGCCCATTTCATTCCTATGAGCTTTTTAGCACGCCTTAGTAAAAGGAGACCAAAGTGAAGGGCCAATAAACAAAGGAATGAGAGGATGTCTTTCTAATGGACTATGTTAATACATTCTTGACCAGCTTTCACGAGCTAACACTCCCTTTTGTCAGGTCAAAACAAAAAGGCAGGTCGGAGTGTAATAGTTGTGTGAATGTAATGAAAACAACATTAAAAGACACTCTCATAACTGCTGTCAGACAGATCTTCAGAAATTAGACCACTGATGCTCTGTTTCTGCGTTCCAAAACAGATCTTTCCTTTATGGATTATGCAATGATTCAACACTCCCATACTCCTGACAACAATCGGCTACCACAGAAATAGGTGTAAACTGAGAAAAAAAAAAAAAAAACTGTGAAGCTGCCTTGTGAACATAAACTACATCTGAGTTGCAGGATGCATTCTTTAAACTTTGATAATATGAAATAATACACACTGAAATGATCTCTGGAACGTGCACAGAAAAGTAGCTAAGCAATTCAGAAACTATTTTAAGCAGCTTTACTACTATTAGAAATGATGTATGCTAAAGAAAAAAAGGTAACCTTACAGCTCTGCTACTTTTACATTGCAAAAGCACAGATTACCCAATATAGAAGTAATTTTCTAAAGCCTGTTTTACACATGGTGCAGTGCCTTATAAAATGGGGAGGGGGGAGTTATACGCACAAGGAAACAGTGCATCTACTTTGATGCAATCTGCATGTAGGCATTTCCAGGGAGGCAGCTGGTGTGCAGTTAGGAATCAGTCGCAATGCATGCACTTTATAAATATACATACTAACACATATACACCATTTTCTTAGCACCTATAGATTTTGTGCGCTATATAGTTGCCTATTTTTACCTTTAAAAATAGGCATCTTGTTAGAAAATTAGCTCTCAGATGAGGAAATCAGAGAAATCTTAATATTTCTGCCACACATGTTCAAACAAATCAAAGAAAAAGCAGCAAAGTGTTTTAGAACATTTATGATAAAACACACTGATAAAACCCAACCTTTTACTACACACCACGTATAAAATTAGTGGGAAATATTAAACCGTACATTTGTTTAAATTAACACAGCACTGGTAACATCTAAAATGGAATGAAATACCCTTTGATAAAATACTAAGCTGACAGCAACTTTTTTTCCTCATGAAATTAAATGAACTATAAATAAATATATTAACGCATAGCTCCAAGATCTTAATCACAAGGACTTTATAGAAGCTCATAAAAAAAAAAACTGGTAAAGGTCACTCCCAAAATGTCATCCCTACCATCCAAGGTCTGTCCCTCATACATTTTAGTTCATCATGGATGTAGCTAGACATCAGAAGGCAGAGAAAACTGTGCACAGCCAGAACACAAAGCAGCACTGGAAGCATAGAGGAGGAAGAAAATAGCATGACAGAGCAAGAACAGAAGAAAGGCAAGGCTAGAGGCTTGTGGGTCTGGCCTGGGAGTGAAAAAGGAAGAAGACAAGCAGAGTCTTGGAGGGGGGAGATAGGAGGAGAAAATACAAGCTCAGGGGGTGGAGGGAAGAAGGGGAGCACAGATAATGATATATACATATTTATTTATTCATACTTGTATCTCACAATTATCCAAAAATGAGTTTTGGTTCAATGTGGCTTACATTTAACAGTTGTTAGAGATTACATTGATTCAATTACATTTACAAGGTTGTATGATGCTGTGTTTTACAGTGGTTGGCAAGATAACTATTAGTGCATAAGGAATAGTCATTAGGTTTCTTGAGAAGATATTTCTTCCGAAGCAACATGACTGCAAGCGGCGTGACCACATCACACCCTTCTTGCAAAAACTATATTGGCTACCTTACAGAGCTTAATTTAAAACAATGTTTGACTTTCAAAGTCCTTGGACAAAATAAGCCAGAGTACTTAAAGAATAAGTTAACCCTTTACACACCTTTGAGACCTCTAAGGTCCTCTCAAGGAGCATTAATATCTGTAACCTCAACAAAAAAAATTGGACAATGTGATACCCACCAGACAGCCTTTACTCCCAGAGGGGCTATGCCTAACTCGAGACTACCTCTATTTCAGGAAGCAGGTGAAAGCCTAGCTTTTCTCCCAAGCCTTTAATACATAGGGTAACCGACTATACACCACTCTGCACGTAGACTAGCTTGCTATACACAACGTAACTTAGACCAGTTCCTTATATCTTGTTTAACTATACAACGAACTTGCCTTGAGCTTAACCACCCATTTATTTAACCCAACTGACACTGTACCACACATCTTGTCCCCATCTATATGTCCACACTTGGCTACGTAGTAAGCAGTATTGGAGAAAAGCATTAGGATCGCATCTATGATATTTGAATATTATAATGCACGCTTATTAGATGTTTTATAATTTGCTGACATCCTATTAAATCTGTTAAATATGTATATTTTTTATACTATTACATCCCCTTCAGACATGACTTAACAGAAATCAGCGAAATCAAACTCTGTTTGAACTCATGGGCAAACTCTTTCCAACTGAAACTGAACACTGAAAAAAACACACTGCCTCATCCTCTCATCTCAGCACAATACGTTGTGAGAATCAGAGAAGCCACAGAGTCCAGAATGCAGGGGGAGAGAGAGAAAAGCCAGAGTGGAAAAACTACAGATCCCAGAATGCATTGCAGGAGGGGAGGAGGCAGGAGCGTAGAGAACACAGATTTCAGACTGCCTGGAAGAATAAGAGGGATGAGGACAGACGAGTACCTGAGCCGCAGGAGAGGAAAGAAGAGGGGGCTGATTGGGAGATGGAATCAGCTGAGGAGAGGGTGGAACACCTGAGGGAGGGAGTGGAGAATGAGGGGATGAAATGGGAGGAGTTGGAGCAGGTAGGAGAAGAAGGTGTGGAAGAGGAAGTGGCTGGAGAAGAAGAGTGACTTCTAGAGGAGTCCAAGAGTATCAAGGAATGATAGTCAGGAGAGATCTGGCGGGCGGTTGTCAAGAGGTAAAGTGTTGACAAATGAGGGTGGTGGATCTTTAAAAGCCTGGCTAAGCTGGGCTGTTTTTAAAGCCTAGCTAAGTTGAACTGTTTTGGAGGCCTTGCTGAAGAGGGCCGTGTGGGAAAGCCTGGCTAGCCGAACTGTGTTTGAAGCCTGGCTGGCAGAACTGTGTTTAAAGCCTGGCTAGCTGTACTTTGTTGGAAGGCCGGGCTAGCCAAACTGTGTTTGAAGCCTGGCTAGCAGAACTGTGTTTAAAGTCTGACTAGCTGAACTTTGTTTAAAAGACTGGCAAAGCTGAACTGTGTTGCACCGCCTTGCTAGCAGAACTGTGTGGCAGTGAGAGTGAACTGCACTGACAAGTGTGGAGTCGGAAGCAGACAGCACGGATAAGAGAGAGAGACAATTAAGCGGCCGAGAGGAGCGGCTGACAACGTACAAACCCACAACCTTACTCACCCCAGAACACTCCCTCCCCATCTCAGACAGTCTGAAAATACTCGGCGTTACAATTGACTGCAACCTCACACTTGAGAACCAAGTAAACTCCACAGCAAAGAAAATGTTCCACAATGTGGAAACTTAAACACATAAAACCTTTCTTCCTGAGGGATATATTTCACAACCTAATACAATCAATCAATGGTACTAAGCCATGCAGACTACTGCAACAGAATCTATGCGGGATGCAAAGAACAACTCACAAAGAAATCCAGACTGCTCAAAATACAACAGCCAGACTGATATTTGGCAAATCATGATTCGAAAGCACCAAACCCCTCCGAGAAAAACTGCACTGGCGGATCAAAGAAAGTATTACCTTCAAAATCTGCACCCTGGTCCACAAAATTATCTACAGCCAAGCCCCAGGATACGACAGACCTCATAGACCTACCAAACAGAAACATAACCAGATCTCGAACATACCTAAACCTCCACTACCCAAACTGCAAAGGACAAATACAAAGCAACCTTTGCACCCAGCTTCTCCTATATAAGCACGCAACTATGGAACGCACTGCCAAAAGTTGTGAAAACAACCTACCACCATCTAAACTTCAGGAAACCACTAAAAACCAACCTGTTCAAAAAGGCATACCCTTCTGACCCAACATAAACCCCTACACCTGGCAATACAGCAAAACCAAAGCTCGTAATGGACACTATTAGGCTCATTTTCAAAGCACTTAGCCTCCCAAAGTTCCATAGAAACCTATGGAACTTAGCCTCCCAAACTACTTTGAAAATATGCCTCTATATATCCTTTCCTCTCCTCGATCCCCATTGTACCTGAAACACATGTACCATTATTCAACCACTATATCACCTTGTATTTGTTTCTCTACTGGTCTTGGCAAGTGCCTTACGGTACTATGTAAGCCACATTGAGCCTGCAAATAGGTGGGAAAATGTGGGATACAAATGTAACAAATAAAATGGTTGTCCTATTATGTTTTAATTTTCTGTTTTCAGCTCATTTATTGTATTTATGTTTATACTTGGTCATTTTACTAATGTTATACTGTTAACAAAATTGTAAGTTTTATGTTAAACTGTACATCAACTTGGGTGAATCTCTTCATAAAGACAGGTAATACAGCCCCATAAATAATACCCTTACCAATATTGTCACTCTTCATAAAGACAGGTAATACAGCCCAATAAATAATACCCTTACCAATATTGTCACTCTTCATAAAGACAGGTAATACAGCCCAATAAATAATACCCTTACCAATATTGTCACTCTTCATAAAGGCACTTAATAAATCCCAATAAATAAATACTACCCTTACCAATATAGCAACTCTTCGCATAACCCATATGTCCTCCCCCTTTCACTCATTCAGTATAGCACATTCTCATCCCAGCTCCCCCAACCCATCAGCAGGGCTCAAAATTCCCCGTTTTAGAGTTCATTAAAGCGCCTGAGGCAGACAGCATACAGCCTCTCCCTATGCACCATGAAGCATGCAAATTTCAACTATTCTCAGGCAAGTTCTGCGCCTACATTCTGGGAAGACAAGTGCACTACTGCTCATTCCCCTTCCCTCTATCCCATGCGGGCAATGAATGAAAAAGGGAGAGTGCGTCCACAGTGATAGGTGTAAAACCAGCTCTCTATTCTCTTTTTCTAGCTCCGTGGGCTGCCTACATTTCATTACAAATACTTAAGTTGCGGTATACGGGTTGATGTGACTTAGTATCTCTGAATTTTTGTTTTTCTAACAAGCCGATAACCCCTCTCCACACACGCAGTCAAGTACCAGAAACTCCCCCTCCCGCGGTTTAACATCACGTCTATCTTGCATTCTCCCCGCTCCAGCATCCTTTTCCTACCTTCACACTGGCGGCAGCAATGCACACAAGTTACCCACAACCGGCCTCGAGGATTCCTTTTCCAGTGTCCCGACTCCCGTCCAGTGTCCACTCCGACAACACGCGACTTCCTGTTTCCGACGAGGCGGGTCGCGTCAGATAAGAAAGTTTCGTCAGAGGAGGCGGGACCAATTGGGTTAGATTGAAAGAATTGGAGACGGCATGACATCAAATGGCTGAAGCTCTCTCGCTCCCGTTCGGCTGCCATCTTGGTACATCCAAAAGAAAGCAAACAAACTTAGCAGCAGTTGCTGCATCCACGTTGTCGTTTATGTTGGTAGCCGGCTTGTGCAGCCTACGGATGGGATGTACACAGAGGAAGTATCACAACGGAATAATCTTTCATCGGTTTCGGTTAGAGTATAGTTAGTTATAATAAATCGTAAGCATTGTGTGATTTGGAAATTATAGGGAATCCCTATCATCCTAGCAGGCGTTGTTCTGGTGCAAAGATTTTTTTCACCTAGTAAAGGGACGACAAAACAGGCATCATATGTTATGAGAATCAGGTGCTCAATAGTCAGAGTTTCTTGTTATAAGTTCAAAACATTAATTAGGTTGAAACCTGGGAGCATTTAGCATCTTTTTTTTCCCTGTGCCTACATCAAAAGAAAAAGATCATATGTGGAAACTTGCACCTTTTGTTTTGTGAAATGCAGTGGTGTATTGTAAAAATGCACTTGATTTTTTTTTTTTCTTACTACTGTTTCAAAAAGAGGTATTTGAATAATGAAGAAAAGGCCTTCCTTCTGAAGGAAGCTCTTCCCTCATTATTCAATACCTCTCTTTGTCCAGAGTCAGTCAAAATGTGCAAAACGTTTCCCAGTTCTGCTGTATATATTTATTTCTTCTTCAAGTCTGGTTATATAAAAGGCTTTTTTTTTTTTTTTTAATCTTCCCTACTGCGTGTTTGGATGAGTGTGATTTTATTATGTAAGCAAACTATACACCACCTAAATACAGTAACAAGCAGCACACTATTAGCCACCAAGTTCGTACAAAGTTAATAAAATGCAGTGGAAAATAAATCTGTTGGTTGCCTGTTATGTGAATATTCCATCACTATTTGTACTAAGTATTACATACGTTGGGCATTTGCTTTCAACTTTAATTGTTTTCATTTGTTTATCCAGACCTTACACATGGTATTGCTTTTTCAAACCCAAAGGTGAAACCTAAGGGTAGTTGGACAATTAGGTATAAACTGTGTTGTTTCTGACTGTACTTGTTTTGGACTGCTGTGTGTCCTACTGATCTGTACAGCTGCTGTCTAGAAATTTTGGAAGATAGAAATGAGGACATAAAAATTAAGTTTTGGATGTACTCTATAGAAGTTGTGGTTTACATTTGCAATGTGTGAGTGTGATAATGTTTGAATAACTGTCTATGCTTAGGGCAATGATTTTTTTAACATGCGGCATCATTAAAGAACAGAATTTTAAATGCCCAGTTGGGCATATATGCTAATCTCAACTTTGTTAAATGTTTCAGACACGCGTCAACCTTTTCTCACACGAGCACGCAGCTTTGGAACACACTGCCGCGCAACCTAAGAGCGATCCACGAACAAGCATCCTTCCGCAGATTACTGAAGACCCATCTATTTGAATCAATTTACGGAAAGAACCAAAACACATAGAGTCCACACTCAATGTTCATCAATGCATCATACATCCACCTATGATCTCCCATCCCCCATAATTCCACATTACTCATACATTTACTCACAGAAATATGTACACCATATGCCTTTGTATCTTAACACTGCCCTTAAGCTTCCCATTGTCTCCTCCCAATGTCTCAATGTTGATGTCCCATTGTGATTTTCCTAATGATAATTCGATTATCTCGCATAACTTGTACAATATAACCCATAACCAAGTTGTAACAAATGTATTTTCATTATTCTTATCTTATTGTAAGCCACACTGAGCCCGCAAAGAGGTGGGAAAATGTGGGATACAAATGCAAACAATAAATAAAATAAATAAAAATCTAACTACTTGCTCCCTTGATGTTATTGAATTCTGTTATTCTCTCTCACAGTATTTTCAAATGTAAGCCACTTTGAACCCAAATTTGCTTGGGATAATGTGGGATATAAATGCTAAAAAAAAAAAAATCCTTTATCCTCCACCTTTTAAGACACTGCCTATCCAACTGGATGGTGATGGCTCAAGGAAAGCAAGTTTGGTCCAGTGAAGACTAACTCAAAATAACCTGTTTCTTAGTTGGGCTCTACTATTACCATACTGAAAATGCGACCATACCATGACCCAGATGCTCTAACTCTACACTACAAGCCCTTCTCTTACCAATTCACGGTTTCTGCTTACCGATTTTTAAAACAGGTATGCATGAAGGAAATTGCATGCAAATGAGCTGCTTGCTGTTAGCACATTTGCATGCGATTTCCTTCCAGCCAGTCGATCAGCAGAGCAGACAAGCGTTAAGCGTGGCTGTTCTGCATATGTCACAGATGGCTTCATACACGCAGACAAGCCGCATGTATAATAGCCATCTACAGCCTTTTTTTGTTTACCTTCTTTCCTGCCTGTTTTGAAGTGCCTGCCTGGTGTCAGCTAAACGCGTTATGATTGGCTGAGAGAGACCAGCTAGAATGGCTAGAGCAGGGAGCTCCCGGGGTGGCTGGCTCCGAGCTGCAGATCCATATTCACTTGTTCTGATGAATGTCAGCTCCAGCTGACACAGCTTCCCTAACAAAAGAGGGGAGAGAGAGCCAGAAAAGAGGCTGTAGCAGACAGGAATCTCTTGACAGCTGGCTGAAATTTCCTCAATTGCTGTTCATCCCCCCACACCCCCACACCCACACACACCCCCCTTTGCTCTTTCAAGCTGCCGGCCATTGGGAGGAGCAAAACTCAGAAGATGAGCTTCCTTGCACAGTGCACCAGCAATAGATGGTCTGCAGCTCACAGCAGCCCATTAACGAGAGCTGCAGACCTCCCATTAGATTTTCCATGAAATGGTAGGGTCTGCTTTTGTGCATGGGGTCGGAAAATGGCTGTGCATCGCCTTGCATGCACATTATAGTAGTAATTACCTCATTATAATAGCTTTGCATTCTATTTTCGTTATCTGCTACCGTGACAGGAAAATGGCTTGGGTAACCATTTTGTGCATGTTTCGTTTTACTACTTGCTCACTAAACCAGCTAGAACTAGGTTAAAAACCACGTTGCTGGCTCATTAGGTTTAGTGCATCTGGCTCTGTGGTTATGTTCCACTAATAAGTTAAAATAGTAAATAGCTATAGATCTGATTCACTATTCCAACGTGTTGCTCAACAAAACCATATGAATCATGCACATGCACACTGAAAAGCACTGTGCTCCTTTGAACGCAATGTTGCACTAATTTAATATAAAGGTGGGAGGAAAAACCTCCTACTACTGCAGCTTGATTTTGTGCATTTTTCACTTGAACTTTTTTTTTTTTAATGGACCAAAAAGATAAACGCACAGAGCATAAAAACATCTAGTAAATAGCCATAAAAAAATGTTTTTCTGTTTTGAAAATGGCTATATTCCCCACTTGAATTTTGGACATTGTTAGCAAAACATCCAAAGGTGGACTTAGACATCATATTGAAAATGCCCCTCACAGTATATTCAACGGAAGAGTATTTGAACATCCTTAGAAAATATGCATGTTCTTTAACAAATAATGCTTATATCATTCTGAATGAACAAGGACTATTCTGGAACCAAATGCCTTGTCTAATACTTATTTAGTAGCTAGAGTTTTTCCTGCCTGGAGAGTAAAGATTTTACTCTTTCAGAAGTTCACTTCTGTTGCAGAGGCAAGACAGAAGTGAACACACCCCACTTTCTACCCTCATTAGTGACCTTTTCTCACCCCTCTTTCCCTATTAGATGCCTTTCACCCTTCTACTCGGACACCCCTACTCTCTCCTTCCCCCTTGCCCCATCTAGCATCCCTCCCTCTCCCTTATCAGGCACCTTTTCCCATCCTCCTCTCTTGTCCGTTGGGCACTCTCCGTCTGCTTACCCTTTCCCACCAGGTGTCACACTTTTCCTTTTCCTCTTCTGTACCTCCTTGCTCATTGGGCACTCTTCTTCCTATCAAATCCGCCATCCCCATCAGGCACATCCTTTCCACATTAGAAGCTCCTTCTCCCATCAGGAACCCTTCCTCCCCTCCCCTATAAGGCAGCACTGCTTTACCTTATCTCCTTTACTGCCCACCATCAGGCAGTTCATCTCCTTCCCACCAGCACCCCTTTCTTCCCTAAGCTTCTCCCAGCTTCCAAAATCTTTGCCTTATTTCCCTCTCATTTCCTCCTCTCATGTTCCAGAGCTGGTAATATAGCTCTCTACAACCCCTTCAGCTGCTGGTGTTGTTTCTGCGGTTTACTAATCTTCTCCTCTTTGACCCACATGTATGGTGCTCTGTCCTTACAGAGTCCCCCTGCAGGTTCAAAAGAAAATCTGAGAACTGGGTGAGAGAGGGCAGATCAGCACCAACAGCTAAAGTAGAAGCACAAAGAAGAGGAGGAGCCCTTTTGTCATGTTCCTGCTTGACCAGCCAGACTTGACTGGACAGTACAGTGTCAGTTGCCCTTTGTAACCGAGCACTGTTCAACTAGCAGCAAAACCAGACTATCCAGTCAAAAATTAAGCACTTGACTACCCTTGTCCTGTTCACAGCAATGTAAACAAAATATTTTTCTTCCCCCCCAGAACTTTGGGCATTCTACTACAAGTAGCCTGTTTTTTTCTTTTATGATCACTTAGTCAAGTTTAAAATTAGGTTCTCCTTCTATGAAGAAAGTTAGATTGAAACATATACTAGTGTACTCTTTTTCTTATCTAGAAGAAAACATTTGGAATAATATTACAATTCAAAATCAGGCAGATTACCAATTTTCTTTCATTTTGGAAAGCTTTATAGACCTATTTGCTTTACCTACAAATGGACTCAGTCTGCTGCCCCTCACTATCTTTCTACCCTCATCTCCCCTTACGTTCCCGCCCGTAACCTCTGTTCACAGGATAAATCCCTCCTCTCAGTACCCTTCTCCACCACCGCCAACTCCAGGCTCCGCTCATTCTGCCTCGCCTCACCCTATGCTTGGAACAACCTTCCTGAGCCCTTAAGCCAAGCCCCCTCCCTGCCCGTCTTCAAGTCTTTGCTTAAAGCCCACCTCTTCAATGCTGCGTTCGGCACCTAACCCTTACCGTTCAGTGAATCCAGACTGCCCCAATTTGACTGCCCCTATCGGACCGACCGTTCACTTGTCTATTAGATTGTGAGCTCTTTGAGCAGGGACTGTCTCTCTTTGTTAAATTGTACAGCGCTGCGTAACCCTAGTAGCGCTCTAGAAATGTTAAGTAGTAGTAGTAGTATTTGCTTTTCCACACCAAATTGTGTATTATACTAAAAATGTAAATTTTGTTAGATTGGGAAATTCCAGGGCAAGCAGTGGCTTCCCCACGCCTATCTCAATACCAGACTATGGACTTTTCCTCCAGGATCTTGTCCAAACCTTTTTTTAAACCCAGATACACTAACCACAGTTACTACATCCTGTGGCAAAGAGTTCCAGAACTTAACTATTTGTTGACTGAAAACATATTTCCTCCTATTTGTTTTAGAAGTATTTTGATGTAATTTCATTGAGTGTCCCCTGGTCTATGTACTTTTTGAAAAAGTGAAAAATCAATTCACTTTTACTCATTCTACATCACTCAGGATTTTGTAGACCTCAATCATACCCCTCCCCCAACTGTCTCTTTATCAAGCTGATGAGCCCTACCCACTTCAGCCTTTCCTTATATGAGAGGCATTCCAACCCCTTTATCGTTTTGGTTGCTTTTCTTTGAACCTTTTCTAATTCCGCTATATATTTTTTGAGATACGGCGACCAGAATTGAATGAAATACCCAAGGTGAGGTCGCATCATGGAGTAATACAAAGGCATTATAATATTCTTGGTCTTATTTACCATTCCTTTCCTAATAATTCCTAGCATCCTGTTTGCTTTTTTTGGCTGCCATCACACACAAGCAGAAGATTTCAGCATATTGTCTACAATGACTCCTCAATCTTTTTCTTCGGTGCTTACTCCTAAAGTGGCCCCTAGCATCAGGTAATTATGATTCGGATTGTTCTTCCTAATGTGCATCACTTTGCATTTGTCCACAATAAATGTAATCTGTCATCTGGATGCCCAGTCTTCCAGTTTCCTAAGGTCTTCCTGTAATTTTTCACAGTCCACTTGTGGTTTGACAACTTAGAATACTTTTGCGTTATCTGCAAATTTAATCTCACCACTTGTTCTGAATTCCAGATCATTTATAAATACGTTAAATAACACCAGTCCCAGTACAGATCCCTGTGGCACTCCACTATTCACCCTCCTCCACTAAGAAAAATGGGCATTTAATCCTACCCTCTGTTTTTTTTTGTCCAATAATCAATTCCTAATCCACATAAGGACATTGCCTCCTATCCCATGACTCGTTAATTTTCTCAGGAGTCTCTCATGAGGAACTTTGTCAAAAGCTTTCTGAAAATCCAGATACACTACATCAACCGGCTCACCTTTATCCACATGTTTATTTACACCTTCAAAGAAAAGAAGCAAGACTTCCCTTTGCTTAATCCATGCTGACCCTGTCCCATTAAACAATGCTGTTTGTCTATGTTTCAAAAGGAAGAGTAGCCTGCTTGAAAGTGAATGGACGACGAGGAAATTAAAATTGAGTCTAGCACATAAATAGTGAAATTCTTGCCCATCTCATTTGCTGTGATCAGGGTCAGGGGTCACAGGTTTGATTATACACCCTTTCCCCGTCTCATCTGCCCACAACCTCGGAGTCATCTTCGACTCCTCCCTCTCATTTTCGGCGCATATCCAGCAGACAGCCAAGACCTGTCGCTTCTTCCTCTTTAACATCAGCAAAATTCGCCCTTTCCTCTCTGACCACACCACCCGAACTCTCGTCCACGCTCTCATTACCCCTCGCCTGGACTACTGCAACTTACTCCTCACCGGCCTCCCACTTAGCCATCTATCCCCCCTTCAATCCATTCAGAACTCTGCTTCACGTCTTATATTCCGCCTGAACCGATATACTCATATCACCCCTCTCCTCAGGTCGCTTCACTGGCTTCCAATCAGATACCGCATATAGTTCAAGCTTCTCCTTCTCACCTACAAATGCACTCAGTCTGCAGCCCCTCATTACCTCTCCACCCTCATCTCCCCCTACGTTCCCGCCCGAAACCTCCGCTCACAGGACAAATCCCTCCTCTCAGTACCCTTCTGCACCACCGCCAACTCCAGGCTCTGCCCATTCTGCCTCGCCTCACCCTATGCGTGAAATCAACTTCCTGAGCCCCTACACCTAGCCCCTCCCTACCCATCTTCAAATCCTTGCTCAAAGCCCACCTCTTCAATGTTGCCTTTGGCACCTAACCTTTATACCTTTCAGGAAATCTAGACTGCCCCAATTTGACTGCCATACTTGACTGACTCTACATTTGTCCATTAGATTGTAAGCTCTTTGAGCAGGGACTGTCCTTCTATGTTAACTTGTACAGCGCTGCGTAACCCTAGTAGCGCTTTAGAAATGTTAAATAGTAGTAGTAGTTCTGTGTTACAACCAAAGCACTTTATATTAATTATAAACAGGTACTTTCTTTGTCCCTAGTTGGCTCACAATCTACATTATGTACCTGGAGCAATGGAGGGTTAAGTGACTTGCCCAAGATTACAAGGAGCTACAGTGAGAAATTAATCCAGTCCCTCAGGTTCTCAGCCCACTGCTCTAACCATTAGGCTATTCCTCCATTCCACTATGTCACCCATCGTGGCATCCCCGCATTGCAATACATGTTTAGAACAATAGCATACTCAAGGCTGATGTTGGAAGGGCAACATGATTAGACCAAGCACTCAGCCCTGATCAGAAAATGAGTAGATCTCTTAGTGCCCCAGGTCTCAGTGATGACTTTAGCAATGATCAGAGTAACAACTTCTCACTTCCAGCTCTCATTTAGGGTCTGGAGCAGCATCAGCATTCAGGGTAAGTTCTTTAAAGCATGAGTGACAATGTGCAATATACAGCCCTTGAATATTTTCTCTAGATTTTATTTATTTTGTAAAATTTACAGATTTATTTTGTGGTGCCTATATATATCAATTTTAGTAGTGTTTGATCACTTTTTTTTTGTAAAATGCAGTAATTTTGAGCTTTCCATATCATAATCTTGTATTTCAGATCTGGCAACACTGGTGAGCCCTCTACTGGGGAGGGGGCAACAGAGAACTGCATAGGGGTGTTGAAAGAGCCTCAGAAGTAGCCATGTTTGTTAGTTGAGCCCCAGAGAAGCAGTGCAAAAGCAACTTCGAAGCTAGATGTTTCCAGTGCCTCATCCAGAAAATGTCTGATGGAAGTGCCTTTATAGCACTATGGTCAGGAGGTGCTGTGGAGGTGTGTTCAGTATTATTGGGTTTAAGAAAGAGGAAAATTACTTCTGAGGATTTAACAGAACTTATTTATACCATTGTCCTGTCAGTGTAAGCTAGGATTCTGGCAGAATGTTAATGCTTATCGGTGCTTGATATAGCACCTTACGGGGGGGGGGGGGGAGGAATGCCAAGTTATTACTGACAGGAAAGAGAAGAGAGGAAAAACAGAGTGAGGTAAAAAAAATTGCTTGCTGCCATGTTTGAAAAATGTTGTATTTCATAATGTGCCTGGTAGTGGATGGAATGGTTTTGCTGTTACTGAGATGACACCAGAATTGGAATTATTATTATTTTTGTAGTGTGAGTTATATGGGGAAGTGTCCTAATTCTCTTCTACACCTATTGTTGTAAGAGAGCAGGTTTCTGCATATCCAGTTCTACAGAACTGGAAATGCAAAGTGATGCACTTAGGGAGTAGAAATCCAAGGGAGGCGTATGTGTTAGGTGGGGAGAGCCTGATAGACACGGACAGGGAGAGGGATCTTGGGGTGATAGTATCTGAGGACCTGAAGGCAATGAAACAGTGCGACAAGGCATTGGCCGTAGCGAGAAGGTTGCTAGGCTGTATAGAGAGAGGTGTGACCAGCAGAAGAAAGGAGGTTTTAATGCCCCTGTATAAGACGTTGGTGAGGCCCCACCTGGAGTATTGTGTTCAGTTTTGGAGGCCGTACCTTGCGAAGGATGTTTAAAAAATGGAAGCGGTACAAAGAAAAGCTACGAGGATGGTATGGGAGTTGCGTTCCAAGACGTATGAAGAGAGACTTGCTGACCTGAACATGTATACTCTGGAGGAAAGGAGGAACAGGGGTGATATGATACAGACATTCAAATATTTGAAAGGTATTAATCCGCAAACAAATCTTTTCCGGAGATGGGAAGGCGGTAGAACGAGAGGACATGAAATGAGATTGAAGGGGGGCAGACTCAGGAAGTATTTCTTCACGGAGAGGGTGGTGAACGCTTGGAATGCCCTCCCGCGGGAGGTGGTGGACATGAAAACGGTAACGGAATTCAAACATGTGTGGGATAGGCATAAAGGAATCCTGTGCAGAAGGAATGGATCCACAGAAGCTTAGCTGAAATTGGGTGGCGGGGGGAAGAGGGGTTGGTGGTTGAGAGGCTAGGATAGGGGAGGGCAGACTTATACGGGGTCTGTACCAGAGCCGGTGATGGGAGGCGGGACTGGTGGTTGGGAGGCGGGAAATACTGCTGGACAGACTTATACGGTCTGTGCCCTGAAAAAGACAGGTACAAATCAAGGTAAGGTATACACATATGAGTTTATCGTGGGCAGACTAGATGGACTGTGCAGGTCTTTTGCTGCCGTCATCTACTATGTTACTATGCATATTTAGTTTGTCTTGCACATACCATGAAAAGTACGGTCTCAATCTCTCAGATTTACTGCTAGTGCTCTTCTTAATACTTGCATTGTGCCGAAGAGCTTTCTTTCAGAGGTTGTGTGGTATTCTACATAAGGAGCATGGAAATCCATCCAGTGGTGCCCAATTATCATTATTTTGTGGCTTTCTGGTCTCTAATTGCTTCCCTTGCTATTCGATGAACATCTCTTAATACATAGTATTATTTTTAAAAAATGTATAAAAATTTATGATAGGAAGACTTTTACAGATTCGGATAGGCTGGAGTGGGCGTTGATGCCAATCATAGTAGTTTGAACATAAGGACAGAGCCGGGTGGACCTTATATGGTCTATGTCCCAGAAACACCATGATCAAGTATATAATCTCACATTCATTGTTGATTTCATCTTGAATTGATAATGATTGTGACTGTTGGGCAGACTGGATGGACCATTCAGGTCTTTATCTGCTATCACTTACTATGCTACTGTAGCCCGCTTTAACTCCAAAGCAGGGTACAATAATACATGCATAAAATTAACATTAAAACAATCACATAACATGTCCAATTATTATATTACTTTCCAAAGACAAAATTATCAAAGGCAGGTCATTCCAGCAGAAATACCTTAAAAAAAACAATAAGTCTTTAAGTGCTTCTTGAATTGCTGTTTGTTCAGACAAAGTCTCAAGTTTCCTGGGCAGTGCTTTGTTTTCTAGCATAAAAGGTGCCAGTACTCAAATGCCAGGCCACACTTCAGGGGTGGGGTGATCACTGAGGGACCCACCCCACAATAGCCAGGCTCCCTGCAACCAGTCACAGAATCTATGACAAGGCAAAATTGGTGTGTTGAGCCCGAGATCTTTCATTAAAACCCGGGGATCATGGGTCAATTTTAGCAGACAATGGAAAAGGTGCCAGTACCTCCAAGTACTCCCTCAAAAAACGCCCTGGTCCTGGAAGGTTGTTCCACATACTTGATGTAGCAATTGAGAAAGCTCGCGAATGAGTATCCGCAAAATACAAATCAGAACATTTAGGAGTACATAACTGTTTAGCAGCTTCTGATCGCAACAACCGCCTCGGCCCAGTCACTTCTGCTAGCAACGTTGTTCTTGTGGTTTTCTTCTCCAGCACAATGAAGCCGATATACTGTGTCCTGAAGCTCAGCACACAGTTTTCTACCATGTGCATTAAAAAAAAAATGTATGCCTGATGCAGTAAACCAAACAGATGCAAATGTGCATAGAAAAAAAACATGCCAGTCACCATAGAAACATAGGTGCCAGTTCTGTGGGTGCAGTGAGTGCTGAGCACCTCCAGTATTGGCCAAGTACCTTCATTTTGTCATGGGAGGGATGATTTTTATTGTGTTTAGCGCCCCACATTTTGAAAAATTGGCTCCCATGCATTAAAGCATGCATATATGGACACGCATTAGTAGCAGAAGTAATATTTTGGCACCTGGATGGGAATTTTATGTCTGGAATGCCAATTGTACATTCCAGATAATGCAATAGTCCCAATATAGGGTAAGAAACTAGCAATAGCAACAAACACCCTCCCAACTAGCAAGTATATCATGCAAAAAGAGAGATTTTCTTTTTTTCAGTAAATCACCATTTAAAAGATTGTGAAGGATCTTCAGACCAAAGGCATTACTTTGCTTTCAAGAAATAAGAGGTTTTTACTAGTTCTGCTTTTGGATATTTTTTTTTAAATAGCACATTGAATGGCATGGCACTATATCCTCAATAATATCTAAAGATTGTAGATAGAGGGTTGGTCCTTGGTGAAATATATATCCTATTGAAATCTGTAATGCCTCTGGGTCTGAAGATCTTTCACAATATTTAAAATAATGATTTTCTGAAAATAATCTTTTTTTTTTTTGCATGATATCTATACAATTGGGCACTCTGCTTCCCTGGATGGCTGGCTGGCTGGCTTCGTAATGGCATGCAAATGAGCTGACGTCAGCTCACCTCCAGCATTCCCTTCCCTCTTAGTGTCCCGCCCTCACGGAAAGATGAAATGATGTCAGAGGAGGGCAGGACACTGAGAGGGAAGGCTGGAGGCGACGCGAGCCGAGCCTGCCACCGCTGTGACCTGAGGTAACATAAACGGCTTAAAGGCAGGGCGGCAGGAAAGAGAAGAGGGCAGGGGAGAGGAGGGGAGAATTGCTGGATATGGATGGGATGGCAGGGCAGAGGAGAATCGCTGGACATGGATGGGAGGGGAGAATCACGGAACACGGAGGGGAGGGCAGGACAGGACAGGGCAGAAGAGAATCGCTGGACATGGATGGGAGGGGAGAGGAGAATCGCTGAACATGGAGGGGAGGGCAGAATCGCAGGACACAGGGGGGAGGGCAGAGGAGAATCGCTGGACATGGATTGGAGGGGAGGGCAGGGTACAGGAGAATGGATGGACATGGATAAGAGGGGACAATCGCTGGACATGGAGGGAAGGGCAGGGGAGAGAGGAGAAATCGCTTAGACTTGAGCCTTCCTAGGGCCTGTTTAATTTTTCACGAAACAGGTTGTGTTGCTTGTACTTAATATTTGGGAGGGTGGTTTGTTGCTATTTCTAACTGTATATTCCATGCAGAAATATTACTAGTATGGTACCATTTAAATTTATGCAGTTGAGTGCATTGCCATCATTTCACAAACACAGCACCTCCCCCTTAAACCTGCATTCAGTGACATGATTACCTCAACTTTTCAGCGATGTACTGTTTAAAAAAAGATTTTCGGCACCAGAGAACAAAATTGTGGGTAGTTTTTGTTGACACAAGAAAAGAAACTGGTACAGAAACCTCACTAGCACTAGCTTCAAAAAAAGGACTCTAGCCTTTTACTCCCTCTCACACTGTGTGCTAAATTCCATGTTAGAAAACCAGGCATTAAGCCTCTGGGTCACATGCATGCTTCTTTGCATCTAAGCTTAATAGCAAACAGTAACAATAGTATATGACAGCAGATAAAATTTCATCTAGTTTGAATAAGGTGGCCAGAGCCGCAGCTCACGCTCCATGCAGGTTACAATCTGTCATGATCAAATACTGGGAAAACAAATAGGGTAGTCACAAAATCATGGAAGTGTGGTTTTATCATTTTGGATAACCTCATTTATTGTCAATATCTGAATCTAACAATATTTCAAACTGACATTATACTCGCTATCAACCCTTAGGTGAAAGCGACACATAAAACATACACTTCTTGATCCTTCCCTGCTATCCTTAGGTCATAGACTGTAGAAGTCTGCCTGGTGCTGCTTCTACTTCCCAGTTGCTGGAGTTGCCGTCAAAGCCCACTCCTGCCCATCCATAAATCAGAAAAAATACACATCTCAGCTGGTGAGACACGAGACCGTTTGATTTGCATCTATAAATCAGGACACAGACTGTAAAAGTCTGCCCTGTTTTGCCATATTTGGGACCCAAATCGTAGATGTCCACCCAATACTGGTCTTACTACTGAAATTGCCATGAAGCATCGACAAGTTTTTGTTTTGATCCGTTTCTCTTACCATATAAAGATCTTTTTGTGTTATCATCACTGTTTTTTGACTCCACCACCTCTCCCGGGAGGGCATTCCAGGCATCAGTATCACCAAGTTTAAAAAGCAGTAAAATCTAGCAGCAAATGTTTTTGACTATGTTTTATAGGGTTGCACAGGCAAAACAAATTATTCTTTCTGGGCAGTGCTGTTAATTGCCTTTACTACTATTGCATTTATTATTGGAGCAGTGTACTGAAGTCTATGCAACTGGTTGCACAGTGTTCTTATGTGCTAAACTTCTTTGTACATAAGGCGGCCATAATAGTGCACGAAACTGTATGTAGAAGCCATTCTAATCTGCGAGCTAAGCCTCCTGCACTTCTCTCCATCAGTCGCATGTGTCTGGTTATAAAGAGATAAGCCTGTCCATCTGAGATTCCATCTGCCAGGTGCCTTCTCTTCTTCAGATAGCACAAGGAGACAGGCGATGGAGAACAGTGTTCTTTTTATGGCTTGAAACTTGTCTAATAACACATACAGTGGTGGAAATAAGTATTTGATCCCTTGCTGATTTTGTAAGTTTGCCCACTGACAAAGACATGAGCAGCCCATAATTGAAGGGTAGGTTATTGGTAACAGTGAGAGATAGCACATCACAAATTAAATCCGGAAAATCACATTGTGGAAAGTATATGAATTTATTTGCATTCTGCAGAGGGAAATAAGTATTTGATCCCCCACCAACCAGTAAGAGATCTGGCCCCTACAGACCAGGTAGATGCTCCAAATCAACTCGTTACCTGCATGACAGACAGCTGTCGGCAATGGTCACCTGTATGAAAGACACCTGTCCACAGACTCAGTGAATCAGTCAGACTCTAACCTCTACAAAATGGCCAAGAGCAAGGAGCTGTCTAAGGATGTCAGGGACAAGATCATACACCTGCACAAGGCTGGAATGGGCTACAAAACCATCAGTAAGACGCTGGGCGAGAAGGAGACAACTGTTGGTGCCATAGTAAGAAAATGGAAGAAGTACAAAATGACTGTCAATCGACAAAGATCTGGGGCTCCACGCAAAATCTCACCTCGTGGGGTATCCTTGATCATGAGGAAGGTTAGAAATCAGCCTACAACTACAAGGGGGGAACTTGTCAATGATCTCAAGGCAGCTGGGACCACTGTCACCACGAAAACCATTGGTAACACATTACGACATAACGGATTGCAATCCTGCAGTGCCCGCAAGGTCCCCCTGCTCCGGAAGGCACATGTGAATGCCCGTCTGAAGTTTGCCAGTGAACACCTGGATGATGCCGAGAGTGATTGGGAGAAGGTGCTGTGGTCAGATGAGACAAAAATTGAGCTCTTTGGCATGAACTCAACTCGCCGTGTTTGGAGGAAGAGAAATGCTGCCTATGACCCAAAGAACACCGTCCCCACTGTCAAGCATGGAGGTGGAAATGTTATGTTTTGGGGGTGTTTCTCTGCTAAGGGCACAGGACTACTTCACCGCATCAATGGGAGAATGGATGGGGCCATGTACCGTACAATTCTGAGTGACAACCTCCTTCCCTCCGCCAGGGCCTTAAAAATGGGTCGTGGCTGGGTCTTCCAGCACGACAATGACCCAAAACATACAGCCAAGGCAACAAAGGAGTGGCTCAGGAAGAAGCACATTAGGGTCATGGAGTGGCCTAGCCAGTCACCAGACCTTAATCCCATTGAAAACTTATGGAGGGAGCTGAAGCTGCGAGTTGCCAAGCGACAGCCCAGAACTCTTAATGATTTAGAGATGATCTGCAAAGAGGAGTGGACCAAAATTCCTCCTGACATGTGTGCAAACCTCATCATCAACTACAGAAGACGTCTGACCGCTGTGCTTGCCAACAAGGGTTTTGCCACCAAGTATTAGGTCTTGTTTGCCAGAGGGATTAAATACTTATTTCCCTCTGCAGAATGCAAATAAATTCATATACTTTCCACAATGTGATTTTCCGGATTTAATTTGTGATGTGCTATCTCTCACTGTTACCAATAACCTACCCTTCAATTATGGGCTGCTCATGTCTTTGTCAGTGGGCAAACTTACAAAATCAGCAAGGGATCAAATACTTATTTCCACCACTGTATGTACAGAAAGAAAGGCACAAGTAGAGATACAGGAAAGTACAGCAAGCATAAAGAGAAAAAGAACACACTGCCTCCGTTACACATTCAGCCTGTTTTAGACAGGTTGTGCAAGTAGGAATTGAGATGTGCAGGTCTGTGCATCTCAAGTTTCATCAGTATTGTAGAGCAAAATTTGCTGATGTAGAGCCTGTTCTAAATTATTGTAGAAATGGACATTTATGTGCAGGGTGCATGCAACAAACATCCAGTTTAGAAAAATATATGTGGATAATATCAGCTGGTTCAAAGCTGGCACATAACCAGCTATTTTTGCAACCTTACAAACATAACAGATTATTGTCCAAATGCTGTCACAGTGACTGGTTTCCCTTGCCAGTTTGGCATGGGAGGGGGGGGCAAGGGAGACAAACCACTGGAGGAATATGGGGGCAACACCCACCCTCAATCCCTTCTGGGGGGTGCTGCTCAAGAGCAACTGTTTACCAAATCCTAAACAAAGGGTCTGCACCAGCTCCAATTCATTCAGAATGCTGCAGCAAGACTAAGGTTGTAAGCGACATGACCACATCACACCATTTTTGCATAAACTTCACTGGCTACTAGTATAATACAGGGCTAAATTTAAAACTCTCTGTATGATCTTCCAGGTCCTTAAAGGAAATGGCCCCAAATATTTGAAGAACAGAATTTCCCTCTACACACCTTCAAGGTCTGGAGGAGTAGCCTAATGGTTAGTGTGGTGGGCTTTGATCCTGGAGACCTGGTTTCAATTCCCACTGCAGCTCCTTGTGACCTTGGGCAAGTCACTTAACCCTCTATTGCCCCAGGTACAAAATCTTAGATTGTGAGCCCTCTAGGTAGGGACAGAGAAAGTACCTGTATATACCAGTATAAGTGCTGTGTATATCTAGTAGCGCTATAGAAATGATTAGTAGTAAGGTCACTAAGGTCCTCCCAAGGAGTTTCCCAACCACACTGTCTACAGAGGACATCCAACGGTGTGAAACCCGTAATTGAGCCTTCTTCAGAGTAGCCCCCATGCTCTGGAATCCCCATGCTCTGGAATGCACTCCCCAGAAAGGCTTCGCTTAACACAAGACTATCTCTACTTCAGGAAGCAGGTGAAAGCTTGGCTCTTCAACCAGGCCTTTAACAGAAGATGTAAATGACGTTGGCTGCACTTACTATAGAAGGGCATGTTTATCCACTCCCACCCTAGCTAAGATAATGTTCAAGCACCTTTTTTTTTTATTTTAGGACCTTTCTGGGATTTTTTTCCAATGATTATTTCCTTTATTGAAAGAATGCCAATATACAAGAAATACCACAGAATAACAATATATTCACATGAATCCAACCTCCAACCCAACAACAGTAGTGTGTACATGTCATGTCCCAAAGCCAGTCTTACAAAGCAAAAGTGGAATCTCATATGAAGAGGGGGACTGAGATTTCGACTTCCACTGTTCATATATTTGGTCAATCTTCCATGGTGCAAGCTTAGATACTGAAAGAAATACAATCCAGCTTCTGCAAGACTCGAGGCAAAGGAGGTAGGCCAACCTGTTTCCAAGCCTGAGCAATAACCAGTTGTTTACTAGTCATAAAGAGCAGTATGGCCAGTTTATGATGAGGGACTGTGATTGGTTTATGGTGCAACAAACAATGTTCTGCTTGCAATGGATAAGTGCCCCCCCCCCCCCCCAATTTCCCAGAGAGTTTCCATTACTACGGCCCAATAAGCCTGTACAACCTGGCATGTCCACCACACATGAATGAAAGTCTCCCACTCTCCACATTGTCTCCAGCACCAATCCAGAGTCCCCAGAAACATTTTCTTGAGTCTCACTGTGTATAGTACCATTGGTAAAAGATGTTAAAGTCATTTTCAACGAAACTGCTGGCAACAGATATTTTAAACAGCTGTTGAAATGACCGTTCCCGATCCAAGATGGCGTCAGGGAAGGACGTGTGAACAGCAGCTCCTGACCCTCAACTCCGAAGTCGTGTGTGGGAATCTTCCCTAGCTTGTTATGGGGAAGAGAAAGGGCAAACCCAGCTTACCTTGCTCCACGGGACGGGTGAATTCCCCTACCACCCGACAGATGACGTTAGAGGAAGCGGGACTGCTGCTGCAGAGAACTCAAGCCGGCACTTCGAGGGGTCCAAGGGAGTCTTCGGACCTCAGCATAGAGGGAGTGACGTTGAGTCCCCCTCCGATGATAACGGCCCAGAGACCCGGGGGGGAGTTGCTAGCTGTGGAGAGGCAACCGAAGGGGGCTTCCGGAAGTGGTGTCCCTGCGGATAGTGGTGGAGACCCCATAGCAACCTCGTCTCCGTTGGAAACATCCTCGCAAGCGAGCTTGAAGCTGCAAGCTTCTTTGTCCGAGCGACAACGGAGCGATCCCTCCGTTAGTGTCCAGGAACTTGGGAGACCATCTGTTATCACAATGGACTCCATTTGGGAGGCGATCCAAGGATTAAACACTACGTTACTCCAAATGGCAGGAACTTTGCGAGGGGATGTGGGGAAGCTGACTCAGGCTCATTCAGAGCTTTCGGGTAAGGTTGCTGAACAGATGAATAGGACTGATTTTCTTGAAACCGAGGTAAACTCCATTAAAAATTCTATTTCAGCAGTTATTAAGGATAATACTACTGTTCAAAGGAAGAAGATAGACTATATGGAAAATCAATTAAGGAGGAATAACCTCAGGTTCTTGAACTTTCCTAAGTCTCCTTTGATCCCAGCCAAAGAAATGCTGAAAAAATACTTTACTGAAGTTCTGGGGCTTCCCCCGGAGGCTTTTCCTCCTTTAACTAGAGTGCTATACATTTCTGGGGCTGGAATTGGAAATTTACAACCTCTTCAGTCTGATTTGAATTTGACAGAGTTTCTGGAAAGCTCAATGGAAGTTGTTACGGAGAGGACTGTTGGATTATTTGTAGTAAATAATTAGCAGATTTTTATACACACAGCTTCAGCTTTAGAAATGTTAATTTATTTTCTTCATCTCTCTCACATACACCCCAGAATAATTCACTGCTGAGTCACTTTAAAGTTGAAGTAACAAAACATCTGTTTACTCACAGTTTTAGTTAGATTGATATTCAGCAGTCTTATATAACATAATATAATACATTTGGATTATCAGCTCTTTCCATGTGCTTAGATGGTAATGGATGCTCACACCATAGATCCTCAGCTTAGGAGAGACCATGAGCTCCATGTGCTGTTCCTAACCACACCCACAGGAAGTTGCATGGGTGTGACCTCTCTAGGTAATTGACATCAGAGGTCACAGAGTAATCACAGAGAAAAAAAAAAAAACATTGCTGACAGACAATGCATGTAAAACACAATACATTATTCCAACAAACCCCTTCTCATGCATAACTGTCATGCAATTATTAATTCATACAAAGTCCAAACTTTATTCGCAGATTCTCAAAACTTTCTCTGGGTAACGGTTTGGTCATGATGTCAGCTGTCATCTCATTGGTGTGACAATAGTGTAGACTGATAACCCCTTCTTTCGCCAGCTCTCGCACGTTGTGATATTTCGTTGCGATGTGCTTGGTGCGTGGCTGAACCTTGTCATTCTGTGACAGTCTGATGCAGCTCTGATTATCTTCCATTATCTGGATTGGTCTCTGTTCAGCTATTCCAAAATCCAGCAAAAGTTTTTCAATCCACATCAGTTCTCTGCATGCTTCTGATACAGCCACATATTCAGCTTCTGTAGAAGACAGACTCACAATACTTTGTTTATGACTGGCCCAAGAAATTTGTACATTTCCATACATAAACACATATCCACTTGTGGATTTATAATCAGAATGATCCCCTGCCCAATCTGAATCACAGTAACATATTAGTTTTGGATTACTATTGGCTGAAATCTTTAATTTACAATCAATGGTACCTTTTAAATACCTTACCATCCTTTTAACTGCAGTCCAATCTGATTTGGTAGGTGAGCTGACCCTTCTGCTCAAAATTCCTACTGCATTTGCTATATCAGCCCTGTATGTGGTAGTTAGATATAAAAGCTTACCTATGGCTGATCTATATTGGATGTTATCTGGTAAAGGTTCTCTTACTGTTTCATCCTTCAGAAAATCAGTGATCATGGGAGTGCTTACAACTTGGGCATCTTGCATACCTAAACTTTCAATAAGCTCATTTATTTTCTGCTTCTGGCTTAGAAGATAAGAACCATCATTTTGTTTCTCAATTTCTATACCAAGATAGTATGACACATTACCAAGTTCTTTTATCTCAACATTCAGGTTTAAATATTTTACAATGTCCTTGTACTCTTGCTCACTTTCGCTTGCAATGAGCAGATCATCAACAAAAGCTAAAATGTATGCATATTGTCCATTTCTGCACCTAGTGTACAAGCATTTATCTGCTTCACCTTGCTTAAATCCTAAATTTGTCATTCCAACATTTTGCACTTTGCTTTAATCCATAAAGACCTTTGTTTAATTTACACACTAGCTGTCTGTTTTGTATTTATGAAACCTGTTGGCTGTTCCATGTACAAGTCTTCAGTTATATCTCCATGAAGAAATGCTGTTTTCACATCAATGTGGTTGACTTGCATGCCTTTTGAGACTGCAATGCTCAGAAGTGTTCTAATTGTCGTGTGTTTCACTACAGGTGCAAACACTTCATCAAAATCTTCTCCATATTTTTGAAGATATCCCTTTGCGACTAATCTGGCTTTATACCTTTCCACTTTTCCTTGTGCATTCCTTTTTAACTTGAATACCCATTTGCATCCTATAGCTTTCTTGCCAGGAGGTAATTTTGTAAGAATCCAAGTTTTATTTTTATGCAATGCATCAATTTCTTCTTGTGCAGCTTTACGCCATTCAGCAGCTTCTTCTGCTGGCATTTTCTCAATCTCATCCCATGTTAAGGGCTCTTGAGCTTCTGCTGACTTTGTTAGGTAAGACAGTCTTGGGGGTGGAACACCTTTGTTTTCCCTGGATGAGCGTCTGACAACAGGTTGGTCCGACCTTTCCGCATCCTCTAAATCTGAGAGTCCTTCTCCAATTGATTCCCCTTCTCCAACTGTACTGCAATGATCCTTTCTGTGTCTGCTTCCTCTGCCTGTTCCTCGTTAGATACAGGTGAGTTGCTTTCAGACATCTGCCTTGGTATGGCATTTATATACACTGGCATGTCTATTATGGTTCTAGTTTCATATTCTGGATGATAAGGCTCATCTGGGATAATCCAGCCTTTATCAACCCTTTTGTTTTCATCAAAATATGTAACATGTCTTATGCCAACAATGCCAGTTTTCAGATTCAAAATTCTATATCCTTTGTGTTCTGGAGCATAGCCAACTAAAATGCCCCTTTCTGTTGTGGAATCCAGCTTATGCCTTCTTTGCTTTGGTACATGAGCATATGCTGTACTTCCAAATGTTCTTATGTGTGACAGGTTTGGCTTCCTACCATGCCATGTCTCATGTGGTGTGCGCTCAGCGCCTTTAGTTGGCATTCTGTTTTGTAGGTACACTGCTGTGAGAATGGCTTCCCCCCATAGTCTTTTAGGGAGATTGCTATCTGACAGCATACATCTGGTCATTTCCACAAGCGACCTAAATTTTCTCTCTGCAACAGAATTTTGCTCTGGTGTATAAGCTACTGTTGTGATATGCTGAATGCCTTCTTGCTCTAGAAATGTGCGCATGCTTTGTGAAGTGAACTCACCACCATTGTCGGTCTGAAGAACCTTTGGTTTTCTTTCAAATTTATTGCTCACCATGGCTACGTATTTCTTCAGCATGTCTGTGACTTGACTTTTTTCTTTCAGCAAATAGGCCACACAGTATCTAGAGAAATCATCCAAGAATATTAGCACAAATCTGTTATTTCCCAATGATGGGATATTAAACGGTCCACATAAGTCACTGTGTATTAAGTCCAGTACTTTATTACTCCTATTTCCTGTGTATGCAGGAAATGAGGGTCTCACACCCTTTTGAGTAACACAGTCTATGCATTTCTCCATTTTACCAGTATCTGCACTTATTTCAATGCCTGTAGCAAGTTGCTTACTGTAAAGATCCTGGATCACCTTAAAATCACGATGTCCCAGGCGGCGGTGCCAGATTTCCAGACTACATTTACCATCATTCTTCCTTACTTGCGCCATATGTGAGGCTTCACCTGAAATGCTTAGTTTATAAATATCATTATGCATAAAAGCTTCAGCATACACTTCATCATTTTTAGAGATTGTGCACTTACTGTTTTCAAAATGAATCACAAATCCCTTCTTATCTAATGGGACACTAAGCATATTGCAAACTGCTTGGGGAATATACAAGACATCACTTACAGGAATTTCTTTAACTTCATTAGACACTTTGCATTTTAAGAATCCAATGCCTTTTGCTTGGATCTTAGCAGTCCCTGCGTTTGCAGTATTAAGAATACCTTCTTCTGGACACATTTCCTGAAAGAAATCCTTACAATTGGTTAAATGGCATGTGCTCCCCGAATCCAAAATCCAAGTACTTTCATTTGAATTATTATTTACCATAGTCAAAGATTTTTCTGCCATTAGAAAGCTCTTATGTTTATCATTGTCCTTTGTACATTTCCTGCTTGGAAAATTCTTTTGTTCCATTGGCTTAGGTGAGCTAGAGGGGGTGTTTTGTGTTTCCTTACACCATTTAGATACATGTCCCTCCTTTCCACATGAATAGCAAATCAGCTTGCCCTTGGGTGGAGTTTTCCCATAGCTCCGCCTTCCTCTATTCTTTGCCAAGAAATTTGTTTCATTTCTCTCTGACTGTCTTTGAGAACACATCTCCTCAGAATCATTAATTATGCATTCCTGCCTCAGTTTTGATGCTGCCTGTTCAAACGATTGCCCTTCAATGGCTTCATTCACAGACCTAAAAACATCAAACTTCTTTGATAGTGAGGTAAAAAGAAATGCTCTTTTCAATGCATCACACATGGGAATTCCAGAAAGTTCTAGCTTTTGAAATGAAGACATAAGATGCATAATGTGATCATTACACTTACTTTTATCCCTTAATTTGGTTTCATTCAACTCTGCCAACCAAATTGGTTGCTGTTTTGCATATGTAGTTGCATACATAGTTCTCAGTTTATATAAAATTTCCTTTGCTGTATCTTTTGCCTCCACCAATATGGCTTGTTTCTCTGAGAGAGCTTCAAAAAACATGCACTTCACATAATAGTTTGCATTGTCCCATTCAGCCATATTTTCAGCTGTTCTGTTTTGGTCTAAACATATACTTAATTTCTTTGCTTGAAGGAGACATTTAAATCTTAGCTCCCATTGCTTATAATTATGTTCAGTTAATTTAGGCACCTTGAGAGAGTGGAAAAATGGTGAATTTCCTCCCTCAGCCATTGCTTACTGTTTGGTGTGTGGGGGGGGGAGAGAGAGAGACAGACTGAATCTTTCTTTTAAAACTTAAGAGAAAAATTTGGCTTTTTCACTGCCTGGTAATATTTCTCTTCTTCCTTTTTCAATTCCTGGGCTGGGCCCATAACCCTTTTGTTGGATTATTTGTAGTAAATAATTAGCAGATTTTTATACACACAGCTTCAGCTTTAGAAATGTTAATTTCTTTTCTTCATCTCTCTCACATACACCCCAGAATAATTCACTGCTGAGTCACTTTAAAGTTGAAGTAACAAAACATCTGTTTACTCACAGTTTTAGTTAGATTGATATTCAGCAGTCTTATATAACATAATATAATACATTTGGATTATCAGCTCTTTCCATGTGCTTAGATGGTAATGGGTGCTCACACCATAGATCCTCAGCTTAGGAGAGACCATGAGCTCCATGTGCTGTTCCTAACCACACCCACAGGAAGTTGCATGGGTGTGACCTCTCTAGGTAATTGACATCAGAGGTCACAGAGTAATCACAGAGAAAAAAAAAAAAAACATTGCTGACAGACAATGCATGTAAAACACAATACATTATTCCAACAAGGACGACACTGTTGGTGTCATTTGCATTAGAACTGGACCGTAATAACATATTCAGACAGTTTTTCGCCACATCTCCACACCTTTTCTTGGTTCAAAAATTCAAGATTTTCCCTGATCTCTCTCGAGAGACGCAGAGAATAAGAAAAGCCTTTTTATTACTGAAAGCAAGGGTCCTACAATTGGGTGGGACCTTTATACTTAAATTTCCTTGTAAATGCTATATTTCTTTGGAATCTACTAATTATATATTTTTTGATCCAGGAAAATTAGTAGAATTTATTGTTAGTAAAGAGTAGTGTACTATTTGTCTGGATTGTACACTTTATCGGCTGTCCCGACTTGATCTCTTGCCCTTCCTGTTGTAAAATGGTTTCTGAATTTGTGTAGACTGAGGCGGGAAGCCGCCTCAGTTATATTATTTTAGTTTGAGTTCCTAGTTCTTGGATCATTCAATGTGCACTAACAAAATTTATATTTTGCCTGATTGTTTATTTCAACCTTGTATATGTCTTTAATTCTATATTACGTTTGAGATATAAATGTAATGATAAATTGTATAAATAAATAAATAAAAAAAAAGAAATGACCATTCCCAGTGCTCCTCAATAAAGGATTTATCTAAGTCTTGCTTCCATCTACTAGTATAATACTACAGCAGGGTCACACGCAACAGAACAGCTGAGTAGAATACTCCCCTTAGTTCCCCCTTCCCAGAGGGCCTGTTCTAAGAAAGTTTCCTTTAAACTAAGTTCCCCACACGCTTTACGCTGAATATAATCTCTAAGTTGCCTGTAATGATTCTTCCTGCAAGTCTACAAAGGGGACGTACTCCCCTTCCTCCCAGACCTGTTCCAGGAAGCGTAAGCTGTTGCAGGCCTATAATTTATAAACCATGTCATGAAGCCCTGGAGCAAAAGAGGGAGCATGTTGTATAGCTGTAGATAAATGATACTTTCTATCTGGAAAGAACTTCCCTCGCACCTTGTGCCATGTTAATAATGAAAAACTAGTAACTAAAGGAGATATTTGGGACAATTGAAGAAGGTCCTTCTTCGAAATCCAAGGAACTGCCCCCAAAGAAGTAGAACCCACCCAATGCTGATCCCATTTTATCCATTTTTTTCATACTATCCTGTATCCAGTCAGCCAAAACACGCAACTGCGCTACCTTAAAATAAAGCTAAAAATGAGACACTCCCATACCCCCCTTTGATTTAGGGTGATACAGCATATATCTCTGCACCCTAGGTGGGTGTTTCTTCCAAACATAAGCAAAAATTCTCTGCTTCAGTCAGCGGAAAAAACATTGCAGTATGGGTAAGGGGAACGCCATGAATAAAGCAGCTTAGGCAGCAACATCATCTTGACTGCCTGGATCCGCCCCATCCAGGAGAGCGTTACGCCCTCCCAGCAATCTAATTCAGTCCATAATTGAGTAAGCTTAGCCGGATACAACCCCTTTAATTCAGCTGTCACACAAACTCCCAGGTATTTGATATGGTTCCTGGCCCACTGAAAGGGGAAGCTCTGTTTAAGTTGGAGGGTCCTATTTTGTCATATTAACTTTAAAGCCAGAAACCTCCCCATAACGAGTCAGCGTTTGAGAAACCCAACACAGCAATTCTTCCTGCTCAGTCAGGGTCAACAAAACATCGTCAATAAACAGCATAATTTTATGTTCGTGCCCCCCTCCTGAAATTCCCTTAATACCAGGTGTCGCTTGCACCAACTGTGCCAGAGGTTCTATAGAGAGAGCAAACAAAATAGAGGACACTGCACAACCCTGCCGTGTACCTTGATGTAGTTCAAAGGGTTCAGCGTATGAGCCATTAATTTGTAAACTTGTCAATGGGGATGTATATAGCAGACAAATCCATGCCAGAAAGCAGCCCCCAAACTGCATCTTCTGGAGCAACGAAAACAAAAAATGCCAGTAGATTTGGTCAAATGTTTTTTTTTTCCTGCATCAATAGATAATAAAAGAGCAGGATTTTGATATTCACGGACCCATTGAATAATATGCAATAGAGAGCGAATATTATCAAAAAATTGCCTACCACTTCTTGGGTCAGTGAGCTCTGAGTTTGCTGGTCTCAGGAGCAGGAGTAGACCAAAGCAATCAACAGCCGAGTGTAGCAGCAGCACCAGGAAGTAGTGCTGCTAGAGTTTTGTTGTTGGAGTTTCTGGAGAAAAGTTGAAGGCGGTGTTTGAGAGTAGCAATGAGAATATCCAGTGTTTGTCTTTATTACCTGCAAAACCAGCTGTGATCACATTGGAATCGATATGGGATGCCCTGGTGAGTCTGGAAACTTCTTTTTCAACTAAAATTAAAATTTTAGTGACTCAAACCAAATTACTTCCTGGTAAAGTTGCAGATTTGGAGTTAAAGGTACAGAATTTGGAGAATTTTGGTTCATCTATTAAACTTGAACAATAAAAGGTGTGACACAGTGAGACAAAGTTATGTAATGGTTTTGTAAATGATGTCTGTGAAGTGTTAAACTTGTTAGAATGAGACTGGAACAGTACAATTGTTGTTGTCACCAATAAAAGTTTATTTCAAAAAAAAAACTTGATATTGGGAAACTTCAGGAAGGACAATGTGCATTGATTAAAGAGAATTTAGAATTACAAAGGAAAATAGAAAATGTGGAGAAGCAGCAGTGATTGAAGACACTAAGTTTTATTAATTTTCCTGCTGCAGCTCCTCTAATTACTTGTAAAATATATCTTGCTGAAATACTGAAAATACCAGAATCATATCCACCTGTATCTAGAATATACTATTTCTTGCCCTATATAAAGAAAACTACAGGTCAGGTGATAACAGAAGGATCTTAAGTACCTTTTGATAATTTGAATTTGATGCAGACAATAGAAGATGAAATCATTGGAATCCAGGCTGCTACTTTGATTGTAGATTTTGTGCTGCAACCAGATCATGATTGGATTTTGAAGATGTTTTTTCATCATAGACAAGATTTATTTCTTAATTACTAGATTAGAGTTTTTCCTGGTGTCTCCAGACAAAGCCAGTGGAGACGTCAAGCTTTTTTGAAATTACGTCCACGTGTTTTGTAGCTAGAAGGTATATTTTGGCTTAATTTCCCATGCAAATGTGTGATTAAAATTCAGTCAAATATGTTTGTTTTTTTTTGATCCTGCACATTTGGTGACTTTTTTTGGACTCTAAGCTGATTGTTACTCCTCCTCCCCTTGCTTCGGTACCTACTACATCTACTCCACAAAGTATAATTAGCTTGGACTAGGCTGTTTGTTTGTTTCGGTAACAATATTTCTTTGAATTGTGCCTTGCACTCCATTAATTGTGGACTTTAGATATGATTCTCTCTTTGTTTCTATATTTCTTTGTTTGTGAGATATATAAGGAGGATTAGTTGGATTTGTATTAATTATATACTTTGGTTTTTTTTTCTTTTTTATATTAACTTTTACTCCTTATTAATGAGATTTCATATCTTTCTGTTCAAGAGTTTTCTTGTAAAATTTGAAAATAACAAATAAAATTTTTTTTTAAGTTTGCCTACCAAATATAAAACCAGCTTGATCAACATGAATCAGCCTGGGGATTACTCTCTGGGGTCTACGGGCCATTATTTTAGTAAACTTTTGTAGTCGCTGTCCAAAAGCGATATCGGTCTATATGACCCACACTGAGCCGGATCCTTTCTCAGTTTTAATAACACCGTTATTGCTGCTAGGCACCAAGAAAAAGGAAGTTTGCATGCTACATCCAGTGCTTGAAAATCCCTAAGCAGTATTGGTGCCAAATATTTACCATACACCTTATAAATTTATTGGAGAATCCATCCAAACCTGTGGTCTTATTAGGCGGTAAATCTTTAATAGCCCAAATTACTTCATCTAAACCTTTTGGTTTAGATAATTGCTCAGCCTCCCCCGCCAGCAAAGAGGGAACAGAAATAGAAGCCAAGAAAGCTTCCACTTCTGAATCTAAGGGGTAATGCTTAGAGGTATATAAAGCTTTGTAAAATTGGAGAAAAAGTGCATATATCCCCACCATATCAGTCAATGTTGAACCATCCTCCCCTTGGATAGAAAAAATATAATTGCGTTTACTCTGTTGTTTAAGCTTATGCGCCAATAGTCTACTAGATCAGTTATCAAATTAAAATGTTCCTGTTGAAGTTTTTGCAACTGATCTGCTATTTTAGCAATTTGAACGTCATTAAGCGATAAGCGCAACTCATGTACCCTATCAGCATAGGCCTGATTCTGAGGGTCAGCTCTGTATGCCCCCTCTACCTGGGAGATCTGTAGATGTAGGCTTGATTCCTGGGCTTCCCTTGTCCTAGAAAGATGGGCCTGCAACGCTATGATACGACCCCGCATAACTACTTTCAAACCCTCCCACAGCACAATGGGATCAATATCATCAACATCATTCAATTCAATATAATCCTTAAGATGTTTCTCCAGATCCGATACACGTTGAGGCTCTGATTTAAAAAAACACCATTCATACGCCAATAACAATGACTCTGAGGGCCCACCTCCCATAAAAATGTCAAAAAGACATGTACAAGTTTGCATTTTAATTTTTTGCATCTTTTTAAAACATCAGAATCCCCCATCCACATATCTATGCAGGAATAGGACTTATGTTGCGAAGAATAATAAGTAAAGTCCTTTTCAGTCTGATGTCTTTCGCCATATCTATATATATAAAAGGCACCTCCAACGTTCCATTGAAGCCTCAAGCCGGAAACTTGAGGCGCCCGAGATATCTGGTTTGGCCTGCAGGCTGCAGTCACTGTAGCTCCGCCCTCGTGTCTAAACGTGATGACATAGAGGGCGGGGGCGGGCCTCCAGTCAGTGTACCTCCGCCCTCGCCTCAACACGCGATGACGCAGAGCGCGCGCCGGGGAACACACAACGCACAACTTCCACAGTGACAGCTGCTGGGATAGCGCTCCGAACTTTACTCACACAAATTCGCAACCGCCTCACTGACGGACGGAGGGAGGGAGAGGCCAGGTCTGGAACTCGGAAGGGAGCCACGGAGGGGGGGTCTGGAACTCGGGAGGGAGGGAGGACGGGGGGGAGGGGGAATTACCCTGCTAGCGCCCGTTTCATTTTTCCCCGAAACGGGCATTTCTTACTAGTATCAAATAAACCCCAAAAATTGTTTAAGAGATAAATGTTCCCGTTGTGCATAAGATATCCTCGCTGTACTATTATCCCATTTAGGGTCCATTGTAACAATAAAATCCCCCCCCCCCCAAAAAAAAATGCCCATCCCTAACTCTAAGTAAAATTTGGCCCAAACCATCCAAAAAAGCAACTTGGCCGTCATTTGGTACGTATATGCACCCAAAGGTGAAGACTGTTTTCCCCAACTTTAATAAAAGTAACACATATGATCCTTCTTTGCCTCAGATAACTTTCTGTATCTGCCAAAGATACTTAGATGACAGGGCTATCAAAACTCCCCTAGTCTTATTTTGGGAATGATTAGAAATTAAAAAAAAACAAACATGCGGATGTTTTTTATGAGCTACATAATGCTCATGGGCCGGCTTCAAATGAGTTTCTTGAATGAAGGTCACATCCGCTTTTAAACGAATCAGTTCTTTAAACATGTTTTCTCTTAACTGGTATATTCAGTCCTCTTAAATTAAAAGTTAAACAGGTTAAACTAGACATGGCATAAATGAGGTACCCAATTCAAACTGCCCCTAAACATCCATAGCTCCCAGTATGTTATATAAAACATTTGCATAACCTAAGACATAAGTCAAATCCCTCAATAACACCACTGTGCCACCTTACGAACCCCCTCTCCCCCCCCCCCCCCCCCCCCCACCAATACCCAACTTCTGTTTCAGGCATGACGGTACATATGTAATCAGCATGTCCACCCTTAGGCATATTTTCAAAGCACTTAGCCTTCCAAAGTTCCATAGAAACCTATGGACCTTTGGAAGGCTAAGTGCTTTGAAAATATGCCTCATAGTGTGAGAGGAAGCAACACACCATCATAAAATATATCAGCCAGTATAGCTTAAGATCCATCTATTTGTAGAAAACAACTAATACTATAGATCCAAGAACCTTAAGAGTCCAGTGTTCTTGCATTGAGAGGTCAAATTTTTTGCAGAGTGTTGTTGCTGAAGGCGCCCCTTTCCATGAGGGACTCTCTGCCATTTTGGCCTCTCAACTCCACCACTACCCCTTGATCTCAAAGGAGGGGAGGGAATTTCCACTGAGTCCCAAGGAAGGTACATCTGTGCCTCTTCAAGGGAGCAGACCTGTTGTAATTTGTCTTCTTTATAAAAAAAAAAAAACAGGGCAAATGGGTGCTGCCATTTATATCTAATACCTTTCTCCCACAGGCATTGCGTCAAAGGTCATGGTTCAGCCCTTCACTTCAATGTAGTAGTAGCCAGGTCTTGATGGATATCAATATGGTAAGTGTCCCATTCAAAGTCAGTAGTTGTTCGAGCTTTCCTTCAACTTGAAATCTTTAAAGCAGGCAATGATTTATTTATTTATTTATTTTATTGCATTTGTATCCCACATTTTCCCACCTTTTTGCGGGCTCAGTGTGGCTTACAATAAGTTGTGAGTGATAGAAATCTTTGGCACGACTTTGCCTCGGGTTGCCCAGTGCTAGGTAAGCTCTATCAAACATAATAGAAGAGGGATCCACCGGAGCAGTGCCCGAGGAAAGAAAAGCCCCTGCTATTTGCTGAACAACTTTTTCATAATCCATATATTCAGGGCCTTCTGGTACTCCTCTAATTCAGATATTAGACCTACAGCTTCGATTTTCAAGGTCTTCAATCTTATTCAGAAGGTATCTAGTACTCAGTTTATTATCATCTAATTTTTTTATTAATTACTGATAATTCTGTTGCATGCTCCTCGAGGCAAGTCTCCATATCTGCTATGCGTTGCCCCAATTTGTCCAGCTGTCCCCGAAGATCTGCTCCCAGGGTCGCCAGGTCGCTCCTTAAGACCTTTAGTTCTGATTGAATCACATGGAGGGAGGCACCAATAGCCTTAATCAGGTCCTCAGTCTGCCCAACTTGCATGGAGAGTGTAGATTTTACAGCGGCTGCCGAGTTAGGCTCGGATGGGTTGAGCACCTTCTTCCATCTCCGTTTCCGGTGAAATACTAGCAATTGGTCATTTCTGATTTTCGGCGATAATGGAAACTAAGGACGCCCATCTCAGAAACGACCACATGCAAGCCCTTTGGTCGTGGGAGGAGCCAGCATTCATAGTGCACTGGTCCCCCTGACATGCCAGGACACCAACTGAGCACCCTAGGGGGCACTGCAGTGGACTTCAGAAAAAGATCCCAGGTACATAGCTCCCTTACCGTGTGTGGTGAGCCCCCCAAAACCCACTCACCACAACTGTACACCACTACCATAGCCCTTTATTGGTGAAGGGGGGGCATCTAGATGTGGGTACAGTGGGTTTTGAAGGGCTCACATTTACCACCACAAGTGTAACAGGTAGGGGGGGGATGGGCCTGTTTCCGCCTGCCTGAAGTGCACTGCACTCACTAAAACTGTTCCAGGGACCTACATACTGCTGTCATGGAGCTGGGTATGATATTAGAGGCTGGCAAAAACTATTAAAAATTTTTTTTTTGCGGGTGGGAGGGGGTTAGTGACCACTGGGGGAGTAAGGGGTGGTCATCCCCGATTCCCTCCGGGGGTCATCTGGTCAGTTCACGCACTATTTTGTGGCTTGGTCGTAAGAGAAAAAGGACCAGGTAAAGTCGTCCAAGTGTTCATCAGGGACGCCCTTTTTTTTCCATTATGGGTCGAGGACACCCATGTGTTAGGCACGCCCAAGTCCCGCCTTCACTACGCCTCTGACACGCCCCCGGGAACTTTAGTCGTCCCCGCAACAAAGAGCAGTTGGGGACGCCCAAAATCGGCTTTCGATTATGCCGATTTGGGCGACCCTGTGAGAAGGACACCCATCTTGCGATTTGTGTCGAAAGACGGGCGTCCTTCTCTTTCGAAAATAAGCCTGCATGTAAGCTATACTTGTATCTGATAGAATCACTACATGGATCTGATATGAATTGGCAACTGAAAGCATCACAATTATTCAGTCTATGGTGTCATCTAACAAACAAATGTAAAAAGGTATTCCAGTAACCTCATGTAATTTCCTTGCCCTTAAGCAGCCAGCTTACTTTGGTGAGATCAATAGATTAGTTGTTTTGGGGTTTTTTTTCCCCACATCTGTTTGTATAGCGCCTTTTTTCCCATAATCACCTAATGAGAACTCTCAGTATCTGTAGCTCAGATGTCCTTATCTTGAGATTTCCCCATCCTGGTCTCCATAGCTGCAGCCTTCAAGGTTGGAACACTGGTATTTCCCTCTGGCTAGCAAAGACCAGTAACTGTGCCAACAGCCTCTCAGAGCACATGCTTTAGAGAGTGGTGTGTTGGAAGGATAATACCGACACTGGTATTTCCCTCTGGCTAGCGAAGGCCTGTAACTGTGCCAACAACTTCTCAGAGCACATGGTTGAGAGAGTGGTGTGTTGGAAGGATAATACTGGCACTGGTATTTCCCTCTACCTAGCAAAGGCCTGTAACTGTGCCAACAGCCTCTCAGAGAGTGGTGTGTTGGAAGGATAGTATTGACAAAAGAGAGAAGTCAAAACATTCCAACACGGAGGCTGCAATAAAAGCAAAAGTAACCTAGGTACCTTTCAGTAAACAGCAGACGTAGGTAAACTGATTCCAATTTATCCCTGCCAATAACTAGAAGAAATCCAGTAAAATAAGTGGAAAAAAAATTGAGTGGGATTGTTGAGAAGGGGTAGAAATATAAGAATGGGGTGAAGAATGAGAGGGCTGTTACAGGCTTAGAAAACTGACAAATAAATGCATCCCCACTGGAATCTCCTCCAACCCTGCCTGTCCCCGCAAGTAATCTTCTCCATCTCCTGTACTAAAATAACCAGACTTGTGGTAAAATAACAACTTAACAGTAGCAGTAATGTACATGTTGATAACTTCCCCTCTCAGTGCTTATGGGGATTTCAATGCTATCAACCATATACATTAATTTTTTTAGAGCTATTATAATTGCTATGCTAGCTTAGAAACACAAGGAAAGGATAGGTAGGCTGGCATGACACTTTCATGGGAACTCTGCAAGACCTGCGTCCATCCCTGCGGGATTCCTGCAGAGCTGGAGGGGATCCCCATGGGATTCCTGCTAACCCCGTTCCCATGCAGCTCTCTACTCCGATTTTCCCTTGTTTGGCAACCATCTGTCCCTGATTTTAGTAATAGGGCCAGAGGTGCTATAGTTTAATTTTGCATTGCCCCACCTGCCTTCATTCACATGATCCAGCATTTCCCCCACCACTCACTGCCAGTTCAGCCCAAACCTCCCTTTGCAATCTCCTCGCTCTTTCCCTCCAGTGTCAGCGTTAGGAAGTATAGCACTACGATGTAGAGGCTCTTCTCAACTGCACTGTGCTACTCTGCCTGATCCCCACCCCCTCAGATATAAACTTCCTAGTGCCATGGGGGCTGCACCTGGCAGAGATCCACAGTGTAGTTGAGGAGAGACTCTGCACTGCAGCTCTGTACTTTCTAATACTGCATTGGAGGGAATAAGATGGGAGCTGCAAAGGGAGGTTGGAGGGTCTGGGGTGGAGGGAGAGGGGGTAGAGGAAGGAAAGAAAAAAGGAAGAAAATTAGATGCAAGACTGGAAGGGGGAAAAGAAAAATGCACGTGCTGGACTGAGTCTGCACGTGGAAAGAGAGGTGGAAGCAGCTGGACCGCAAGAAGGGAAGGAGGAAGGAAGAGAGAGATATGGAGATGGCTGGACTGCAAGGAGGGAGGAGACAGCACTAGGTGGAGATGGCTAGTCAGGAAGGAGGAAGGAGAGAGAGGGAGGTGGAGATGGCTGGATAGGAAAGAGAGATAGAGGTAAAGATGGCTGAACTGGAAGGAGGGAGGGAGGGAGGAAAGAGGTAGAGATGGAGATGGCTGGACTGCAAGGAGGGAGGAGACAGCGCTAGGTGGAGATGGCTGGACTGGAAGGAGGGAGGAAAGAGGTAGAGATGGAGATGGCTGGACTGCAAGGAGGGAGGAGACAGCGCTAGGTGGAGATGGCTGGACTGGAAGGAGGGAGGAAAGAGGTAGAGATGGAGATGGCTGGACTGCAAGGAGGGAGGAGACAGCGCTAGGTGGAGATGGCTGGACTGGAAGGAGGAAGGAGATAGAGATGGCTGGACTGGAAGGAGGAAGGAGAGAGAGAGATAGAGGTAGAGATGGCTGGACTGGGAGGAGGAAGGAAAGAGATAGAGGTAGAGATGGCTGGACTGGAAGGAGGGAGGAGAGATGGAGATGGCTGGACTAGAAGGAGGGAGGAAAGAGACAGAGGTAGAGATGGCTGGACTGGAAGGAGGGAGGGAGGAAAGAGATAGAGGTGGAGATGGCTGGACTGGAAGGAGAGAGGTGGAGACAGCTGGATGGGAAGGAGGAAGGTGGAGACAGCTGGATGGGAAGGAGAAAGGTGGAGACAGCTGGATGGGAAGGAGAAAGGTGGAGACAGCTGGACAGGAAGGAGGAAGGAGAGAGAGAGAGGTGGAGATGGCTGGATGGGAAGGAGGAAAGAGAGAGAGGTGGAGATGGCTGGACTGGGGGGGGGAGGGGGAGAGAGAGAGAGAGATGGCTGGATTGACAGGGAGAAAACAGAGGTAGAGAAATCTAGGACTGGCCTAAAATCTTTCCTCATGGCAGTTCTCCAGTTCTTTTTTTTTTTTTTAATATTTTTATTGATGCCAGGGCAGAAGCAACATCTTACAATTATCACAAACGTTATTAGGCACAAAAAAGAATCAACTAAACAGATTTCAATTATAAAGGCTCATAACCCAACGAAGATCAAGAATGTGTGTTAACAAAACCGTACTTCCCCTCGGCTTTTCTTAAATCGGCCCCTCCCATTTCTCCACCCCCCTCCCTCTCCCCCCCAGGTTTCCACTAGACACTCGCCTTCAGGAAGTCTCCCCTCTAAGTCCCGAGAATCTCCAGCCCCTACATCAATACCCACTGTAGAGTAGTTCTTCCAAATGTCTCAATACAGCCCTTCAACCCCTCATCCTGCCTAATCTGAGCAGCCAAGGGCTCCAGAGATAACACGAACAACAGAGAGGGCACCCCTGTCTGTTGCCCCCCCCCCCCCAAAGAAATATGATTCGTGAAGGCGTCATTGATAAGGAGCTGCTCAGCTTGTCTTGCCACCAACAATGTCGGGTTAATCCTGAACTCAGCAGCTCGTTCCCCAAACTACAAACTGTAATCACCACACCAAGATCCAGAGTGTAAACATCTACTATAATAATTTGCACCTCCAACGTTCTGAAGCTGACTGCCAGGAAGTTGAAGCCCGGTTCGTAATGTCTGAAGCCTTCCGGTGACGTCATGGCTTCCTTGCTTACAGTGGACTAGATAGGCTCATTTCCACTCCTGTCTATTAAACCTCCTCGGTTTGCAACGTACTTCTGTCAAGAGTAGGAGTACGCAGACGAGCGTGCGCGGCTCACATAATTGCCGTAGTTGTTGACAGCCATGCCACGAAACAAAGAGAGAGAGCGCCACCTTCAAAATGGAAACATTCATTGAAACATCAGATTCTCAACAGTCAGTGAATGCAGAGATGCTCGCGGAACCTTATGACTCAGCGACCGAAGGCCCACCTGATGAACCTTATGACTCAGTGACCGAAGGACTACCGGAGGGACCCCACCACTCGAGGCTTCTCGACAGACCCGCCGACTCAGAATTGCCGGAGTTGACGAAAAAAAGAACTGCCCTTAAGACCCTGCCACTCAGGGACAGAAGAATCACTGGACGAGGGTCCCCAGGACTTCGCCAATAAGAAACCAAAAGACTCGGCTAAGGAAGAGACGTCTGACGAGGAATGGCGGGAAATTCCTGCAGCAAGCCTTTCTTCCGAGGCGGTGGAAGTGGCTTCAGGGTTGTACCGTAAATATAGACTTTATCGTTTTGGTAATCGACCGGGTAAGATGCTCGGATTATTAAAACGTGGGGAGGGCCGCGGACCGTGACAGCAGTACGAGATGCGCAGGGAGTATTGACTAATAAATCGGAACACATTGCACAGATTTTTACAGACCATTTCACTTCACTTTACACAGCAGAAGCGCCGCCTGATGCCCAAGATCTCACAGATTATTTGTCAGAAGTTGACTGTGCCAGAGTTAGAAGTGTTAAATGCCCCGTTGCAGTTATCAGAGATGCAGGCTGCGATTAAAGCCTTAAAATTATATACTGCGCTACTGGCATATTATGACGAGGTGATAGAGAGTGGAAGTTTTCCTATTCATGCTAATACTGCTTTGATTACACTTATACCAAAACCTGGGAAAACGCCTAAAGATGTCAACTCACTCACAAACACAAAGAATGAAAACAACAGAAATACATAACAAAAACACATCTCATTGTCATGCATCAGATTAGTCATAAAAACACTCTGGGAAATTATTCATTAGCATCACAGGAAATTTCTAAAAACACTTCCATTAAACACATTCATGGCAAAATCAGATTACCTTGCTAGCGCCCGTTTCATATCTAAGAGAAACGGGCCTTTTTCTCTAGTATTAAATAAGCCAGATTTGGTGATAAGTCTCCCACTATAATTTGTCCAGGAAAGCTTTAAGGTCCAGAGGCTCAGAAAAAAACAGTGTCTTATTATCATGCGTCACCCGCACCTTCGCCAGGTAAAGCATCGCGAAGCGGATCCCTTTGTCATGGAGAGTTTTGCAATGCTGACCCATCTGACGCCGCTGTTCTGATACACGGGTGGAGTAGTCCTGAAACAAGAGAATACGGGCTCCTTTATATTCCACAGATCGGCTCACCCGGTATGCCTGCATTAGGTTTTCCTTTTCCGCATAATCCAGGCCTCTTGCAAGCACTGGCCTTGGCCGCTGTTCTACATCTCTAACAGCCTCAACGCGGTGTACGCGTTCCACTCACAAGGGGCCCTGGGACTGGTCAACATTTAATTGTGCTGGGAGCCAACTTGTAATGAAGTCCCACAGTTCCTTATCCTGATCCGATTCTGGTAAGCCAATAATCCTTATATGATTGTGCCGACTCCTGTTCTCTAGGTCATCCGTTAGTTGGGTAAGTTGTTTCTCCATACGATTCTCCATAGCCTCAGACCTGTCTTCCTGTCTGCCAATGCACTCCTCCACGTGCTGGAGCCGCGTCGCTTCTCGTTCCAGATTTTCTTTTATGTCGTCTACCGAGGCTTGTAGTTTAGAGAGGCAGTCATCGAGCACTGCAGTCAGCTGTTTAGTTAGCTCCCTTACCGCTTCCTCTTTTATTGTTACCACTGCGGTGTTGGCCTGATGCGCCGCCATCTTGGGACTCACAGTCTGCATGCGGTCTCTAGAGGGTTGTGGCGCTTTTGCTGGCAAACCCCAGAATTCTGGACCAGCCAGGCAGATCTCCTCAGCAGACGCCCCAACAGCGAGCACACACACCCGAGCAACTTTCACCCTGGGAGGGGGCCAGGGGGGTTGATAAAATAGCAGATAAGAATACAAGTGGAGCGGAGCAAGGCTGACAAGCGTCCTTTCAGCCCACTGGCATCACATGACCCCCAGTTCTCCAGTTCTAATCATTAAGCCATTCAACTTGAAACTTGCCTAGTACCCTGCTCATTCACAAACTATTACTGCCACCATGCCTACAGCTAGGCTCTGCACTTTTCCATACTACTTTCAGAGAGCTGAAATGTTGAGGGGAGAGACCATGATATGGAGGCCCACAAATGTACGTTTGTCAAGAGTCTAATATAGTGTTAATCTGGCCCCGCTTGTGAGGAAGTTGGTTGGGCCATTAGATAAGTGAGGTGTTTGAGAAGTGCTCAAAGAATACAAGATCATAGTAGAAAAACGTAATTTGTTGCTTTTCTCTTTATTGAGGATACTGGGGCAATATCAATGCTTTAAATACATAGTAACATACATAGTAGATGACGGCAGAAAAAGACCTGCATGGTCCATCCAGTCTGCCCAACAAGATAAACTCATATGTGCTACTTTTTGTGTATACCTTACCTTGATGTGTACCTGTCCTTTTCAGGGCATAGACCATGTAAGTCTGCCCAGCACTATCCCCGCCTCCCAACTGTTCCCACCACCGGTTCTGGCACAGACCGTATAAGTCTGCCCAGCACTATCCCTGCCTCCCAACCACCAGTCCCACCTCCCACCACCGGCTCTGGCACAGACCGTATAAGTCTGCCCAGCACTATCCCCACCTCCCGCCACCGGCTCTGCCACCCAATCTCGGCTAAGCTCCTTAGGATCCATTCCTTCTGAACAGGATTCCTTTATGTTTATCCCACGCGTGCTTGAATTCTGTTACCGTTTTCATTTCCACCACCTCCCGCAGGAGGGCATTCCAAGCATCCACTACGCTCTCCGTGAAAAAATAATTCCTGACATTTTTCTTGAGTCTGCCCCCCTTCAATCTCATTTCATGTCCTCTCGTTCTACTGCCTTCGCATCTCCGGAAAAGGTTCGTTTGCGGATTAATACTTTTCAAATATTTGAACGTCTGTATCATATCACCCCTGTTTCTCCTTTCTTCCAGAGTATACATGTTCAGGTCATCAAGTCTCTCCTCATACGTCTTGTAACGCAAATCCCTTACCATTCTCGTAGCTTTTCTTTGCACCGCTTCAATTCTTTTTACATCCTTCGCAGGGTACAGCCTCCAAAACTGAACACAATACTCTAGGTGGGGCCTCACCAACGACTTATACAGGGGCATCAACAACCCCTTTCTTCTGCTGGTCACACCTCTCTCTATACAGCCTAACAACCTTCTAGCTACGGCCACCGCCTTGCCACACTGTTTCGTCGCCTTCAGATCCTCAGATACTATCACCCCAAGATCCCTCTCCCTGTCCGTTCCTATCAGACTCTCCCCGCTTAACACATACGTCTCCCGAGGATTTCTATTCCCTAAGTGCATCACTTTGCATTTCTTCGCATTGAATTTTAATTGCCAAACCTTAGACCATTCTTCTAGCTTCCATTTAGTCTTAAATGGTGATGGTTATGAGGATTTAAAACAAATCATGGTGAGCTTATGTGATGGAAATTGGAAAGTGAAAATGCAATGATTGAGCTCTCACAGCAGGCCTGCTTAATTTTATTATAATTCTCCAGCATCCAAGTGGGTATTACAGTCATGAATAATTGCTCTGTAATGCTACCTTGTCCCTAGACTAAAAAGCAGAGTAAAGCAACCAAACAGCACAAATCAGCCAGGCAGCCTACCATGGCAGAATGCTTGTCTCAGGAAGATGGCACAGGCCCATCGCCCAACAAGTCTCCACCAGACATCCCGAACACGGCTCCCCGGTTTTAATCAAGGCAGGAACTCGCAGTTCTGACTTGGAATTATTTCTGCTCTGCTATATGAGCAGAAATTGCAAACAGAGGTAGCACAGATCTGAGCAAACTTGTAAGCTATATCGGGACGACTGGTTCAAGCAGAGCAGAGGATTGTGCACGTGGAATATCTCTTGATATACATATAATCTTCCTTTAACTTCAGATCCCATAACCAGTTCCCTTATTGAAGAAAGGTAATATTTATTTATTTAAAATAATTATAGCCTGCCTATTAACTAGGAGGGTTACAGGAAAACGAGCACAGTAATGCAACAAAATCACATAAAAAGACATCATCTATATATATCTATATCTATCTATCTATATATTAGGGCTGTTCAGAGATTAAAATGTTTAATCGCAAAGCTGGACGTAAATTTTTTAATCGTGTGATTAATCGCATGGTCCAGGTGTAAAATAAATGCAGCATGTACACATAGTTGTTTACATTTTTTATTGATCCTAAACATTCAACCAATAACTGATTCCAGTTTACTTAAAAGAACACAATTTCTTGAAGCATGTGAAAGGCAATTCTATGTTTGTGCATAAGAGAGACATGTGTCAGTTAAGCACCAAAAGTGGCTGCCTTGAATATGTTTTTTGCTTTTTGGATTTAGCTGGCATCTGTCTCAGTAGTAGCTGTAGGTGAGCTACATTCAGGTACACTAGGTATTTCCTTGTCCCCAGGTGAATTAGAATCGAATTTTGTTTGTTTTTGTCCCTAATAATTTTTATTGGGATACCATTGGAAACAATGAACACTACAACCAATGAAACGTAAGAACCATACTGGGTCAGACCAATGATCCATCTAGCCCAGTGTTCTGTTTCCAACAGTGGCCAAGCCAGATCACAAGTACCTGACAGAAACCCAAATCGTGGCAACATTCCATGCTACCAATCCCAGGGCAAGCAGTTGCTTCCCCATGTCAGTCAGCAGATTATGGACTTTTCCACCAGCATATGTGCCAGCGTACCACACAAATTACACTTCACACATTCAGAATCTAATTTTGTACTTGTGGCAATGGAAGGTTAAGTGATTTGCCCAAGATCACAGGGACCAGCAGCAAGATTCGAACCTGGCTTTGCTGGTTGTCAGCCTGGTACTGTAACCACTAGTCTACTCCTCCACAAAGCTGCTAACTTCCTGTCAGAGAGAGAGATTTGGGGCCAGGTGGGACGCAGCATGCTTTTACTGCAGTGGTCAAGACCAAGGGCCATAAGGAGCAGGGAAAAGGCGCATGCAGAGGAGAGGGGGCTGCCAGAGTGGGGCACCTAATTTGAAGCACCAAGTTATATAATTGCCGTCATAGACTACACAAATGAATTAACCATTAAGCCAGTTATTTAGACAAAGAAGTTGACTGGTACTCTCAAGGAGCAGAGATAATCTACGTTTGTCAATAATAAATCCTGCTTTGGAGAACAAACGTTCACATGGAACTGTGGTTGCTGGAGTACAAAGATAATGTCTTGCCAATTTTCAGAGAGCTGGGAACTCAGTGCAGCGTCTTCTCCACCAGTCTAAAACGTGAACTTCTCCAGTTGAAGTGTGCTCTGCTTTATTTATTACACTTGTACCCCGCGCTTTCCCACATACAGCAGGTTCAATGCGGCTTACATGGTAAAGAAAAAAAAATTGCAAAGTCCTTAAAGTTCCAACTCACCTACAGGTTGTTCCTCATCTTCATCATCAGAGATAAGAGGCAGACAATTTAATTTTCTTCTCTGGTTGTTTTTTGGGAGATAGAAGTAAAAGTCTAAGGCTTGAAGTTTCCACAGCAAGCAATTGTTTGATGGAAACCCAAGTATCTTCACGTTTTGTATAAGTAAGAAATGTCAACTTCTTGAACTGTACACCCAAAGCACATGCTATGAAGAAAACCTTAGCATTGAAACTCTGCTTGTGCCTGCTAAGCTCTGCACAAAATGTCTCCTCAAAGCAAATTATGTATGCAGGATCGTCATCAGATATGGTAAACTCACGCACCAAATGGTACAACTGAACAGGATACATATATCTCACCAACAAGGTGTTCTGTGGCAAATTTGTATGGTTCGAGCACTTTGCAAAGTTTTTTAATCTTCTCCCATTCTGCCTTTGTTAAGAGTGCAGGTGAGCTTTTATGCTCTGCCAAAATTGACATTACTGGCTCCTTGTGCTTCAGAGCCGTTCCAGCATATGAAAGGTATTGTTCAATCTTGTTGGCACATCTTGGATCAGCTGCTCTTCAGGCAATTATTTTAATCGCTGTTGTTTATGAAGCTCTGAAGTGTTGACAGAACTGTGTTTGAAGTGACATACTATCTTTTGACATTTGCAAAGAGTCACATCAATTCCAGCCTCTTGTATAGCAGTATTTACACAGAGCTGCAGTACATGCACCATACATGGAATGTGCTTATACAGCAGAAGAGAAGTTGCTTTAACCATATATCTAGCATTATCAGACCCAAAAGTAGAAATTGTATCCCGAAGATGCCATTCATCAAGTACATATTTGACATGGTCAGCCACATGTCTTTCATTAAAAATTCCAAGAGCCATCAACTGAAGACACCAGTTTTCATCGATAAAATGCACAGTTGTTCCAAGATAGTTCTCATTCCCAACAGAAGCCCAGTAATCTGCTGTTATAGACACACGTAGTTTTTGATAAGTGCATCATTATTTCCTGCTTTATATGATCATAAAGTTCAGTTAACTTTTGCCTAATGGTGGCTCGTGAAGGCAACACATAGGTAGAGTCAGAAGTGACCACCTGGAGAAGTCTCTGCACCCCTAAATCTGATGCAACATTAACCATTCTGCAGTCCATAGCAATCCATTGTATCAATGTGTTAGTCATTACATCAGCTTTCGCCTTACTTACAACAGTTGATTTTCTGATGAAATTTTCAATTTTCCGGATATCAGATGAATCTGAAGTTCCAGGAACTGAAGCTTTTCATGAGTGAACAAAAGGATGCTTACTTTTAAGGATGTAGGTCAGCATAGTGAGGCTTCTATGGTATTTGAAATCCTTACCACAATATTTGCAAACAACAGTTGTCTTGTCCTTGAAATGAAAGTCACTGTTTAGCAAAACTTTGTCATTGTCCATTGCCATTTTCTCTCTTCACAGCTGTGAAGGGGGAGTCCCAGCTTTGAGTCAGGGTAGGCAGCACTAGCAGCTTTGAGTGGGGTTGGCGGTTTTCGGCAGCTGAGTGGGGTTTGCGGCACTGGCAGCTCTGAGTGGGGTCGGCGGCGCTAATCCGGAGCTCTGCCTGTCTCTTGGGCCCTGCGCTTTCTACCTAAGAGTCTAAATTTGGCTTCCAGAACCTCTCTCACACATTTTCCTATGTCATTGGTACCCACATATACCAAGACAGCCGATTCCTCCCCAGCACTATCTAAAATCCTGTCTAGGTGACGCGTGAGGTCCGCCACCTTTGCAACAGGCAGGAAGTCACCAGGCGAACCTCACGTCCACCAGCCACCCAGCTATCTATATTCCTAATTATTAAATCACCAACTACAACAGCTGTCCTAACCCTTCCCTCCCGGGCAGCACTTGGAGACATATCCTCGGTGTGAGAGAATAGTATATCCCCTGGTGGGCAAGTCCTGGATATAGGAGTAGTTCCTACTTCACCAGGGTGATGCTTTCCTTCTAAGAGACCTCTCTCCTCCAAGGTAGCACAGGGGCTACCAGACTGGAGGTGGGACTTCTCTACAACATCCCTGTAGGTCTCCTTCATGTATCTCTCTGTCTCCCTCAGCTCCACCAAATCTGCTACTCTAGCCTCAGGAGAACGGACATGTTCTCTGAGAACTAGGAGCTCTTTGCATTGGGCATTGTGGATATACTGAAAACCTGACTGGCTGGGGTGCCTCCAGGACCAGGATTGAGGGCCACTGCCTTATGGATTAAAATTCCATGTGTAAAGGGGACAAGGACAGTATTAAGAATGTACTATCATCCACCTAGCCAGGATGAACAGCCAGATGTAGAAATGTTATCAGAAATTAGGGAGGCTAACAAACTGGGTAACAGAATAATAATGGGTGATTTCAATTATCACTCCAAAACACGGAATATGTAGAATACAATCAATACCAAAATTCAAAAATTCTACAATCTATCAGCGTCTTAAGGGTGATAATAAATATATAAACATGTAAGATGGTGGAGAAAAAAGACCTCAGTGAGAACCGGACACACCTCTGTTCAAAGGATACACCTTAAATAGAGAGGGGACCTCCTTAATCATTAGTCTCAAAAAAAACTCCACATACTCCTCTTTCGTGTTATCATAAAACATAACACCCTTTCAAAACAGTGTAGAGGAAGGCCAAAAAAAATTTCCGGCACAAAGCCGTTACTTAGCTTGGATGGTGAAATCAACGTGATTCTCTTCTTTCCATGCAGTGTCTCTCAAAGTCCGTTCCTGCACTAGTCCAATTCCTGACAGGGTAGCCCTGTTTCGCCAATCAAATGGCTGCCTCAGGGGAAAACAATAAATACATTTTCAAAAACACCTCCAAGTCTTGACCCACGCCTTCACTGCATATTTCAACATCTCCTCAGGAACACCTCCAAGTCTTGACCCACGCCTTCACTGCATATTTCAACATCTCCTCAGGAACTCCTGAGGAGATGTTGAAATATGCAGTGAAGGCGTGGGTCGAGACTTGGAGGTGTTTTTGAAAATGTATTTATTGTTTTCCCCTGAGGCAGCCATTTGATTGGTGAAACAGGGCTACCCTGTCGGGAATTGGACTAGTGCAGGAACGGACTTTGAGAGACACTGCATGGAAAAAAGAGAATCACGTTGATTTCACCATCCAAGCTAAGTAACGGCTTTGTGCCGGAAATTTTTTTTGGCCTTCCTCTACACTGTTTTGAAAGGGTGTTATGTTTTATGATAACACGAAAGAGGAGTATGTGGAGTTTTTTTGAGACTAATGATTAAGGAGGTCCCCTCTCTATTTAAGGTGTATCCTTTGAACAGAGGTGTGTCCGGTTCTCACTGAGGTCTTTTTTCTCCACCATCTTACATGTTTATATATTTATTATCACCCTTAAGACGCTGATAGATTGTAGAATTTTTGGTATTGATTTCAATTATCCCAATATTGACTGGGTAAATTCCTTGACAAAATCAAGGACTGCTTTAAGGAGCAGCTGGTACAGGACCCAACAAGAAGAGGAAAAATTCTGGAGTTAGTCCTTCGTGGAGCACATGATCTAGTGCAGGAGGTAATGGTGTTGGGGCCACTTGATAACAGTGATCATAATATGATCAGATTTGATATTGGCTTTGGAGCAAGTACACACAGGATATCCAATACGTTAGCATTTAACTTTAAAAAAGGAGACTATGATAAAATGAGAATGGTAAAAAAAAAAAAAAAAACTTAAGAGAAGCAGCTGTGAAGGTCAAAAATTGACAGCAGGTGTGGATGCTTTTCAAAAATACCATCCTGGCCAAATATATTCCATGTATTCAAAAAGGAGGAAGGAAGACCAAACGACAGCCAGCATGGATAAAAAGTGAGATGAAGGAAGCTATTAGAGCTAAAAGAAAATCCTTCAGAATATGGAAGAAGGATCTGACTGAAAATAATAAGAAACAGCATAAGGAATGGCATGTCAATTGCAAAGCACTGATAAGGATGGCAAAGAGGGACTTTCAAAAAAAGATTGCGTTGCAGGCAAAAACACACAGTAAAATATTTTTTAGGTATATTAAAAGCAAGAAGTCGGCAAAAGAATCAGTTGGACCGCTAGATGACCGAGGGTTAAAAGGGGTACTCAGGGAAGACAAAGCCATAGCGGAGAGATTAAATGAATTCTTTGCTTCAAGGAAGATTTGGGAGAGATACCCGTGTCAGAAATGGAATTTAAGGCGGACGAGTCAGAGAAACTGAATGAAATATCTATAAACCTGGAAGATGTAATAGTGCACTGTGACAAACTGAACAGTAGCAAATGCCTGGACCAGATGGTATCCATCCCAGAGTACTGACAGAATTGAAAAATGAACTTACAGAACTATTGTCAGTTATATGTAATTTATCTTTAAAGTCAAGCATGGTACCAGAAGATTGGAGGGTGGCCAAATGTAACACCGATTTTTAAAAAAGGTTCCAGAGGTGATCTGAGAAATTATAGACCGGTGAGCCTGATGTCGGTGCCAGGCATAACTGTAGAGACTATTATAAGGAACAAAATTACAGAGCATATTCATAAGCGTGGATTAATGAGACAAAGCCATGATGGATTTAGTGAAGGGAATCTTGCTTCATCAACTTATTACATTTCTTTGAAAGAGTGAACAAACATATGGATAATGGTGAGCAGTCAATATCATGTATCTGGATTTTCAAAAGGCATTTGACAAAATACCTCATGAAAGACTCCAGATGAAATTGGAGAGTCATGGGATAGGAGGTAGTGTTGTACTGTGGACTAAAAACTGGTTAAAAGATAGAAACCAGAGAGTAGGGTTAAATGGTAGGTATTCTCAATGGAGAAGGGTAGATAGTGGGGTTCCTCAGGGGTCTGTGCTGGGACCGCTGCTTTTTAACATATTTATAAATGACCTAGAGATGAGAGTAACTAGTGAGGTAATAAAATTTGCTGACGACACAAAGTTATTCAAAGTTGTTAAATCGCAAGAGGATTGTGAAAAATTACAAGAGGACCTTATGAGACTGGGTGATTGGGCACCCAAAGGGTTACGAAAATGATAAAGGGGATGGGACGACTTCCCTATGAGGAAAGGCTACAGAGGCTATGGCTCTTCAGCTTGGAGAAAAGACAGCTGAGGGGAGATACGATAGAGGTCTATAAAATAATGAGTGGCATGGAACAGGTAGATGTGAATCGCTTGTTTATTCTTTCCAAAAGTACTAGGACTAGGGGGCATGCAATGAAGGTACAAAGTAGTACATTTAAAACAAATTGGAGAAAATGTTTCTTCACTCAACGTGTAATTAAACTCTGGAAATCTTTGCCAGAGAATGTAGTAAAAGTAGTTAGCATAACGGGGTTTAAAAAAGGTTTCGATAGCTTCCTAAAAGAAAAGTCTATAAGTCATTATTAAAATAGATTTGCGGAAAATCCACTGCTTATTTCTAGGATAAGCAGAATAAAATGTATTATATTGTTTTGGGTTCTTGCCAGGTACCTGTAACCTGGATTGGCCACTGTTAGAAACAGGATGCTGGGCTTGATGGACGTTCAGTCTGTTCCTGTATGGCAATAATTATGTGACACTGCCACATAGAGGGGCATAATCAAACGGGGACAACCATCTCTAGGGACGTCCATCTCTAAGGACGTTCCAGCGAAGGGGCGGGGAAACCTGTATAATCGAAACAAGATGGACGTCCATCTTTCGTTTTGATAATACGGTTGGGGATGCCCAAATCTCAACATTTAGGTCGTCCTTAGAGATGTTCGTCCCCAGTTTTCAGCGATAATGGAAACCGAGGACGCCCATCTTAGAAACAACCAAATCCAAGCCATCTGGTCATGGGAGGAGCCAGCATTCGTAGTGCACTGGTCCTCCTCACATGCCAGGACACCAACCGGGCACCCTAGGGGGCACTGCAGTGGACTTCACAAATTGCTCCCAGGTGCATAGCTCCCTTACCTTCAGTGCTGAGCCCCCCCAAACCCACAACTGTACACCACTACCACAGCCCTTAGGGATGAAGGGGGGCACCTACATGTGGGTACAGTGGGTTTCGGGTGGGTTTTGGAGGGCTCACATTTACCACCACAAGTGGGGGGGATGGGCCTGGGTCTGCCTGCCTGAAGTGCACTGCACCCACTAAAAGCTGCTCCAGGGACCTGCATACTGCTGTGATGGAGCTTGGTATGACATTTGAGGCTGGCATAGAGGCTGGAAAAAAATGTTTAATTTTTTGTTTTTAGGGTGGGAGGGGGTTGGTGACCACTGGGGGAGTAAGGCGAGGTCATCACCGATTCCCTCCTGTGGTCATCTGGTCAGTTCGGGCACCTTTTCGAGGCTTGGTTGTGAAAAAAAAAGGGACCAAGTAAAGTCGACCAAATGCTCATGAGGGACGCCCTTCTTTTTTCCACTATCGGCCGAGGATGCCCATCTCTTAACTACGCCCCCGTCCCGCCTTTCGTACACTGCCGACACGCCCCCGTGAACTTTGGTCATCCTCGTGACGGGAAGTAGTTGAGGATGCAAAAAAATCGGCTTTCGATTTTGCCGATTTGACCAACCTCGGGAGAAGGACGCCCATCTCCCGATTTGTGTCAGAAGATGGGCGTACTTCCCTTTCGAAAATAAGCTAGATAGTCTAGTATAATAATTGGGGAATAGTAGACTGCAAGGTATCATCTGGCCTGTAAAGAAGAAAACTCAATTAGTCAGTACTTTGCAAGAAGAGTAACCATGGTACAGCTTTCAAGGGAGTGTAAAAAAAAAACCAAACAAACCCAACAACAACAAAAAGTCATGAATCCTCCATCGGAGCTTAGGAGGCAATGAATTTCTGTCCAGTGACCTAGTAAATGGAAGCATACTTTAGATAACAGCTCGGTGTGCAGAAAATCAGCCTGTAGAGCTAAGAGAAAGAGTTAAGGAAATCTTTGGCCTGTCCTGAATCCTCAAAAACTTATGAGCTCCCTCATATTGCACTTTCAGTTTGCAGGGTACAACAAGGAAAATTTTCTTCTCATGTACAGCTGCACAAATGGGCACAAATGCCCTCCTGGCCAAGACAACATGGGCAGAGTAGTCCTGGAAACATGAGATTTTTTTCCTCTCATAAGTCAGTGAAAGACCTGATGGCTTGCTTGTGACCAATTCAAAATCCGCAAAATGACAGCACAAGGTCGGGCGATGATTTGCTGTTGGGGGCCCATCTGGTACGCCTACTGCACTCTCAACAGGCCTTGAAGGTTTCCAAGTTGTAAAGATTGCAGCAGCCAGCGTTCAAGAAAGCCCACCAGTTCTGAATCTTTTAGCACTTCCAGTAATACTATTAACCACAAATTGTTCTTGCGGAAACGGTTTTCTAAGTCATCAACTTTTGATTCAAGTTCAGCCAGCCACTTTTTTAACGCCTGTCGGCCCTGCCACTGCAGCCATACTGTCTTCCACATCACTTATTGTTTGCTGCAATTGATCCAAATCAAGACTGAAGCCATCCAACCTGTTATGAGCTGCCTCAGCTCTATCGTAAATAACCTGCAGCTTTTTAATTGAGAGCAGCTTCCACCACAGTAGTTACTTCCACGGTCAACTCTGCAGTCCACATGGACTAGATAGAGGGGCTTGGTGGTGCCTGGCTCTCTGCCATCAACTTTGCTCCACTCCTTGTCCCTCTGTTGTGGCTTAGCTGCCATGGAGCAGAAACTCTGGATTACCACACCAAGAAACGCTTGTCAGTGTACACAGAGGGGATGCTCGTCTGAATTCGAGATGAGTTGCTATTTTAGCCTGATTAGGAAGTTAAAATGGGAGGAAGCGCAGGAGCTCCACATTTCGGTGGCTGCTCACCAGCATGGTACCACGTGATCTCTCTGTCATACGTTCTTAAATGGTTACATTTTCACCTCCATCATACACCCTAGGAGGCTGCACCACACATCCACAAACTTTTCTGTCAAGCTATATTTTTTCATGTTACTCTTATGATCTGGATCTTCCTTTCCATAAAAGATGTTTGGATTTTTTTTTTTTTTTTGGGGGGGGGGGGGGGGGGGGGTATTATTGGTATCTGAGGTATTGTGAATTTCTCTAATCTGATTTCCAAAATATACACATTTAGGTCTTTAAGTTTCTTTTCATAGGGTTTTTAGTGCAGACCCCGCACTATTTTAATAGACCACTCTTATCTGATCCCTAGGATTTCTGCCTCTATGATACATGATTCCTGTATCTCTTTATACTGAATCTTAGCTGCCAATTTCCTGAACATTCTTCAAGCTTTCTTGGATCGCTCATTTTGTTATGTCCCCCCCCCCCCCCCCCCCCCCACCACCGCAGGTATATCCACTAAATTGTGGATCTCTCTTTTATTATTTTTTTTCCAGTTCATTTGTTTTGTAATCTTCCTTGTACTGGTACCTGGGGAATATCCAAAGGTGGACCTAAGTGACTGGGCCATGGGCCATAAACCGCTACTAAACGGACTTGGAAAAATCCAAAATCCCAGGAATAACATGTATAGAATGTTTGTACTTTTGGGAAGCTTGCCAGGTGCCCTTGGCCTGGATTGGCCGCTGTCGTGGACAAGATGCTGGGCTCGATGGACCCTTGGTCTTTTCCCAGTATGTCATTACTTATGTACTTATGTACTCAGTTTGGAGTCGGGTCTACCCAGTCAATAGCAGTGGTATGGACCAAAGAGAAGTGTCAACATTCACATTACCTACTGCCAGTGCATTTTATCTAGCAAAAAAGGTGCCGGTACTCAAATGCTAGGCCACCCTTCAGGAGTGGGGTGATCACTGAAGGACCTCACCCCACAATAGCCAGGGCCCCTGCAACCAGTCACAGAATCTATGACAAGGAAGAATTGGTGTACAGAGCCTGAGCTCTTTCATTAAAACTTGCAATCCATGGGTCAATTTTAGCAGACAATGAAAAAGGTGCCGGTACTCAGTACCCCTAAGTACCCCCTCAAAAAAAGCCCTGCCTATTGCTCACCCATGTTAACCTCAGACCCCTGCAAAAACAGTCCTGGCTACATTTAAGTGCCAAATTAATTCATAAAATTTTGACTTCAGCCCTTTCTATATTTATTTATTTCATTTATTAGGATTTATTTACCGCCTTTATTGAAAGAATTCACTCAAGGCAGTGTACAATACACAATTACCGAAGTAAAACTATTCAAATAATACAAAGTATGGCGTAGTTTACTACTTACAATGTCAACACAATACGTAATAGAACATTTTAATAGAAGTGTAGGGCATAAGCAAAGATGGAACATATAGATAGATAAGAGAGGAGTTAGAAAATAAGACGAAGTCAGAGAGATGATTAAATATTATTTCAGCTAGGGTAGGAGTGGGTAAACATGTCCTGCTGTAGTATGTGCAGCCCGTGTCACTCCTTGTATGTGTGTGAGACTAAGAAGTTAATTACTTCTTCCATTAAAGGCCAGGTTGAACAGCCAAGCTTTCACCTGCTTCCTGAAGTAGAGATATATCTTTAACTGGTGAATACATCTGTAGTACCAAGGGGTCATGAAGATCTCATATAGGCTTTAATGCTAGTAGCATTTCAGAGTAAGTGTAGTAGTATAGTGAAGCTCCTGTAGCTCTTTTAGATGAAAGCCAATTCTTTTCTAAATAGTAGTATCCCGTTTCATTTCTTTATCTTATATCCATCTAACTTTACACTATTAAGTGATACTACTACTATTACCAGTACTGTTAAGTTGCTGACATTGTGATGAATGCTCCTGCCCCCTTCCAAGCAATTCCTATTTAAACATTCATGTCTTTCATTTCCTAGGCTATAATGGTCTTCCAGGCACCATAAAACTTCCAACATTCCAAATGGCAATGCAGTAGCTTATTGGGGGCTACAGGCCTATCTGCTGCCCCACAAACCCATAGCAGAACTAGACCGTTATAGTATTATCCGCACCAATCACCTTTTGCCAAAAACCTTATTTTGTGAAACACTATTTTTATAACATGCAACTAAAGTCATACTAAAAGGAATTTTCAACCAAAGCCCACCATAACAAGAGAACAAAAATCGGCACAGGTCTCTGTTTATTTCCTCAAGTGAGTGTTAATACTTACATTTAAAACTTTCAGACTGTACAGACTGAATATTCACATATATCTCTTTGCAGCACAATTTAACAACTGAATATTTTATATCTATTCAATACAGTGAATGATCAATGGCAACAAATGGAATTACTGCACATTGCCACAAGGAAGGAATGACCTTTTCTTTAAATAAACGATAATGCTTATAAATAAACTCATTCTTTCAGTATTCTTTTTACATACCTGATTCATTAAAAGCAGCAACATATACATCTTTCTTTAAAAGAAAAAGTCAAGAGATGGACCACGGCAGGAAATGTCATCTAACTTACTGGAGCAAGAAGCAAGCAGTGTTAACAGAGCTTTAAAAGTATTATTATATTCCAAATGTACTTTTCTGTCCATATACCAATACCATAATGGAGTTATTGGGGCAAAGGGAAAATTCACTTGAAGTCCAGCATATTGCAATCAATCTTGTAGTACACATAGGGGTAGTATTCCTGTTGGCTGAGATTCAAGCCTGGAATATCCGTGGATGCCTGTAAAATAAGTTTTGCATATTAAAAAAATAATTAATAACACTATACAATATTTACTACATAGTGTCTGGAAAAAACAGGACCCCCAACATTTTTCCAAATAACCCCAAAACAAATGTACCATTATTAAAAAAAAATATTACTATTATTGACAGGTGTTTCTGTAAGATGCTGTAAAAACTGGATGACCCTCTTTTTTAAAATGGCATCATTCAGGAAGTGACCATTAAATGGCATTTAGCGAAAAAGAAAAAAGTTGTCATTAAGGCATACGGCGCAAAGCATTTGCTAAGGGAGTTTCCTAATAAGGACTGAACTAATGTATTTTCAAAGGTCATACTAAACGTTTAAACAATTGCAAATATTTTGAAACTATGTAAGGGGTCCTGTTTTTTTCCGGACACCGTGTATTTATTTATTTGTAACATTTATACCCCGCACTTTCCCACTCAATTTCAGGTTTAATGCGGTTTACATAGAAATCATGATAACAAAGTGATATAAAATGGATGCAGCTATGATATTGTAAGTAAAGAGGTAATCATTTATGTGTGGATAGGTAAGATGGGCAAAAAGGAGGATGAAAGAGTTAGGGGAATGGTAGGAGGGAGTGTATAGGGATTAACATTTAGTTTAGTATGGGAAAATGTTAGGGAGGGATAGGAAGGGGGATGTATTAGATAGTGTATGGAGGGGTAGGAAGAGGGATATTATAAAGGAAAAAAAATGGGGAGGATATTCCAGAATCAGTTTTATAGTCTGGTCCTGTAGTAAATAAGGTCTTGTAAATTTAAGTTAGGTTATTTGTGTAGGCTCGCTTGAAGAGTTAAGTTTTTAGTAGTTTTCGGAAAGGTAGAAGGTCACTGATTAATCGAATGGATCTTGATAATGCATTCCATAGTTGACTACCTATGACAGAGAAGTTGGATGCGTAATATGTCATGTACTTAAGTCCTTTGCAATTAGGTAGATGCAAATTGAGATACATTCGAGAAGATTTTAACTGTTTCTGGCTGTAGTATTCTAACTGCAGCTACTATTTCAAGACATACAGTAAAATGAACTGTAATGACAAAACATTTACAGGTCTATGTGCTCAAATTTAGAAAACATTACATAGACATCAATTTTTCTTTGAATTTAGTAGTCAACAGCTGAAACATTCCCCCACTCCCAACGTGGTCTCCACCAAAGATGAAAAGTGGGGTACAGAAAGGGAAAGAGATCCTCTTCCAAAATCTATGCAGCTCCTTTAGGGCCTGATTTATAAGGCTGTTTTCCCATTCCACAACTACAGGAAAACTTAGAAATCTGGGCCTTAAAGCACTGCTGCAGCCACTGGAAGAAAATACACAAGTCAGCAGTTCCCCCATCTCTCTCTCTCATAGTCCCCTATCCTGTCCTTAGTCTCTCCCTCCTTCCCTCACCCAGTTTCTCTCTTTCTTCCTCCCCACCCCCCTTCACTACCCAAAAGGTCAGTTAGGCAACTGCCAAGCTCTTACCCCACCCCCCTCCTCGCTAATCCTCGCCATTCAAGAATCCAATCAGGCACCCCCAGCCTCCATCCCAGCTCATGTGGCCAGCTTCACCCCCTCCCCCTTTCCCAGATAGCATCACCATCCAGAAAGCCAGTTCGTCAGCCACCCTCTAAATCCTTATTCCCCAACGCAATCAACCATCTCCACCCCTCCCTAGCCCTCACCACCAGAGAAGGCAATCAGCCACCCCCTAAGCCTCCACCTTCCCACAGCATCGTCACCCCCTCCCAAAGCCTGTTAAATCCCACCCTACCCCAACAGCATCGCCTTATGTCCCTCCATTAACCTCACAAACCAGTCAGTATTTTGATTCATTGGATAAAATGGAACCTCCAGATGTTATACTATGGAGAAATCATATGCATGAACTGATGCTTTTGGAATATCTGTCTGCGGTATGGCAGGATGTAAAGCTGGGACAAAGTTAGAAGCTGTTTTTCAATTTGGCAAGTATGAGTGGGGGTAAATCAAGGATGTAAAACAAAGTATGATGATGGGAGATTATTTGGATGGAGGAATGGGGGGGGGGGATTTGAGGGGAAGATGCTGGTTGTTATAAGGTGATTGTAATAGGTTCAAAACGTTAAGGGGTATTATGAGAATGTAAGGAGTATAATGAGAATCTGCAATTAACTGGAGGGGATGTTGTGCTATATAAAACCCTGCTAAAGAAACTGATTAATGAATAAATCAATTGGTTCAGACTTTGGGAGCATCTGATTCTCCGTCACTCTGCAAGATCTAAAGCTAAAGAATGTGAAGCAATTTCGATTTGTTTGGGGTTTTTGTTTTTTTTGGGGGGGGGGGGGCTGGTTCTTTTTAACATTTTTGTAAGAGATATTGCTGAAGGGCTCTCTGGTAAGGTTTATGTGGATTATACCAAAATCTGCAATAGGTAGACACTCCTGATGGTGTGGATAACAAGAATGGACCTAGCAAAACTTGAGGAATGGTTTGGAATCTGGCAGCTAAGATTTAATGCTAAAAAAATACAGGGTCATACATTTGAGCTGCAAAAAAAACACAGGAACATACGAACATAAGAGCAGCCATACTGGGTCAGACCAATGGTCCATCTAGACCAGTATCCTGTTTTCCATACAGTGGCCAAGCCAGGTCACGAGTACCTAGCAGAAACCCAAATCATGGCAACATTCCATGTTACAAATCCCAACGCAAGCAGTGGCTCCCCCCATGTCTGTCTCTCTAGCAGATTATGGACTTTTCCTCCAGGAACTTGTTCAAAACCTTTTTTAAACCCAGATAAGATAACCGCTGTTACCATATCCTCCTGCAATGAGTCCCAGAGCTTAACTATTCGTTGAGTGAAAAAATATTTCCTCTTATTTGTTTTAAAAGTATTTCCATGTAACTTCATTGAGTGTCCCCTGGTCTTTGTACTTTAAGAGTAAAAAAAATCTACTACTCATTCTACACCACTCAGGATTTCGTAGACCTCAATCATATTTCCCCTCATCCGCCTCTTTTCCAAGCTGAAGAGCCCTAACCTCTTTAGCCTTTCCTCATATGAGAGTTCCATTCCCTGTATCATTTTGGACGTTCTTCTTTGAACCTTTTCTAATTCCACTATATCTTTGAGATACGGTGACCAGAATTGAACTCAATACTCAAGGTGAGGTCGCACCATAGAGCAATACACAGGCATTATAATATTCTTGGTCTTATTTTGAATCCCTTTCCTAATAATTCCAAGCATCCTGTTTGTTTTTTTCGCCGCTGCCGCACACTAGGCAGAAGATTTCAGTGTATTGTCTACAATGACACCTAGATCTTTTTCTTGAATGTGACTCCTAAGGTGGACCCTAGCATCAGGTAACCACGGTTTGGATTATTCTTTCCAAAGTGCATCACTTGGCATTTGTCCATATTAAATTTCATCTGCCATTTGGATGCCCAGTCTTCCAATTTCCCAAGGTCTCCCTGTTTTAACAATTTTGAATAGTTTTGTGCCATCTGCAAATTTAATCACCTCACTTGTCATTCCAATTTCCAAATCATTTATAAATATGTTAAATAGCTCCGCTCCCAGTACAGATCCCTGTGGAACTCCACTATTCACTATCCTCCTTTGAGAAAAATGGCCATTTAACCCTACCCTTTGTTTTCTATCCAATAATCAATTCCTAATCCACAGAAGGACATTGCCTCCTATCCCATGACTCTTTAATTTTCTCAGGAGCCTCTCATAAGGAACCTTGTCAAATGTTTTCTGAAAATCTAGATACACTACATCAACCGGCTCACCTTTACTGACATGTTTATTCGTGCCTTTAAAGAAATGAAGTAAACTGGTGAGGCAAAATTTCCCTTGGCTGAATCCTTGCCGACTCTGTCCCATTAAACCATGTTTATCTATGTGCTCAGTAATTTTATTCTTTATAATAATTTCCACTATTTTGCCCAGCATTGACGTCAGACTTACCCGTCTCTAATTTCCAGGATCACCCTTTTTAAAAATTGGTGTTACATTAGCCACCCTCCAAACTTCTGGTACTATGGACAATTTTAACGACAGGTTACAGATCACTAACAGCAGAACAACAATATGTTTGAGTTCTTTCAGTACCCTAAGAAGCATGCCATCTGGTCCAGGTGATTTACTACTCTTTAATTTATCAATTTGTCTTTGCTTTTATTCAGCCAAGAATTGATTGAGCTGGGGGGGGGGGGGGTAGAGGAGAGAGAGAGAGAGAGGTTTCCCCAGTGGGTGAATGTTTGAAACAACTAGAGAGAGAGATGGTGGTAGAGTCCTATTACATAACTCAGCCCCAATCCTACAAATCCCTTGAAGGGGAAGGAGAACCTGATCTTTTCACCCACAGAGATCCACAAATAATTTAAAGAAAACATACATAGCTGAATTCTCCTTACTTGATTTACTTTTCATGATATCTCTGTATGTGTCAGTAGTTAAAAGTTAATAGTTTTGATAGTCTGTGATTCCACATTTGTCTTTCCTTTCAACAGCATATGGAGATTCATGTAGGAAATACCAAATTCTTTAAAGTAAAATCTGTCAAGAATTGTTGCTCACCATAAAAAGATTGGTGAGACTGACCAGCACATGCTATGTGGGACTTTTATTTTCACTGCTTTATACCCTTAATACAAAATGTCAGGTTAAACAACATGAAGCCATATACAAAGGAAAGGTACATCAGAGATGTACTGAAACGCACATACTCTAACTTCTGTTCTCATGCACACATGTACATACATACATGTAGAAAAAGTTGAAGTCAAGCTTTTATGAATTTAATTTGGCACTTATGAGCAGTTTTAGCTGACGTACTAGTCATCATTAAACAGGGGTGAGCGCTATACATGAAAAAGAACAGGAGATAGTGTCAACAGCCACACTGCGTAGTGCTCACCCATGTTAACCTCATACACAAACCCACATATACACATAAAATTGTGTCAAATATATTATTCACAAAATTTACAGCAGTGTTATGACTGTGGCAGTACTCACATCAATATTTGCTGCTGCACTGCTGTCCAGGTGTTTGTACAAATCATACAAAACTTCTCTCAGCTTCTTCATTGTCTTCTTATTGGGCTGAAGTAGCATTGCCTGGAAATTTACTGGCAATCCGTACCTAAAAAGAAATAGTTCATGTGTATATTAAAAGAAGAAAAAGCAAAATGCAGCTGCAATGATTTCTCATTCTGCTTGCGGAACAAGGCCAGATTTTTTGTTCATGCTATACACGGAGCCTTGTAAATCCTTTGTGTTCCTTTGGTGGTGATAACTAGGGGCATGATTATGCATCATCTCATGAGGCTCTTGCCTCATGTTTATTGGGCAGTGCCGAGAACTTCCCACTGCAGCCCTTCCAGGTGAAATGGCGGGAACAGAAGGGGGGGGGGGGGTGAGGATGAGCTTCCAGCAGACAGAGTAAAGAAGAGCTATTCTGCTCCCTAATCTGCCTCTCTCCTCTCCTCCTGTCACTGAAGGATAGAAGGGGATGGGTATAGCTGAAGCAGACACTGTACAGCAAAGAAGAAGATCACCTACTCTAGCTGCTCCAGGCCTTTTCTCTTCAATCAGAGTCAAAATGCAGCAGTTAAGGATGGGGAAGAAACAGACAGGCAAGGTTTAAAGCTGATAGCTCTTCTTTGTCCTACTATGCCAGCTCCAGTCCCCCCCCCCCCTTCTCCTTCCATCCAAGAACTGTCTGTTTGCAGCAGGGACAGAAGAAGGGGAAATAGAGCAGAAACATCCCCAGCCACAGCTGTGACTCCAGTGAGTGATTAGTGGGGAGGGAAAGGATGTAAATATTGAAAGGCAAGTGAAAAGCATGGGGGAGGAGGAAATGTGTGTATGTGTGTGTGTGTGGGGGGGGGGGGGGGCAATGAACTGAGATGATCCTTATTTCTGCAAATGCTCTCTCTCTTCATAAATTTCTTAAGTACGTTCGTCATACCTTGACCACTTTCCCATATTTCTCTCTTTCAGTCTTTTCATTCCCAGTTTTGTTTCATATTCCTCACAAACCAGTAGGCTCAAAGGGGGTGGGACTCAGAAGTAACATTAGACAATAGATTACCACAGAAAGGGAGGGAGATGCACCTTTACAACCTCAACATAGAAAAATAAAGAACATATGGCCTATCCAATCTGTCCATCCATATCATCTACTATCCTTTCCACTTCCTTAGAGATCCTGTATGTTTGTCCCATGCTTTCTTGAATTCAGATTCAGTCTTTGTCTCTACCACGTCCACTGCACACATCCCATCACCCTTTTCAGTAAACAAGTTGAGGGGTGGAGGCAAACAGTAACAGAATTAAAAAGTATGGGATAATCAAAGGATTCTTAAAAGGCTAGAAGGGCAGGTTGTAAGTTATTAAAATTATCTCATTTATAAGATTTTATATAAGCTAAAGCAGTTTTCCAGGCAGTTAGAAGGTTTCTGAATTGCAAGAAGCCAGTGTGTGTTTGGTTGTTTATTATTTAAGAAATTTATATTCCGCATGATCTGGTCAATACTCAGTGGATAACATACATAATAAAACCTACACACAAAAAAAAATCTTACTTAACCCATCAAATAGACTCCTACATGTGACTCTACTTCTCCCCAAGAGTAAACATTCCTCTTCTCTCAGTGTCAAGTTAAAATGTGCAAGATTCCATCAACCGTATTATACTCCTCTATAAGGCTTTATACATAAAAATGTCTTCAGTTCATAGGCGCCCAGTATAAGAGGCTTGGACAGGCTAAGCCTCCCCTGCTGTGCTCTGAGGGGTTTAAATTGTTGATTTACCTCCATCCTCACAGCAGGAGCTGCAGTGAAAGCCCTCTAGCCTTGTGTAACCAATTGTAGAAATTGGTTTATGGTTTGTTTACCTTACTGCTGGGAGAGCAGGGGGAGGGGGGGTTGGCTGGGTTGCCAGGGAGATAAGAGGTTTACTTCCTGACCTGCACTGAGAACAGCAGCAGAATCGGACAACCAGACAACAAAGGTAGAAAAGATCATTTTATTTTCATTATAGTGTTTGGAATATGTCCACTTTGAGAATCAGGTGCTCAACATTAAAAGTTTATATTTATTTACTTATTTATGGCATTGTATCCCACATTAAACATGAATTAGGGTGTTTTGTGGCTCTACATGAGAATTGTGATGATATGATCCCTTGTTTCATATTGTTGACGGTCTGCATTTTCCATATGGGTGGTATATTGGTGTATTAGGTTCTGCCCAGTGTAATATTTATGGTACAGTAAGGTTCTGAGTGTGTTTTTGCACAAAGTTGTGCATAGTGTTTTGCAGTTGAGCGATTGTGCTTAGAATATGCTTTGAGCAACCACTTTATTCTTTGACATATGATACATATCTAATATCTAAATTTAATAAAAGGTATTAATTGTGACTTTTATTTATTTTTTTCTGTGTGTTATCAGACAATTATGGATTTAAGCTCCACCCCTGACCCCACCCCCTTTAGCCTCCCCAAACAGTTGGGCCACTGACTGCCTATGCTTCAGTTCTTTTTTTTTTTTTTTTTTTTTAAAGATCAAGGCTCTGAATCCTCCTCAGATCTAGAGGCAAGGTATTCCAAAGTTGAGTGCCTATTATGATAGCTGATCAATATTCTTCGCCGATTTTGAGACCTTTGTGAAACTTGTGAGAAATTCTCTGTTGTGTTTTTTTAATGATAAAATTGTCAGTCTTTGAGGGAGGAAGTGACATCATTGCTGTGATTTGGGCATCTAGGGGCTTAGCTCTGCTGAACAGTTGGTGAAAACAGCTTACTCTCACTTTCCCTGTGGAGCTTTGTGACCAAGCTTACCAGATAAGGGTGTCTGAGGTGATGTCCACTTGAAAGTAGAAAATTTTAAGTATGCTGTTGATAGCAGGGACTAGCAGAGCAAGCTGGATTGCAAGAGGTGGCCACAGACCGTTGCAAAATCGCACAGGAAGATTCGGAGTCTGAAGACAAATACTAGGGGACACTCAAGGAAGTTACATGGAAATACTTTCAAAACAAATAGGAGGAAATATTTTTTCACTCACTGAATAATTAAGCTCTGGAACTCTTTGCTAAAGGATGTGGTAACAGTGGTTAGTGTATCTGGGTTTAAAAAAATGTTTGGACAAATTCCTGGAGGAAAAGTCCATAGTCTGCAATTCAGACAGACATGGGAAGCAACTGCTTGCCCTGGGATTTGTAGTATGGAGTGTTGCCACGATTTGGGTTTCTGCCAGGTACTTGTGACCTGGTTTGGCCACTGTTTGGAAAACAGGATACTGGGCTAGATGGACCATTGGTCTGACCCAGTATGGCTACTCTTATGTTCTTATGTAAGAGGATGACCACATGGTGCTGGTGGCCAGGGAAGGAGATGTGACTCATTGGTTCCAAGCCTTGAAAGAAATGTCAGGAGTGTGCAAGGTGGCAGTTGCAGAGCTTCAGTCTGAGGTGTGTGAGGTGGGCAACTGGCCTGAGGAGTGTCTGGATGAGCTCTCTTCAATCAGATCATAAGCAGGAGCGCTGGGAAAGGCTAGATATGCAATTAGTGCTGGAGGGCTTGGAGAATAGATCTAGGTGCTGTAACCTGCAGTTCAACGGAATCCCAGAAATTGATAAAAACTGTACCACAAACGAAGTGCATGCAATTCACACAAGCATGTAGATGCACTTCGTTTATGGTAAGGACATTGGGATAATGGATAATAGCAGACAACCTTAAGGACAGAGTTCCGTTGTTGTACACCAAGCTTAGCGATTTTAACCCAACTGACCCTTGGCACAGGTGCTGTGCGCCGAAACACGGCCCATGTTGGGTTACTAAGGAGAGATTGATGTTTAAGTTATACGATTAAAGGATCTGTGTCCCGATTTTGAAGGCTCCTGGTGCTTTTTTTGGCTATTTGGACTTTGTTCTGTACTTTGGACTCTCTCTGTGTTGGTCTAGGATATCTGTGAATAGGTATTAAGGGATCTGAATTCAGATCGGGCTGACTCAGGCTCTGGTAAAATTATGCTGGGCCAGGCACACTGGAGGTCTGGGGACACAGAGGGAATCAGCTCCACGTGACATCATTGCCTGCTTTCACAATATTGAAGTTGAAGAGGTTTGGAGAAAAGCCAGAGCATTAGGAGAAGTGGCTTGGGACAATTATAAGGTTCTAGTTTTTCAAGACTTGGGCCAAGGCAACTTTGACATGATGCAGAGAAACGAGGGAAGTGAGTAACTACTTGCAGAAGGCCAATTTGAGATAGAAATGGACTATGGATAACAGCTGCAAGATAGTCACACCGGGCTCAGACTGTGGTGGAAGTGTGAAAAGCCCTGGCTGACCTGGGTTGCACAGATCTGCCAGTGAAAGTTTCTCCAAAGTGGTCAACACGTGAGAAACCTGGAAAATCAACATGGCAACCGGTGTGATCCAGAGGACGGAATGCTAATGTGGACTTAGAAGCAGCTGTTCTGGAAACCTGAATCTCACAACAACTGCATATGGTGTTGATATTATTTTTCTCTGCTATATACCAATTGCAGCTGCAGTCTTTGTACTGTCTTTGGAGTTAGGTATGTTGTGTATCTGTATTGGTGAAGCAAATGGATGGATGGTTCGGTATGGGTAAGCTGGAATAAAGTGAGTGGATGGTTGTGGTAACTGAGGGGGGAGTGGGGATGAATGAGTGAGGGTATCCAATCCAGTGATGGTTATCTTCTTCTGAGGAGACAGCTGACTGGTAGTTGGGTTAGTTAGTCAGCCAGAGTTGGATGTAGAAGGAAGGGAAAAAGGGCAGGGGGTGGTGGGAAATGGTGGGGGGGGGTCCTTTTTTATGCAAGGGTTCCAGGTGCTAATGGCATCAATGATCTGGGGAAACAGAGCATAGTACCTGAATTCATGTGCCTGCAATGGGATATAATCCTCCTGTAGGAAACCCATATTAGAAAACAGGATTCCCACTTGATGCGCTTTAGTGAATTTAGTGACTGGTTTATGCATAGTGATCCTTCTGGGAGGAAGAAAGGGGGCTTAGTGATTTTTTATTAAACAGGAAATTTATAGGGATCCTTTGAGTACATGTCTTGCTATTCGGAGTCAGGTCTATGGGAGACAGCTCACTTTGGTAAATCTGTATGCTCCCAATGTGGGTCAGGGGGAAATAATAGTTAGAGGGGATTTTAATTTAACTCCACCACCACCCTAAGGAGGGAGGTGAGAGAGTCATTCCCATAGGAAAAGACTTTTGGATTTGGTTAAGGATTTAGATCTCTTGGATACCTAGAGACTCTAACATCTGGTGCAAAAAAACTTTCATTTTATTCTCATGCAAAAGACACATATACACGAATTGATGTTGTTTGGTAAAACAGACAGCTCTAGGGTCAAGTGCTTGATTCAAATATAGAAAGATCCCAATTTCAGACTATACACTTGTATGGATTAAATTGAGACGACTGGATGGGGAGAGGCGCCAAAGGTTTTGGAGGCTAAATGAAAATTTATTGGGGGACAAGCATATTTGTGATGAGATTAGAGCGATAATTCATGGATACCTGGAGATGAATTACCTCTCTAATGGGGAGGTGTCAGTTTTATGGGATGCTGTTAAGGCTGTTGTGAGGGGGTGGGGGGAATTTAATTCAGTGGAGAGTGTGCAAGAGAAGGATTCGGGAGCAGTAAGCGTTAGAGATCAGAAGCCGTTTTGTGACTTTAGAATGTCTTCATTAATTAAGGAGAAATACTTACATGGAAGAATCATTATCGGATGAGCTCTCAAGATACATTTAGTCATGAATCATGTGGTCAATGGCAGTGGTGCTGCAGCTCAATAAAAGGACACTCCTGGCGTGATTCTAATACTAGTCGTACTATAAAATCTATCAGTAATTCTGACTGTACTACAAAAATGGCTGTTTATATTATCCAATGTCCCTGCAATAAGGTGTATGGAGGGTGCAGCATGAGATCTGTAAGAACGCGCCTCACGGAACATAAGTCTAGAATTACAACTAGTAAATTTGAAGCCCCGTTGGTGCAACACTGGGTTGATTATCAACATGAGATTACAGATTTGAAATGGAGAATGATCGATGTAGTTAAGGAGAGGTGGGAGGGTGGTGATTGTGAAAAGTTATTAAATTACAGGGAACAGTTTTGGATATATTCTGTTAATGCTGTTGAACCCCATGGATTAAATCGTGAAATCGATTGGATGACCCTGATTTGAAGCTATTTACTGCCTGGGATCAGCTGTTTCAGCCCGGAAGCTGGAGTGATGTCACCATTAAGTTTGTATAAATACTTTTAGTAGAGTGAGCGGTGGCCATCTTTGAGAAACTCGATAGAAAGATATAGGTCTGGGATTGGTTTATCTGTAGACTTTATGATATGAAAGTACTTTAAATTTACTTGAGGGTAATTTTGTTTTGCTATTTGAATTTCTAGGAGACTACCTCGATACAGCGATTTTCGCGAAAATGGAACCATGTCGGTTTAATCGGGTCTCTGCTGTGTACATTGTGTACATTAAGATGAAAGAATAATTTAAAAAAGCTAAGTGAAAGCTATTTATTATTATCAAGATTAAGATTAAGAAATTCATGAAGATTTGTAAAAGAAATTTGCTTGTAAAAAATGGAAAAAGTGGATCAATGAGGATTACGTCACTGCCCCCAAGATATGCTTGGCTCATCTTAGCCATAACAGGGGCAGATTCGCAAATCTGACAATTAAAAAAAAAAGATCTGATACCAGACTTACTAGATCAAAAAAAGTGATATTTGAAGCTGGGCATTCTATGTGTATATTCATTAATTAAGAGCCATCCCTAATCCTGATAATTTACAACAGTCCTAGATATTCTCACAAGTCCACCATATATGAAAAAAGGTTCCTTTGACCAAATCACACCTCCAACATACATCAGAAGCTGAAGGAATCATTGTTTTCAATCTAGCAGTGTGTAATACTATCTGGTGAGGGATCTTATAGGCATTTTCTTTCACAAGTACACAAAAAGAAGCTTTTTTCACTTCTAAAAACACAACCTTCCATTCATCCACACTTAATTTGCGCCCTCCCCCAAAATCCTACTCCTAATGACACATAAAAGTATATTTTTGAAATTCTTTTCCCCTAATAAAATGATAAAGAATATAAATTTGACCCTTGTGCACAGAGCTGGAGTTTGGGCAGAGTGGGAATGGAACATGCAAGTACAGGTGCAGATCATAAAATACTATATTTTAAGCAAGTGATTTCTATTTATTGGTCAGAAAAGACATCTATGCAGGTTTCTAATGAAAGATTAATGGCTGTTAAGTATGCTGAAACGTGTGCAACAGCTTTTTCCATTGCAGGGCCTGTACCTCGGAACGGCTTGCCTGGTTATTTGAGAGTACGTTGGAGTGTGGCACAGTTTAGAAAAAACTTGAAAATACATTTTTTTTGTTTATATGTGGGGTTGAGTTGCCTGTTAAGATTATTGTCCTGAAGATGAACAGTTTGTTTTGTTGTTTTTATTATGTATGTTCTTAATTGTTCTCTGCTTAGTTGTCAGCGGATTATACATTTTTAAATAAAATTTATGCATGTATGCCGGAATCACAAACGCTCTTTTTGGCCATTCAAATTATTTGTCACACGACTCATTCTGATCATGTTACCCCTCTTTTGATGCTGTATCACTGGTTACTGATAGCCTTTTGAATACACTTTAAAATTCTTAACACATAAAACACTACAGTTAGGACTTTCAGCTTATCTGCCCTATATCATCATTCCATATACTCCTACACGTGCCCTATGTCCTCTTGACGGTTGTTGCTTATGTATTCCTAACATACTCCTAGCTCACCTTGAGTCAACCCACATGTCAGCCATGTTCTATCTGGCACCATCCCTCTAGAATTCACTTCCAAAATGCTTGCATCTTGAGCTCTCCTTTCCTAAATTCAAACGTACTCTAAAAACTTCTCTTTTCTTGAGTTTTTGACCTATAGTCTTAATTTTTTCTTTTTATTATTACTTGGTTTTCCTGTTTTATACTATATCTTCTGCTTTTATGTTTCTCTGTCCTCTTTAAATTGCAGTTTCTTTCCTCTCTTTTATGTTTTAATTTCTACACCACTTTGTCGTTACATATGAAAATCAGTGTATTAAGCTTAATAAACCATAAACACTGGTGTGGATATTTATACCAGCTCTAGGCTGTAAATGGTCTGCGCCTGTCAGGCTCGTATTTTATAAAGACAACTAGGCACCTATTTGTGTTTATAAAATAGGCTTCCTATAGACACCTTAAAGGCTCTTTAACTAGGTGCCCCCGTGAAGAATTGCCTCCTTTAGAACATAAGAATAGCTACACTGGGTCAGACCAACTGTCCATCTAGCCCAGTATCCTGCTTCCAACAGTGGTCAATCCAGGCCACAAGTACCTGGCAGAAACCCAATTAGTAGCAACATTCTATACTACCAATCCCAAGGCAAGCAGTAGCTTCTAGAAGTTCATCTTGATAACAGACTATAGACTTTTCCTCCAGGAACATGTCCAAACCTTTTTTAAAACCCATATATGCTAACTGCTGTTAGCACATCCTCCTCTGGCAACGAGTTCCAGAGCTTAACAATTCTTTGAGTGAAAAAATATTTCCTCCTATTTTTTTAAAAAGTATTTCCATGTAATTTCATTGAGTGTCCCCTGGTTTTGTACTTTTTGAAAGAGTGAAGAATCGATTTAATTTACCCATTCTACTCCACTCAGGATTTTGTAGACCTCAATCATATTCCCCCCTCAGCTATCTCTTTTCCAAGCTGAAGAGCCTTAACTTCTTCAGCCTTTCTTCATATGGGAGGAGTTACATCCTCTTTATCATTTTGGTCTCGCTTCTTAGAAACTTTTCTAATTCCACTATATCTTTTCTGAGATATGGTGACCAGAATTGAAAGCAATACTCAAGGTGACGTCGCACTATGGAGTGATGCAGAAGCATTACAATATTCTTGGTCTTAATTTGCATCCATTTCCTAATAACTGCTACTACTACTATTAAACTGCTAGCATCCTGTTTGCTGTTTTGGCCACTACTGCACACTGGGCAGAAGATTTCAGCATATTGTCTACAGTGACACCTAGATCTTTTTCTTGAGTGCTGACTCCTAAGGTGGACTTATATAGGTAACTGTAGCACTGTTAAATAGTTTGTAGTGTGGTATTTTGCTGAGTTTATACCAGTCTTTAAAATGTCTTGAAAGCTTGCCTCTCCCGCTGTCATTCATTTTCTCCACATTGCATCACATTTCCCCTTCACACAAAAGTACCAGATAAAGGGCAACTGAAACTGTGGTTTTCAGTTTTGGCTGAAACTTAATATGCCACTGAAATTCACTACACAGTTTCGGCCGAGATGAATGTGGGCGGCACAACCCTCCCTGACCAACAGCAGGCTGCATGGCCCCCTGCCCCCGAAAACCAATGCCCTCCCTCCCCCCAGCTGAAAGCTGCCACCCTTCCACCATCTTAAGGCCCTCTTCAGGCCTACCTTAGAAGCCCTAGTGGTCTAGTGGCCTCATAGAGGCAGGAGGGATCCCCAGCTGCTCCAGCCCATGCCAGCACCACATTGAAAATGGTTACCATGACCTCCTGTGGCAGTCTCATGTGACTACCTTGGGAAGTCGAAGCAGTCATTTTGACTGCATAACCAGCATGGGTAAGAGCGACTGGGGATTGTTCCTGCCCCAACGAGGCCACTAGAACACCAGGATTTCTAAGGTAGGCCTGGGGAGGGCTTTTGGATGGTTGGAGGGTGGCAGCTTTCAGCTGGAGGGGGACAGAGACTAGAGAGTGGTTGCACTTTTTGTTGGGGAGAGGGGGGAGATTTTGTTTCAGCCGAAAATACACCAGCAATTTGGGGCAAAACCGAAATATGGTCAATCAGTACCAAAGCTGAAACTGTAATTCGGTCGGCCTTTAATGCCAGGATAATTATTTGGACAAGTGAATGGGTTGCTTCATCTACAAGGAGTTAAAAATTGTCTTATTGTGAGAGAAATTCATCTTATTCCCAGGATCCTTCTTTACCTTAGAACAGACTCGACAAAAACTCTTAATGCTTTAACGTGAATCCATGCAATAAAAGCTTCACTGAAATTCACTTTCAGCCATCGAACTAGAGGTCCCTAGAGGAACAAAAACAGGGCATCAGACCATCCAGTAATTCTATTCATATCTAAAAAGCTGAACAATAATACAAACAGTATGATGAGAGGATTTCATCTGATGAATAAGGGAACACAAGTTACAGAGAAATAAGCGATATCACAAAACAATTAAGGACCAAGAAGATGAAAATAAGAACAGCAGCCTATTGGAGCTATGGAGGAATTGAGGGAAGGAGTAAGATTTAGAAAGGACTCCATGGGTATGGGTGAGGCAGTAGGATTACAATGGTTGCTGCATTTTTTTTTTTGGTTTTGATTTTATGATTGCTCAAAGCTGCAAAGCTGACCTTGGAAACTTATTGGAAAAGGGTTGAACCGCCCTCTATACATATCTGGAAAGCTAAACTGAGCTATATTTATAGAATGGAAATGATTATGGCTCAGAGACACAGCTGTATGCCCAGATGAAAGAAAATTTGGAGTTCCCTAAAGAATTTTCAGTTATCTTGAGGTTGCTTGAGAGTACTCATGGGGGAGTTGAGGGAGGGGGGATTGGGGGTTGTTGATGGAGAACAGGTATAGGAGGAAATTTAGGGAGTCTGTTACATGGAGTTAAAATACAAAAAACTGTGAGGTTATTGTTAGCACTGTTGCTCAACTCTGAGTTTTGTTACTTCTATGCTGATGTTTGTGTATATGAGGTACAAAAGAATGTTTTGTAACTTTATGATTGTTTTTCTATACTTTTTCAATAAAACATAGTAACATGGTAGATGACGGCAGATAAAGACCTGTATGGTCCATCCAATCTGCCCAACAAGATAAACTCATTACATATGGTATGTGATATTTCATATGTATATCTGGTCTTGATTTGTCCTTACCATTTACAGGGCATGGACTGTAGAAGTCTGCTCAGCACTGCCCTTGTTCTAAAAATTCTGAATTTAATGTCAAAGCTCCTGAAAAGCTCCACTCCTGCCCATCCAAATCTATTCAGCCACAATTAGGGCAGAGACTGTAGAAGTCTGCCCAGCACTGCTCTTTTTCTCTAACTTCTGAAGCTGAATCTGTCCAGCCACGATCAGAGCGCAGACTGTAAAAGTTTGCCCAATACTCACCATCAGTACCTTCAATGGTGAGGTGGAACACCAAAGTGCGATACATATGTGAAATGGAGAGACTGACTGTCCAGAGAGCCAAAACTTTGCCTGCATGGGAAAGGGTGTGGGAACCCTTTCTAAAAAATTGTTCCGATTAATTGGTTTGAGTACAGAGCATTCGGAAAGGTGGGGGGGGGGGGGGGGGAAGGGGGAGTAGAATAGGGGAAGTTATAAGTATTAAAAATTAAAAAACTTGAAGTAGAATTGGTGTTTATCTTAACATTGTTAACGAATGGATGGTATTACGGTTACACACTCATTGAAAGCTTGCGTGGCAATGTGCCATTGTATATTGTTGAGCATAGAGTGGTTATTGTATTGATTTTGCAATGTTCAAATCAGACTTCTATAAAATTAACAAAAAAAGTTTGCCCAATACTGGCTTTAAATTAAATTATCCAGTACCTCCTTTAAATTGCCCAGTACCTCCTTTAAGTTAAAAAAAAAAAAAAAGGATGAGAGAAAGCAGCAAACATCACAGCAACTGGATATCACATAGGTAGAACATATTAGCCAAATTGTTGAGATCTTAAGGTTGTCTGCTATCATCCCAATGTCCTTTCCACAAATGAACCGCATGCAATTCACAAAGGTAGCTAGAGTTCCTTACTTCACAAAACATTTCACAATAAGTACAATAAACAGATTTAGTTCCTTCCAAAGGTGACAGAAACTATTTGCCAATTCATCCAACTGCAAACCTGCAGTTTAAAAGTAACTTGCCAAGGATGTCCCCAGTAAAATCCCATCCCATTGATTTTTCCTTGCTGTTCCAATTTTACTACAAACGTTACTGCTTGCAAATGTACATTTTTTTCTTTCCTCCCTCCTTCACCTGATACAATTCCTGATGTAGGTGTTTATATGCCGAAACATGGCTCTGTGTTGAGTCTTTTGATACATCAATGAACACCTAGTCCTTTTACAGTTAGTGCTTCAAATAAATACATTCATTTATACCTAGAAGCCTTGCATTGGGTTCTATTGGAAGGCTGTTTGCCCACCCTACTTTTTTTCTGACAGGTAGATCTCTTACTTCTTCTTCAGTAAAGACCGAGGCAAAGAATTCATTCAGACTCTCTGCTCTGGCCCCGTCCTCCCCTAGTGCCCCTTTCACTCCTTGATAATTTAGCGGTCCCATGGATTCCCTCATAGGCTTTCTGCTTCTAATATACCTAAAATGTTATTAGTATGAGTTTTTGCCTCTGAGGCAAGTTTCTCTTCCTGTTCTCTTTTGGCTTTATTTATCGATGCTTTGCGTCTAACTTGCCAGTGCTTAAGCTGCTTCTTGTTTTCTTCATTCACATCTTTCTTTCATATTCTGAAAGATGTTTTTTGGCGCTAATAGTAAGGAGAGCCTAAGTAATGGGGGTGATCATGATTTCTCGTTCCTCCCCTTCTTGGTTTCACTTTACCAGCAGGTGAGACAGAGCACAACATGAATATTATCCTGCAATATCTCTGACACAAATTACAAGAGAGAAACGATCTTCATTCTATGTTTACATACAAACTGTTTCTTCTTGTCAGTAGAGAGCCTGTTTATCTCCTCTTTGTCTGCTTTCAACTCTTCTTCATTATACTGGAAATCACGAACAACAAACCTGCAGTTAGGAAGAAATTGTGTTAGGAGCTGAGTGCAAGTCGCCTGGCATTCCAGTATCCCAAATAGGGCCATGAAGACAGATAATAGATCTAAATAAAATAAATAGTATATCTTACTTGTTTTCCCTGGCTTTACATTGAAATTCCTCCACTACTTTTCTGAATAAGGTGATGTTGCACAGGTAACTATCTTGGTCCTCAGAAAGAACACTGTAATAAAGGAAAAAAAAGGGATTTTATTAAAAGTTTAGATATGCAAAACTGCGGTTATACAGTTATTTATTTAAAATTGTCATTGTAAGCTTTGTCCCCAAAAATACATACACACACTCATACATCCATAAAATAAACATATTTTCAGTTTACACTTCCAGATTAATTGGGAATTCACTTTTACTGGGATAGGACACTTTCAGCCATTTAAAAAGGAGATAGAGAAGTTTTTAAACTAAAATGGGGGTAAAGCCAACAGTCGCCCAAGAGTGCATAGTTCGGTGTGGAGTATTCTCAAAGGATACTACTGAAACAGGATCTTTAGGGAATCCCAACAGAGAGTTTTCAATAATGGTGAAACAAAGCCAGGAGTGTTTAATGAGAGAACAAAGTAAAGGATGTAAATTATCCCCGTCAACTTCAAAGCAGCTTGTAGATGCTAGGAAAAACACAAATTGAAGTGTTTATATACAAATGCTAGAAGCCTAAAAAATAAGGAGACAGTTGGCGTATATAGCACTAAATGAAGAGGTAGATATAATAGGCATCTCAGAGACCTGGTGTAAAAAGGACACTGAATGGGACACTTATCAGGGTACAAATTATATCACAATTATAGAGTGGATTATACTGGAAGGGGGGCTGTGTTCAGGGCCGCCAAGAGGGGGGGACAGGGGGGACAAAATTCCCCAGGCCTCCGGGGGGGGGGGGGGGCCGGCGCCGCCGCTGCAGTCCGGCCCGCCCGTTCTCCGTCGCTCCCTGATACTGACCTTAAGCGCTTGAAAGCGCAGTAAGCAGCAGCAGACCACTCCTTCCTTCCGTGTCCCGCCCTCGCCTAATATAACGGAAAGAAGGAGAGGTCTGCCGCTGCTTGCTGCGCTTTCGAAGGTGATGGTGAGGCGCTTGACTTAAGGTCAGTGCAGAGGGCCCGGGGGTAGAGAGACGGCCAGGCCCAGTGGCGGATGGGGGGGGGGGGTCCCCGGGGGCGGCCTTGTCCCGGGGCTGGCCCAGTCTCTCGGCGGCCCTGGCTGTGTTACATGTTAAAGAGGGAATTGAGTCAAATAAAATAAATAAGTACATAAGTACATAAGTAGTGCCATACTGGGAAAGACCAAAGGTCCATCTAGCCCAGCATCCTGTCACCGACAGTGGCCAATCCAGGTCAAGGGCACCTGGCACGCTCCCCAAACGTAAAAACATTCCAGACAAGTTATACCTAAAAATGCGGAATTTTTCCAAGTCCATTTAATAGCGGTCTATGGACTTGTCCTTTAGGAATCTATCTAACCCCTTTTTAAACTCCGTCAAGCTAACCGCCCGTACCACGTTCTCCGGCAACGAATTCCAGAGTCTAATTACACGTTGGGTGAAGAAACATTTTCTCCGATTCGTTTTAAATTTACCACACTGTAGCTTCAACTCATGCCCTCTAGTCCTAGTATTTTTGGATAGCGTGAACAGTCGCTTCACATCCACCCGATCCATTCCACTCATTATTTTATACACTTCTATCATATCTCCCCTCAGCCGTCTCTTCTCCAAGCTGAAAAGCCCTAGCCTTCTCAGCCTCTCTTCATAGGAAAGTCGTCCCATCCCCACTATCATTTTCGTCGCCCTTCGCTGTACCTTTTCCAATTCTACTATATCTTTTTTGAGATACGGAGACCAGTACTGAACACAATACTCCAGGTGCGGTCGCACCATGGAGTGATACAACGGCATTATAACATCCGCACACCTGGACTCCATACCCTTCCTAATAACACCCAACATTCTATTCGCTTTCCTAGCCGCAGCAGCACACTGAGCAGAAGGTTTCAGCGTATCATCGACGACGACACCCAGATCCCTTTCTTGATCCGTAACTCCTAACGCGGAACCTTGCAAGACGTAGCTATAATTCGGGTTCCTCTTACCCACATGCATCACTTTGCACTTGTCAACATTGAACTTCATCTGCCACTTGCACGCCCATTCTACATGAAACAGATAGCAGCGTGGAATCATTGTGGATAGAAATTCCATGTGTGAAGGGAAAGAGTATACTGATAGGGCTGTACTACCGTCTGCCAGGACAGAACAAACAGATGAACAAATGTTTACAGGAATTAGGAAAGCTAGCAAATTGGGTAACATTATAATAATGGGTGATTTCAATTACCAAAAACTAAAGGAAAAGTAGAAACTATATCACTAATTATGCTCAATTTTCTACTATAGACAACCCTGTATTGCAGGTGCCAATGCACATGTATGTATGAAAAAATACGTGGAGAAAAAAAGACTTCAGAGCCCTCAGGAATAATTCTCTTTACACTGATATGTTTCAAAACAAGAGAACTCCTTACTTCAATCATTAGTCTTCACAAAAAAAACTCCACTCTTCTGATTCACAAAATACTAGTGCATGCACTTCAAACAATACAAAAGGTAGAGGCTATTTCTCACGCCATAAAGCCCCAATATTGACTGGATAAATGCTACACCAGGGAGCCCTAGGAAGCTAAAATTCTTAGATGTAATAATGACTGCTTCTTGGAGCAACTTGTCCAAGAACCAACAAGAAGGGGAGCTATTTTAGATCTCGTCCTTAGTGGAATGCAGGGCATGATACGAGAGGTAATGGTGTTGGATCCACTGAGAAATAGTGAACATAACGTGATCAAATTTGAGCTGATATCTGAAGTCACTACAAGAAATCTAGTGTAGCAGCATTTAATTTTCAAAAGGGTGACTATGACAAAATGAGGGAAATGGTTACAAAAGAAGCTGAGTCAGCCATAAAGGTTAGGACTTTAAATCAAGCATGGACGTTATTTTAAAATACCACTGTGGAAGCCAAGACTAAATGTATTCCATATATTAAAGACGGAAAGAACTGGCCTCTTGGGAGGCTAGGGATTCAAAACAATCGCCTAAACGTAGAGTGCGCTTTCTGCAGATTTGGACACCATACCTGCAAATGCTTAGTCCAAGGGGACGTAGTCTGCTTGTTAATGCCTGATAAATGGTGGAATAATGGAGAGTATGGGTAGCCTGGAGTAGTAAATTTAGTCTAGAGTGGAATTCTGCTTGCAAGGGGGGGAGGTATTGGGTGGGGGGTTGGAGGGGTTGAGTGAGATGTAAATGGCTAAAGCTTGGCAGTGATCTAGAGCTTTGATGTTTAGTTTACTGATATTTTGTGATAAGCACTATTTTACCTAATGAAGTATTCAAGTGTATGATATTCGGAGCAAGAGTCACTTAAAACCTAATGTTAGCATGGGCCAAGGAATTGTTAAGAGGGGAGGGGGGAGAAAAATGGGGACGAAAAGTGTTTGGCGAAGTTGAATATGTTGTAAGAATGCTGTTTTGTATATCAAGCAATGCTATATGCATATTCTACATTACTTTGTATTGTGAGAATCGTTAATAAAACAGTTTAAACATAAAGACGGAAAGAAGAAAAAACAACAGCCAGCATGGTTAAATGGTGAACTGAGAGAGGCTATTAGAGCCAACAGAGCATCCTTCAAAGAATGCAAAAAGAATCTGAATGAAGAGAATAATTAGCAACATATGTAGTGTCAAGCGAGATGCAAAGCATTGTTAAAAGAGAATATGAAGAAAAACTTGCTGCGGAGACAAAAACTCAAAGTAATACCTTTTTCAAGTATATCAGAAGCAAAAAGCCTGTGAGGGAATCCGTGGGGCCGTTAGATCATGAAGGAGCAAAAGGGACACTCAGGAAGGACAAGGCCATAGCAGAGAGATTGAATGAATTCTTTACTTTGGTCTTTATGGAAGAAAATGCAAGAGATCTAACTGTACCAGAAATGGTTTTCAAGGGTGATGATGCGGAGGAACTGAAAGAAATCTCGGTGAACCTGGGAGACATATTGAGTCAAACTGACAAGTTAAAGAGTAATAAATCACTTGGACTGGATCTGTAACCTGTCGTTAAAATCACCCTTAGTACCTGAAGACTGGAGGGTGGCCAATTTAACGCCGATTTTTTTAAAGGATTCCAGGAGGTGATGTGGGAAATTACAGACAGGTAAGCCTGACTTCAGTGACAGGAAAAATAGTGGAAACTATTATAAATAATAAAATTATGGAACACACAGACAAATATGGTCTAACTAGTAAAAAAGGCCCGTTTCTGACAAGGTTTTCCTCGGAGTGTGTATGTTTGAGAGAGAGTGTGTGTGAGAGAGAGTGACTGTGTGAGAGAGAGTGAATGTGCGAGTGTGTGACAGAGAGAGAGTGAGACTGGGTGCAAGTGTGTCAGAGAGAGAGAGAGAGTGTGTGTGTGTGTGTATGTGATTCTCCTCTCTCCCGTGCCCCCCCCCTCCAGCCACCCAGCGATTCTCCTCTCTCCCCTGCTCCCCCCTCCAGCCACCCAGCGATTCTCCTCTTTCCCCTGCCCCCCCTCCAGCCACCCAGCGATTCTCCTCTCTCCCCTGCTCCCCCTCCAGCCACCTAGCAAGTCTCCTCTCTCCCCTGCCCCACCTCCTGCCACCCAGTGATTCTCCTTGCTCCCCTGCCCCCCTCCAGCCACCCAGCGATTCTCCTCGCTCCCCTGATTACCTCCGTCAAAGCGGCTGCATCATTGAAAGCCCTGCCTGTCTCTAGCCTTCCCTTCGAGTTTGTTCCCTCAGAGTCCCGCCCTCGCGGAAAGAGGAAATGACGTCAGAAGGCGGGACTCTGAGGGAACAAACTCGAAGGAAAGGCTAGAGACAGGCAGGGCTTTCAATGACGCGGCCGCTTCCACAGAGGTAATCAGGGGAGCGAGGAGAATCGCTGGGTGGCTGGAGGGGGGGCAGGGGAGAGAGGAGAATCGCTGGGTGGCTGGAGAGGGGGGGGGGGGCAGGGGAGAGAGGAGAATCGCTGGGTGGCTCGGGAGAGACCTGTGAATTGACGCATGTGCAGCGCTTCCCGCCTCCCTGCTTCGAATAGGAACATCTCCTGATGTCAAGAAAGCAGGCTTCTACTGTGCGAGAGTGACGTCAGGAGATGGTTACGAACGCAGGCAGAGACGTTGGAATGTTGCAGGAGCAAATTATTATATTAGATGGGACAGAGTCAGAATGGGTTCATCCATGGGAAGTCTTGCCTCACCAATTTGCTTCATTTTTTTGAAGGGGTAAATAAACATGTGGATAAAGGTGAGCCAGTTAATATAGTGTATCTAGATTTTCAGAAAGCTTTTGACAAAGTTCCTCATGAAAGACTCCTGAGAAAATTAAAAAGTCATGGGATAGGAGGTAATGTCCTTCTGTGGATTAGGAACTGGTTATTGGACAGAAAACAGAGGATAGGGTTAAATGGCCATTTTTCTCAACGGAGGAGGGTGAATAGTGGAGTGCCACATGGATTTGTACTGGGACTGGTGCTATTTAACATTTATAAATGATCTGGAAATTGGAAAAAGCGAGTTGATTAAATTTGCAGATGACGCAAAACTATTCAGAGTTATCAAAATACATGCTGATTGAGCAAAAATTGCAGGAAGACCTTAGGAAATTGGAAGACTGGGCATCCAAATGGCACATGGTGCAACCTCACTTTGAGTATTGCGTTCAATTCTAGTAATCCTATCTCAAAAAAGATATAGCGGAATTAGAAAAGGCTCAAAGAAGAGTGACCAAAATGATAAAGGGGATGGAACTCCTCCCATATGAAGAAAGGATTAAGGTTGGGGCACTTCAGCTTGGAAAAGAGACGGCTGAGGGGGGGATATAATTGAGGTCTATAAAATCCTGAGTGGAGTAGAATGGGTAGAAGTGAATCGATTTTTCACCCTTTCAAAAAATATAAAGACCAGGGGACACTCAATGAAATTACATGGGAATACTTTTGAAACAAATAGGTGGAAATATTTTTTTCACTGAACAAATAGTTAAGTTTTGGGACTCGCTGCTAAAGGATGTGGTAACAGCGGTTTAACATATCTAGGTTTAAAAAGGTTTGGACAAGTTCCTGGAAGAAAAGTCCACAGTCTGCTATTGAGACAGACATGGGGAAGCAACTGCATGTCCTGGGATTTGTAGCATGGAATGTTGCCACGATTTGGGTTTCTGCCAGGTACTTGTGACCTGGCTTGGCCACTTTTGGAAGCAGGATACTGGGCTAGATGGACAATCGGTCTGATCCAGTATGGCTATTCTTACGTTTTTATTCAAGTGCCCATGAGTTACTTCACCTCAGCCCAATCATCAGCCACAAACCAGAACTTTTTTCAAAACTGGACTAACACTGACCAATAGGTGGGGCCACCGAATAATTGCTGACATTCTCTCTTACACCAATGGACTGTGAATGCTGCCCCAGCCTGCCTGCAAAGCTGAAACCTGAGTCAAGGAATTGAGCCAAAGTCTTTTGCATCACAGTGTGCAGCACTTGCCACTGAGTTGGTCTGACAAAAATAAACATTTTCAGAATATAGTTAAGTATCACAAATGAGAAGTGTTTAATCAAAGACTAATAGAATATCGTTCTTCTATATTTTATGTTGAAGCAAATCAATGGAATTCTTTACCTTTTAAAGTCTAAGTAGTTTCACTTCACTTCTTCAATTTTGTAAACATTTGAAAGCTTATGTTTTTACTCAAGCTTTTGCTGCTATTTAGAGGTATGTTCAAAAAGATGCTGATGTGAGCTGTTTTATCACTGTTTTCTGAGCTGATTGGAATTCATTTTGTTTGTTTTTTACGTATTCATTGTGTAAGTGTTGTTGGGATCTGCCTAGATTTGTAGCATAGTGTGGAATATAAATTTTTTAAATAAATAAAATAAGATAAATAACTTGTGAATAACACTTTGCTATGTTTATCCTTCTCTTCACTAATGGAAAGAAAGAATAGTGACCTAATGAACCACCATTACGTTTTCTATTTAAAACCATGCTAAAAGAAACAGTACACCTATGACAATTAAGAATACCCACCAGGCTGCAAGTTAATTTATTTATAAATATGTATGTGCCTATTTTGGACTACTTTAAAATCATAAAAGCTATAATTAAGAAGCTATCATTAAATTCTCCTGGTTGTCAAAGATATGTCAAATGATATTGCACAAACAGGTATTTCAATAGTTCATGGAGTGCACCTGTGTGTTGGACCTTGTGAGTCATGCAAAGAACCTCCGAGTGGCTGCTTTATCAGAAAGATTATGAGCCAAAGTGCACACTAAGGCCTCCTGCTGATTTCAAGAGCACAGATTTAAGGTCACATCACTTGGAGGAAATGTAAGCAACCTGTTAGAACAAACAGCAAGTGGATTTTGTTCTATATCCGTAGGTGTATTGGCTTCCAAGCTCTGAAGTAGATGAGGAATATATAGTTTAAACATGGGTTACAAGTATGCCTCTATGAGAATCAGACCATCACTGCCAAGGGAGTCTTCTTTATAAGAGCTATACATTTGTCTCAAACACAGCCCACTAATTCCACAGCTTGGCAGTATAGAAAAAGCAGCCTGACTCCCCTGAATGTCACTGGGACTTACTACTGCAGAAGCTGGTCGTGGTGGTTGGGAGGGGGGGGTCTGGACTCTGAAGCTCTGTATCTCACTGTTCGAAGCTGACAAAGGAAGCACCCTACCCTTGTTTTTACAGAACAAGCCTCTAGGTGACTGCAGAGTTTGGTTTAGCCTTGGATATTGGAAATGGAGCCAAATGGAAGTGAACGTATAAAGGAGACACAGATTCATGTCTATATGTATTCATAAGGAACACAGGGAGATAATTGCTATTGTCTTGTACACCTGTGCATTAAAATGGCACCCAGTCATAACAGCCCTGACAAAACAGCCTTGTAACAAAATAACCCTTGACATTTCACCCCCTAACAAAACAGCCCTTGACAAAATGGCCCTGCCCACAAAACAACCCTTTTACAAAATAGCCCCCTAAGAAAAAATAACACATCACTAAAAATATAATAAACTACAACTAAAATCTTCACTGATAAAGACTCCTACCAGCATTCAATTGCATAAAGCATATATAAATAAACAAAATTCTATAGCTACAAACTGGTATTCATGATCTCTTCTGCTATTTAAAGAAAATATTCTTCCATCAACATGCTAATTAAAAAACAAACAATATTGTCATCATTTTCATAATCTTACCAACCTTATCCTGTTTGGCAAGGTAAGATTATTAGGAAAAAATGCAGTCCCATATCCTGGGCAGCCTGATCGGGCCCTTTTGTCAGGGGGCTAACTTGTCAAGTGTTATATTGTGGGCAAGCCATTTTGACAGTGGCCGTTATGTCAGGGACTATTATGTTGGGAGCTTTTTTTGTTTGGAGCTTTTTTGTTGGGGCTATTTTGACCAAGTACCCATTAAAATACATGCATTAAATATGTAATCATTCTGAATGTTAATTAAAGCAGTTTTCACTTCTGCAATCTTGAATCTGCCCCATGGCACTAAAAGGCTGAAAACTGGTGTAACCATTTCATAATTATTTGATCAGTATCAGATCAATGTAGTGATGTCACCAGACACTAATTTGTTAGCTTGCTGCTATTTTTGAAGCTTTAGAATGAGGAGATATCTAAAATTGTGATTTATTTCTAAGTAATGGGTAACACAAAGGAATATTTCAGATTCCTCTCTATCTGTGCTTCTGCAATTTCCACTTTCTATACTTATTGTACCTAACAAGTTCCTAATAAAGTACACACTAATTAGACTACGAAAACTCTTTTCTGGTGAGCTGAAAAAGGTGCCTTAATGGTAGAAACCACAAATTGAAAGACTCCTCTCTTTATGGTACCGACAGTGAATTTCCAAATAAAAAAATCTGACACAGAAAAGGCCACGGCATGACCTGTATCAGCACATTCCTTATGAGATGTCCCGCTTTACTTATCAAGTGAAGTTTAATCTTCAACTTATGAAGCACTCCTCAAAGAAGGATTATAGTGGTGCATGTAGGAACAAACACCCGCAGTCACAAAATTATACACCGGGTAACTGTATACCATCTGAAGTAGATGCTCCTTTGACTGATTGCCAAAATACTGTTTTATCATAACATATGACTTATCTATGTTTTTACCTTTGCTGCCAAAATATATATCCAATCAACATGTTCAGCTTGCTGCTTCAGAACACAGCTCTTGATTAGGAAAATTAGTTGGAACTGAAATAGTCACACAGAGTGGAACTCTTAAGGCTAATGAAGGTTTAAAGATAGACACTTTTGTAGCTTCTGAGATTCCTTCCCCAAGCATTGTTTACTACCCTAGTAACATTGTAAATGACAGCAGATAAAGACCTGTATGGTTCCATCCAGTCTGCAAAAAAACCAGAAGAAACTAGTCTTCGCAAAAAACACCAAAAAAGCAAAACAGTGAAGATGACTAACAATCCATCCAGTCTGCTCAACAAGATAAACTCATTATACATGGCATGCAACACTTTTATATGTATACCAGAGTTTGATTTGTCCTTGTCATTTTCAGGGCACAGACCGTAGAAGTCAGACCAGCACTGTTCTTGTACTAAAATTTCTGAAGTTAACGTGAAGCCCCTTAAAATTTACACTCCAGCCCATCCCTATCTATTCAGCCACAATCAGGGCAGAGACCATAGAAGTCTGCCCAGCACTGGTTTTGCTTCCCAATTACCAGTGCTGCTGGTAATCTCTGCTAAGATTCCGTAGATCCATAAGTAACATACATAGTAGATGACGGCAGAAAAAGACCTGCACGGTCCATCCAGTCTGCCCAACAAGATAGTATATAATTATTGCCATACTGGGAAAGACCAAAGATCCATCAAGCCCAGCATCCTGTTTCCAACAGTGGCCAATCCAGATCACAAATACCTGGCAAGATCCCAAAAAAGTACAAAACATTTTATACTGCTTATCCCAGAAATTAGTGGATTTCCCCAAGTCCATTTAATAACGGTCTATGGACTTTTCCTTTAGGAAGCCGTCCAAACCTTTTTTAAACTCCGCTAAGCTAACCACCTTTACCACATTCTCTGGCAACGAATTCCAGAGTTTAATTACACGTTGAGTGAAGAAAAATTTTCTCCAATTCGTTTTAAATTTACTACATTGTAGCTTCATCGCATGCCCCCTAGTCCTAGAATTTTTGGAAAGCGTGAACAGACGCGTCACATCTACCCGTTCAACTCCACTCATTTTTTATAGACCTCTATCATATCTCCCCTCAGCCACCTTTTCTCCAAACTGAAGAGCCCTAGCCACTTTAGCCTTTCCTCATAGGGAAGTCGTCCCATCCCCGTTATCATTTTCGTTGCCCTTCTCTGCACCTTTTCTAATTCCACTATATCTTTTTTGAGATACGGCGACCAGAATTGAACACAATATTCGAGGTGCGGTCGCACCATGGAGCGATACAAAGGCATTATAACATCCTCATTTTTGTTTTCCATTCCTTTCCTAATAATACCTTCTAAACAGGATTCCTTTGTGTTAATCCCATGCATGTTTGAATTCCATTACCGTTTTCATCTCCACCACCTTCCATGGGAGAGCATTCCATGTATCCACCACCCTCTCCGTGAAAAAATACTTCCTGACATTACTCCCAAGTCTGCCCTTCAACCTCAGTTCATGTCCTCTAGTTCTACCACCTTCCCATCTCCAGAAAAGGTTCATTTGCGGATTAATGCCTTTTAAATATTTGAACATCTGTATCATGTCACCCCTGTTTCTCCTTTCCTCCAAGGTATACATGTTCAGGTCAACAAGTTTCTCCTTGTATGGGTTGCAACGCAAATCCCATACCATTTTTGTAGTTTTTCTTTGCACCGCTTCCAGTCTTTTTACATCTTTAGCAAGATACGGCCTCCAAAACTATATACAATACTCCAAGTGGGGCCTCACCAACGACTTGTAGAGAAGCATCAACACCTCCTTCCTTCTGCTGGTTATACCCCTCTCTATGCAGCTTAGCATCCTTCTGGCCATGGCAGCCTCCTTGTCGCATTGTTTCTTCACCTTCAGATCCTCGGACACCATCACCCCAAGGTCTCTCTCCTGAGTCGAGCTTACTAATCTCTCCCCTCCTAGCCGGTATCTCTCTTTTGGGTTTCTGCACCCCAAGTGCATCACTCTGCACTTCTTGGCATCTTGAAATGGGCTCAGGACAGTATTGTGGATGAGAAACACTTACAAGATCATAATCAATTGATGGATAAGTACAAGACTGAACAATGAGCTTTGAAAATGTCTTTCGAAGGGATGAATGTGATTATATGAAATGTTATGTATATTAAGGGCCGGTCTTAGCAATTGCGGGGCCCTGTGCAGACCAGTTCAGTGGGGCCTGCGCCCGCGCCCCCCTGCCACCATAAGCCATAATTTATCAGAGTTTAAAAGGAGGTTTAGTGCTCTCGGAACCCCAGCTCACCCCGTACCTTGATGAACATCCACCACATTTCAGTAGAGAGCAGCAGCAATTTTCATATCCCATCAGCTGCTGAGACCAGAGCCTCCTCACTGTTGCGTCCCGCCCTTGCGGAAGCAGGAAGTGACATCAAAAGGGGGCGGGATGCAGCAGCGAGGAGGCTCTGGGCTCGGCAGTTGACGGGATATGAAAATCGCTGCCGCTGCCTGATGCTCTTTACTGAAATGTGGATGTACATTAAGGCACGGAGCAGGGAAGTGTTCCGAGAAAGGAGGACAGACATGCCACAGATGCGGGGCCCCTAGGAGTGTGGGGCCCTGTGTGACTGCCCCTGTGTATATTCATGGTTGGATAAACATCATAGGTTTAAAAAGGGCAAAGGGGGGTGGCAGACATGTGAATTTTAAATTACCCTCCAGTGAATCGTCTGGAGAAGAAGAGTCCAAAGATGATGATAAAAAGCCAGTGGAGATGTATGGTTCGGCACAGGGTTCTTCTAACGTGTTATCTAATTCTTTTTTACGTCTGCCAGACCAACCTCAGGAAATATCAAGGTTAGAACCAAAGCTAGACAACTCCAGGGGCCAAGCCCCCCCCCCAAAAAAAATAACTTGGAAATAAATAATGTTATTAATATTCCTTCTGTAACTAACACCTGCCCAATCTTTTGTTCCACCTGGTAAGTATGAGGCTTATAGTGCTCGACAGGTGTTAAGGCTGCGCAACCACTTTGGAGAGCAAAGCATTGAAGAAGGTATGCTATCATTGTGTGGAAATAAAGAATCTAAATGGGCTCCCCCAGGCATACCAGATGCTTCCATTATTGCCTTTCAAAGAATGGCGTTAAAAGATCTTTCTAATTTGGAGCAGTCCATTTCAAATAGAATGGTTAATCTTTCTTGGAGTCAGCGCAAGTGTTTGCAGGAATTAGCCAGCAATACCTCTTTAGCCATTCACAGGGCAGATAAGAGGCACTATAGTGGTTATGGACCGTTCTAAATATGTTATGGAAGCTATGCAGCAACTACAAAAGGAACAATTTTATAGGTCTTTAGATCATGACCCCACACGAAAATTACAACAGAATAGCATATCTTGTGTAACTCAGGCAGTGGGTGATGGGCTTTTATCTCATAACGAATATTGGTTTCTGTGCTGCACATGTACTAAAATCCCTTATATATATTTCATACCCAAAATTCATAAATCCCTACTGAATCCTCCTGGGCGCCCGATTGTGTCTACATGAGGCACAGTGTTGGAACCTTTATCCCCGTATATAGAAATGACTTTAAAACCTTTTGTGCTCCAGGCAAGATCTTATGTAAGGGATTCCATGCACTTTATTCAGTTATTGGATAGCGTGGCACTCGCGGAAGATGACAGCGGGTTTTTTTGGTACTCTTGACATAGTAGTGCTTTACACGAATATTCCACAAGCCCAGGCGTTGGATATAGCATGCCATTATTTTCAAATGGCGGCCATTCCAGCCCCTACGATTAGGGTATTGCGACAGTTGCTTTCTTATGCTATTTGCTATAACTATTTTGAATTTGAACAGCAGTTTTTTGTTCAAACGAAGGCGTCACTATGGGTGCACCGTTAGCACCCTCTATAGCATGCTTGTATATGACTAAATTTGAGGATAGCCATGTTTACTCTTCTTGTTATGCAAAACACATTGTGATGTGGAAAAGATTTATTGATGAAGTCATCATGATTTAGAGGGGTCCGGCTGATTTATTGCTGGCTTTCATTCAATATATTAATCAGGTGGATCCTCTAATTACATTTACTGCCAGAGTCCCTTCAATCTGTTCAGAACTCTGCTGCACGTCTCATATTCCGCCAGAACCGATATACTCATATCACCCCTCTCCTCAGGTCACTTCACTGGCTTCCGATCAGATACCGCATTCAATTCAAGCTTCTCCTTCTTACCTACAAATGCACTCAGTCTGCTGCCCCTCACTATCTTTCTACCCTCATCTCCCCTTACGTTCCCGTCCGTAACCTCTGTTCACAGGATAAATCCCTCCTCTCAGTACCCTTCTCCACCACCGCCAACTCCAGGCTCCGCTCATTCTGCCTCGCCTCACCCTATGCTTGGAACAACCTTCCTGAACCCTTACGCCAAGCCCCCTCCCTGCCCGTCTTCAAGTCTTTGCTTAAAGCCCACCTCTTCAATGCTGCGTTCGGCACCTAACCCTTACCGTTCAGTGAATCCAGACTGCCCCAATTTGACTGCCCCTATCGGACCGACCGTTCACTTGTCTATTAGATTGTAAGCTCTTTGAGCAGGGACTGTCTCTCTTTGTTAAATTGTGCAGCGCTGCATAACCCTAGTAGCGCTCTAGAAATGTTAAGTAGTAGTAGTAGTCCATGAATAAGAAATGATTTTGGATATTAAAGTTTTTGGATATTAAAGTGAAAATATCATCTGATAACAGCTTCACTACCACTATATACAGGAAACGGACGGACGGACGGACGGACGGACAGGAACACTTTATTGAACTATTCTAGTTTTCATCCTAAATCTTTGAAAATAGGTGTTCCTGTTGGTCAGTTTCTTAGACTTAGACGACTTTGTTCCTCTGTGGATGAGTTTAAGTCTCAGGCAGTCATTATGGCAGATTGCTTTATTCAAAGGGGATATCTAGTCAAGACAGTGAAAAGAGCATATAAACATGCTTTATATGCTCATCGTCCATTGCTTTTATTTTACTTCAACAGAAAGTGCAAAGTGGTGCCCCCTGTGCGTTCTCCCTTACTCTTCTTGTGCAACTGCCATTCTTGTGCATTATCCATAAACATTGGAATGTACCTGACGTACATTCGGGGCTTCAGGGACATCTAAAAGTGGCGTATAAGCACAGAGCTAATGTTGGTGAGATATTAAAAGCCCCTAGGTTTGAACAGTCCGTGGTAAATGCGTTTATTGTAAACTTTCACTGACTACCGACAGTTTACCCATTCCAGGGACCACTAAGAAATTCTATTTAAGATGTAAGACGACTATGTGCAATAGTTATCAGGTTGTGTATTGCATTGTGTGTCCCTGCCACTTGTATTATATTAGTCAAATGAAGAGGAAATTGAAGCAGAGAGTGGTGGAATATATCAGTAACATTAAAACTTTGAAAACAGAAGCTCTTTTGGTGGCTTATTGGGACTCTGTGGGTCATTCTGTGGATGACCTATGATTTATTGTATTATTGCAGATTATCTTACAAAGAGGGGGCAATGTTACTGAGCTACTGTTGGGCAAAGAGCAAAGGTTTATTTTCTACTGGAGGTGAAGTGGTAATTCAGTTACCTTGGTCTTGATTGATTACATGTGTAGTAGATCTGTGGGTTTCTATGTAAACCCGGAAGTAGATTGTAAGGGCATTCTTGCTTGAAGGGTTCCAGAGGAGATCCGGGAAATTATAGACCGGTGAGTCTGACGTCGTGCCGGGCAAGATGGTGGAGGCTATTATTAAGAATAAAATTGCAGAGCATATACAAAAACATGGACTGATGAGACAAAGTCAGCACGGATTTAGTGAAGGGAAGTCTTGCCTCACCATCTAATGCATTTTTTGAGGGGGTAAGCAAACATGTGGACAATGGGGAGCCGGTTGATATTGTATATCTGGATTTTCAGAAGGCGTTTGACAAAGTGCCGCACGAAAGACTCCTGAAGAAATTGCAGAGTCCATGGGAATCGGAGGTAGGGTATTATTATGGATTAAGAACTGGTTGAAAGATAGGAAGCAGAGAGTAGGATTGCGTGGCCAGTATTCTCAGTGGAGGAGGGTAGTTAGTGGGGTCCCGCAGGGGTCTGTGCTGGGTCCGTTGCTTTTAATGTATTTATAAATGACCTAGAGATGGGAATAACTAGTGAGGTAATTAAATTCGCCGATGACACAAAATTATTCAGGGTCGTCAAGTCGCAGGAGGAATGTGAACGATTACAGGAGGACCTTGCGAGACTGGGAGAATGGGCGTGCAAGTGGCAGATGAAGTTCAATGTTGACAAGTGCAAAGTGATGCATGTGGGTAAGAGGAACCCGAATTATAGCTACGTCTTGCAAGGTTCCGCGTTAGGAGTTACGGATCAAGAAAGGGATCTGGGTGTCGTCGTCGATGATACGCTGAAACCTTCTGCTCAGTGTGCTGCTGCGGCTAGGAAAGCGAATAGAATGTTGGGTGTTATTAGGAAGGGTATGGAGTCCAGGTGTGCGGATGTTATAATGCCGTTGTATCGCTCCATGGTGCGACCGCACCTGGAGTATTGTGTTCAGTACTGGTCTCCGTATCTCAAAAAAGATATAGTAGAATTGGAAAAGGTACAGCGAAGGGCGACCAAAATGATAGTGGGGATGGGACGACTTTCCTATGAAGAGAGGCTGAGAAGGCTAGGGCTTTTCAGCTTGGAGAAGAGACGGCTGAGGGGAGATATGATAGAAGTGTATAAAATAATGAGTGGAATGGATCGGGTGGATGTGAAGCGACTGTTCACGCTATCCAAAAATACTAGGACTAGAGGGCATGAGTTGAAGCTACAGTGTGGTAAATTTAAAACGAATCGGAGAGAAATTTTTCTTCACCCAACGTGTAATTAGACTCTGGAATTCGTTGCCGGAGAACGTGGTACGGGCGGTTAGCTTGACGGAGTTTAAAAAGGGGTTAGATAGATTCCTAAAGGACAAGTCCATAGACCGCTATTAAATGGACTTGGAAAAATTCCGCATTTTTAGGTATAACTTGTCTGGAATGTTTTTACGTTTGGGGAGCGTGCCAGGTGCCCTTGACCTGGATTGGCCACTGTCAGTGACAGGATGCTGGGCTAGATGGACCTTTGGTCTTTCCCAGTATGGCACTACTTATGTACTTATGTACTTATGGTTTGCGGTCTTCATCGGCTGGGTGTGGCTGTAGTCCCTCCGGTAAGTAGCTATAAGGCAGATTTTTGTATACTTTACATTGATTTAGGATAAGGATGGTATTTGCTAAGGTAGCATTATTGGGGGCTTTCGTGAGTTTTCTTTTTATAAGGTTTTACTTGTTCCTCCTGAAGAAGAGTAGCGAAATGTGGTCCCGCATGGGGAGCAGTTGAGCATTACAACTGGCAGCATGGCGACCAAGTGGAATTTGTATATCATGTGACCAGATAACAACATTGGTTTTCAAGACCTCAAGTTCGTTTGATTATAGTGAGATATATTGAGTCCAGTTGCTTTACAAGTTGTTTGAGGGGGACACCCAATGATTTGAAGGGATTACGTTTTGGTGATTCAAGGAAAGTATTTTCCGACAAGGATACATCGTTGGAGTTGAGCTCTCTCATTGTGTAGCCTATGACAATTTTTAAGCTTATGTGCAATTTGATATTGGACTCATTTATTGAGATTTTATAGTTTTTTTTTGTTTATTATCTGTTATTCATAGGATTATGCGGTCTGAATGGTATGAATGAATGGTTTGAGTGTGCTTGATGTGATAGATCATTATCTAAATGATTTATAATTAAAGATTTTTTTTTTATTTAAACATTTTTATTGAACAACCAATGGCCCTCTGGAGCCATAGAGGGGCATAATCAAACGGCGCCGGCAAAATCGATCGCCGGCGATCTATTTTGGCGGTGCCACAACAGCTGGCCGGAACCGTATTAATCGAAAAAGATGGCCGGCCAACTTTTGTTTCGATAATACGGTTGGGGCCGGCCAAATGCCACAGATCGCTGGGTTTGAGATGGCCGACTTTGTTTTTCAGCGATAATGGAAACTGGAACCGGCCATCTCAAACCCGGCCAAGTGGGAGGGGCCAGCTTTCGTAGTGCACTGGTACTTCTGGATGTTTAGATCTTGCTGATCAGTTATGTTATGACTTACTTGTTCAAGAGTGCTGTATTTTGTGATACTGTTTTGAGAAATGTTGAAGAAAGACTTCATACAAATGAAAAAAGTCCCTGCTGTGCATTTTCCCTTGATGGCTGTCCCTGACGTGCACTTCCCTTAATAGCCGTCTTTCTCTCCGAAAGTGCACTTCTTTAATGGCCGTCTTTCTCCCTGAACAGGGAAATCAGAAGTTTTTGCACACTGCTTTTTTTGTAGTAACAGTGGGATTTGAACCAGCCACCCTCTGCATTACAAGACCAGTGATGTAACCACTTGGCCACAGCTCCACTTACTTGGGTGTCCCTCCCTTTTGATTATACCCCTTCAGGTCTCTCTCAGCCACTCACAGACAGCTTAACGCACTGTGATTGGCTGAGAGAGACCTGAAGGGGTATAATCAAAAGGGAGGGACAGCCAAGTAAGTGGAGCTGTGGCCAAGTGGTTACATCATGGCTCTTGTAATACAGAGATGGCTGGTTCAAATCCCACTGTTACTACTAAAAAAAACTGTGAGCAAAAACTGTTTTGATTTCCCTGTTTGGGGAGAAAGCCGGCCATTAAGAGAAGTGCACTTTCGGAGAGAAAGACGGCTATTAAGGGAAGTGCATGTCAGGGACGGCCATCAAGGAAAAATGAACGGCAGGGACTTTTTTCATTTGTATGAAGTCTTTCTTGAACATTTCTCAAAACAGTATCACAAAATACAGCACTCCAGAACAAGTAAGTCATAACATAACTGATCAGCAAGATCCTTTTTTTTTTTTTTACGAGCTGGCCAACTGGCTTCCCCTCCTAGGAAGGAAATGTTTTAAAGTTTTTTTTTTTGGGTGGGAGGGGGTGGTGACCACTGGAGGAGTATGGGGAGGTCATCCCCGATTCCTTCCGGTCAGTTTGGGCATCTTTTTGAGACTTGGTCGTGAAAATAAATAGACCAAGTAAAACCGGCCAAATGGTCGTCATCGCCGGTTTTCTTTTTTCCATTATCAGCTGAAGCCGGTCATCTCGTAAGCACGCCCACATCCTGCCTTCACTACCCTGCCAACACGCCCCCTTGAAGTTTAGCTGCCTCCGCGAAGGAATGCCGGCGAGTGTGTCCAAAAATCGGCTTTCGATTATACCGATTTGGCCGGTTTTAGGAGATGGCCAGCCATCTCCCGATTTGTGTCGGAAGATGGCCGGCTATCACTTTCGAAAATAAGCTGGATAGTCTCCAATATCATTCCAATCAAACATATAAACGGCGAGTGACCGACTCACTCGCAAATGCGTAGAGACTTCCCTCTCTGTCCCGCCCCCGCGTCAATACGTGATGACGAGGGCGGGACAGAGAGGGAAACTGCGCCGCCGAGGTTGATACCGCTCCCCCCCCACCCGCCCACCCGAGGTCGCCGCTACCGTTACCCCCCCCCACACACACACCCGGCCCGGGCCCTCTCTCCGCTACTAAACTTACACATCCATTCGCCGGAACGCAGCACGCACATCAGCTGAGCTGCCGTCGGCCTTCCTTCCCTGCTTGTGTCCCGCCCTCGCTGATGTTACATCACAGGAGGGCAGGACACAGGCAGAGAAGGAAGGGCCGACGGCAGCTCAGCTGATGTGCATGCTGCGTTCCGGCGAATGGATGTGTAAGTTTAGTAGCGGAGAGAGGGCCCGGGCCGGGTGGAGGGATGGCGGCGGCGGCGACGACTCCGGGGGGGGGGGGGGGAACGGTAGGGGGGGCGCCCTCAGGGGGGGGGGGGGGGAAGGAAGGAAGGAAAACCCCAATACCAGCCCGTTTTTACGGGCTCAACGGCTAGTATACAAATATTCTAACATTTGCCATCAACCATATTTTCTCCCCTTACCTCTTATACCCTATTAACCCCCCCTCCCCCTTCCCCCTCCCCCATTCTTCCTTGGTTTATTCAGCCCATTTTCCTGGAACTCCCCCCATAATACTTTCCAAGTGTTATAATTAAAGATTTATATATCGCATATGTTTGTGTTCTGGAGTATTCTATTTGCGGTAATTAAATTTTAACTGCCAGAACCTCGACCATTCTTTTAATGTTTGGCGATCCCTTTTCATTGTTTCTACTCCCTCCAGGGTATCCACTCTTTTGGCTTTGTGTCATCCACAAAAAGGCAAACCTTTCCTTCCAATCCTTCAGCAATATCTCTCACAAATATATTAAATAGAATCAGCCCCAGCATCGAACCCTGAGGAACTCCACTGCTCGCCTTCCTTTCCTCCGAGCAGATTCCATTTACCACCACACTCTGCCACCTGTTTCCTATCCAGTTCACCACTTTTGGTCCTAAGTTCAGATCTCTCAGCTTATTCACAAGTCTTCTGTGGGGGACCTTATCAAAGGCTTTGCTGAAATCCAAGTAGATTACCGTATTTTTCAGACTATAAGACGCACTTTTTTCCCCAAAAATTTGGGAGGAAAATGGGGGGTGCGTCTTATAGTCCGAAGGTAGCGAGTTCGGGATCGCCCTCCCGTACTTACGTCATGCGATGTTCCCTGGTGGTCTAGTGACGTCGGGGCAGGAAAGAGCCCCCTCTTTCCTGCCCAGCGCGCTGCTCTCCGTCCTCCTGACTGCTTCCTGACGGTCTCGGCGAGATTCAAAATGGCCGCCGAGATTCTCGGCAGCCATTTTGAATCTCGCCGAGACCGTCAGGAAGCAGTCAGGAGGACGGAGAGCAGCGCGCTGGGCAGGAAAGAGGGGGCTCTTTCCTGCCCCGACGTCACTAGACCACCAGGGAACATCGCGTGACGTAAGTAGGGGAGGGCGATCCCGAACTCGGACAAGACGCACCGGAGCACCTAGGTTTTAGAGGAGGGAAAAAGGAAATTTTTTTTTTTCCTATTTCCCTCCTCTAAAACCTAGGTGCGTCTTATGGTCCGGTGCGTCTTATAGTCCGAAAAATACAGTACATCTAGCGCACTTCCTTCATCCAGTTCTTTGGTCACCCAGTCAAAGAAGTCAATAAGATTCGTTTGGCAGGATTTTCCTTAGGTAAAGCCATGTTGGCTCGGATCCTTTAACCCGTTGGCTTCTAGAAAGTTAACTATCCTTTCTTTCCTACCACCGACGTGAGACTTACCGGTCTGTAGTTTCCCACTTCTTCCCTGTCTCCACTTTTGTGAAGAGGGACCACCCGCTTGTCTCCAATCCCATGGAACCTCTCCCGTCTCTAAAGATCTATTAAATAAATCTTTAAGAGGTCATGCCAGGACTTCTCTGAGCTCCCTCAGTATCCTGGGATTTATCCCATCCAGCCCCATAGTTCTGTCCACCTTCAGATTCTCAAGCTGTTTATAAATGCTTTCTTCTGTAAATGGCACAATATCCACTCCATTCCCAGATATTCCCTTGGCAGCCGACCGCGGTCCTTCTCTAGGATTTCCCTCCGTGAACACCAAAGAGAAGTAATTGTTTAGCACTCTCCACATAGCCATTCTCATTATCTTTCAGTCTTCTAATTTCATTCCTATCTTTTCTCCTTTCTCCAATATATCTGAAAAAGGTCTTGTCACCTATCTTTACATCTTTAGCCATTTTTTTCCGCTTGTGCTTTCGCTAGCCGTATTTCCCTCTTTGCTTCTTTGAGTTTAATCCGATAATCTTTTCCATGATCCTCTTGTTGCGTTCTGTATTTCTTGAACAAAGCCTCTTTTGCTCTTATTTTTTCAGCTACTTGTTTGGAGAACCATATAGGCTTCCTGTTTCTCTTGTTTTTGTTTACTTTCCTTCCATAAAGATCAGTTGTCATATTTATAGCAGCCTTTAGCTTGGACCACTGATTTTCCACTTTTCGTACGCCTTCCCATGCCAACAGCTCCTTCTTCAGGTATTCCCCCATTTTATCAATCAGTACGTCTGAAATCCAGTACTTTGAGTTTTGTGCATCCGCACTCTGCCTTTGCCCTTATATCAAACCATATCGTGTGATGATCACTATTACATAGGTGGGCACCCACCTGGATATTGGAACACTTTCTCCATTCATGAGCACTAGATTCAGTGTCGACCCTTCACTAGTGGATTCTGTCACCATTTGTCTGAGCAAGGCACTTTGACAGGCATCCACAATCTCCCTACTTCTTTCCGATTCTGCAGACGGGATGTTCCAATCCATATCAGGCAAGCTGAAATCTTCCAACAGTAGCACCTCCCTTTCATACCAATCTTTAAATATCTTCCAACAGATCCTTGTCTAGGTTCTCCGTTTGTGCCAGAGGTCTGTAGATAAACCCCTATGTGGATACAGGTTCCATCGTCTCTTTCCAGGACTATCCATAAAGCTTTTTCTTTTCCCCAGGTTCCCCACATTTCAACCGCTCTGATATTGTCTCTCACATATAGTGCCACTTATCCACCTCTTCGGCCCTTCCTATCCATCCTAAAAAGATTATAGCCCGGTATGGTCACATCCCATTCATGGGAATCACTGAACCACGTCTCTGTAACAGCAACAATATCAAAGTTTTCTTCAAACATCAGGGCTTGAAAGTCTTCAACCTTTGTACTTAGACTACGAGCATTTGTACTCATTGCTTTCTATGTGCTGAGTGAGTTTAGGTGGTTTTCTATATTAAATGACTTTTCCCTCTGCCATCATGTTTATTCTGGGGGTGACTTTCTGAATTCCTTTGTTTCCTTTTGTCACCCTCGCCTTCTAGTTTAAATGTCTAGAAACATACCCTCTGAATTTGTCCCCAAGGATCCTTTTTCCTATGTATCTAAAACCTTCTTTTTTACACAAAAAATTCAAGCCACTTATTGAACTCCACTGTTTTGCATAGTCTTTTCTCTCCCTTCCCTCATGTAGGAATTACTTCAGTTCAAGCAACAGTCCGAACTAAAGATTTTGGTCCCTCCCCAAGATGCTGGAATGCTCTCTGTGCTGTAAACTTGCTATTGTTGGCCAGGTCATTTGTCCCCGTGTGAATTACAACATCAGTATTACAACATGAAGCCCTGCTCTCTTCTCGGATCACGATCAGTATTTGGTCAGTACATCTGGTAGCGGAGGATCATGGAAGGCATTTCACTAGGTTGGAACCTTGAACTGTGTTCCTATGTTTTTTTATTTATTTTATTTATTTATTTATTGTATTTGTATCCCACATTTTCCCACCTTTTTGCGGGTTCAGTGTGGCTTACAATATGAGTTAAATCTTGGAAATACAATTTGTTACAGATTGGTTATGGATTACATTTTGTATAATTATGCGAAACAATTGGAGTGTAACAATGGAGCACAAACATTGAAACATTGGGAGGAGACAATGGGAGCTTAGAGGGCGATAAGAAGGCATAAAGACATATGATATATATCTTTCTGTGATTGAAGTTATGAATGATGTGATATTACGGGAATGAGAGTTCCGAGGTGAATGTGTGATGCATTCGTGAATAGTATGTGTGGACTTTATGTTTTTTGGTTTTTTCCGTAAATCTTTTCGAAAAGATGGGTCTTCAGTGATCTGCGGAAGGAAGCTTGTTAATGCTTCTGATAATGGAGTCTCCTAGTTGTAAGGATTTTCTGCTTTTCACCAACCTGTCATTGTTTGGGGAATGTTTCTTGGGTTGTGCTACCTTCATTGCCTCTGGTTCCACTCAATACTTCTTTTTTTCAGCATCATAATGATGCAATGCAGCAAAAGAATTAGACAGGAGCAAAGGATGGGAGGTTGAGTGCTTCTGTGTCACAGGTCTTAGTCTACCAGAGCCTACTATGACCCATCTATTCCTCTGTTGTTTCATTCTCTGTGGCAGTGGTGGTGGTAAAATGACTGGGAATTGAGTAATCCTGGATGCTTCTTTAATTTAGCTAATTCCTTCTTGAGTTTGTTAATTTCATCTTTCAAAGCTGAGATTTGGAGACAGATAGGACAAGCTCTAAGGTTCAAGATAGTTTGCCTTAGGATTAAAGCAGAATATGTATTGCACTGAATGAAGCAGCACAGAGAGGGTCCAAAGTACAGAACAAAGTCCAAATAGTTAAAAAAAAAAAAAAAAAAAAAGAACAACCGAGAGCCTTAAAAAAAGGGACACAGTTCCTTTAATCATATCACTTGAATATCAATCTTAAATAAAATGACCCTTTGTTTTTTTTAAGAGGGACACAGTTCCTTTAATCGTATCACTTGAACATCAATCTTCCATAAAATGACCTGACGCGGGACGTGTTTCGGCGTATAGCGCCTGGGATCTAAAATGTAACAGTATCAAGGTGATGGGATGTGCAGAGAACAAACTTTCTCCCTCGAACATGTTTCATTAACAGAAACGGTCCCTTTGTAGTAAAAGGGTCATTTTATGGAAGATTGATATTCAAGTGATACGAGTAAAGGAACTGTGTCCCTTTTTTGAAGGCTCTTGGTACTTCTTTTTTTTGCTTTTTGCACTGAATGAAGCTCATGTTGATGCAATTCACAAATGTGAAAAGGTGAACTGTGATAGGGGATAACAAGGAGTAGGATTGACCAAATAGGGTGTAATAAAGATACTTGCCCTTGATTGTCCTATATAAAGTTCACCTAGGGGTGGGTGAGACTATAGAGTCCAGACCCTCTGCAAGTGAAAAGACAGGTCTAGTAATGAAACTGTGTGATTCACTATTACTCCACTTGCAGTCACAGACATAAAAGTCAGACAGATTTCAGGTAATATATTTTTGTTGGACTACTATATTTGTGACTAGTTTTTGACATGTATATTTTGCATCCAAATCGGTGGTAAGCAAATGTTATTACCTTCCAAAAGCTGTGGTCTAGCTCTCAGTGAAGTATTCACACCAAATAACACTACTATTATTATTTGACATCAACTGGCACATTATTGGCATCTTGAACAGAAGGGCCAAAAATAGTACAGGCAGAGCCCGCTCACCCTTAGTGATCGTCATGCCTGAGCATAGCTGAAGAACAGTGGGAAGCTTGTTTATTTATTGGGATTTATTAACCGCCTTTATGAAGAGATTCATCCAAGGTGGTGTACAGCAGGTACAGTTTAACATAAAACTTACAATTTTGTTAACAGTATAACAATAGTCAAACAACCAAGAATGAACAAATACAATAAATGAAGTAACCTTGAAAACAGTAATTGAAACCTAATAATTGAACTACCGTGAAACAGTATCAAAAATATACACATTTAACAGCACTGAAATTCACTTGTACTGCTTGTACTGCTACGACCCCCTACTCCAGCAGGTGAGAGGACTAAATTCAAGTGGTCAGTTCAAACCCTTTAGGGGACAATTTTCAAAGCAAATCTAGCATTACATGTGCAAACTGGATGGCTGAAATCTACCCTCCATGAGCCTTTTGCTCCATAAAGAAGTACATGAGTTGTTCTGTAATGAATGTATTTTTGGATTTAGAAGCAGCGTTCCCAGGACCATATTTAGGCCACAGAGGGATAACAGGCATAGAACAAGTTTTCAAATCGTGTGTAATGTTATCCATAAGAAAAAAAAGTACCTGCATAAAAAACTGGTGCAAGTACCCACAGGGACTTTTTAACCATGGAAAGCTTCAAAGTGAAAATATGCAGGGACGTTTGCTTTCAGAATTGGTGCAAAGTCCACCAGTCAAATGCACCCACAGCTTCTGCACTAATATGGACAGATGAAAATTGCCCCCTGAATGGATATTAAATCACATTTTAAAAAACTAACTTAAACAAAGGGCACGTGACCTTATCATGTACCCCTTTTTGGCGACGCCAGAACAGGTCTTTGTACAGCCACATGAGCTTCAATAGGTGGGAAAATGTGGGATACAAGGCAATAAAATAAAAAAATAAGAAACATAGGATATGTTGATTCAGATCATGTCAGTAGAAAAGTTACCACCTAACGATTATTGGACATCAACTCCAATTACAGTCTCACTATGCCGCACACAGTGCACTAACCTAAGCAGATATGAGCTGTGATATATGGAAGCCCATTTAGAAAACATTAAACTCTTAACGTTGCTGAACTGACATATCACTGGAGGGACACCCACTATCACTAGAAAATACTGGGCTAAATGAGGATTAAATACTGTGCCACTTAGATGTACAACTTACTTGCTGGATCGTGGAACTATCATATCAGTTAGAGTTTCATATTGTTTCATCCAGTCATTGTAGCTTTGTCTAAAAACAAAAAAATACATGATCAGAGAAACAAAGTCCCCCCCCCCCCCCCAATGTACAACAGGTTGCTCTCCAAGACAGCAGAACAACAGTCTTCACAACATGGGTGACAGTAGATAAAGAATCTCAAAGGAACATGGCTTCTAAAGTTTGACATACTCTATTCAGCATGTATAGAGTGTCCCACCTAAGTTCCTTGTCCAGCCATGTTACAGAATCTCTTAAGGGAGATGGGAGAGTTTATGCTTATTAGATTTTCTATACTGTCTCTTGCCACAGGCAACAAAACAGTTCACAATAGTAGTAATCAGGTATGCCACAAAGGGACTTAAGACAAGAAATTAAACAGCAAATTATACAATAAACAGAACACTTAAGGAAAAACAGAATATACCATAGGCCAGGCATGTGAAACATGCAGTCTGTGTTGTAGTATCTAAAGGGTAAAGGGTCATTGAACTGATATACTGCCTTTCTGTGGCAGAGATACTTTCCTCTGTCCCTATGGGCTCCAAATCTACCTGGCGCGATGGAAGGTTAGGTGACTGCCCAGGAAGGAGTTGCAATGGTAATCGATACCCAGCCTGCTACATATAACAATAGGCTACTCCTTCACTCATAATGTGTGTTCTAAACATATCAAGCTAATTACATAATGTAAATTTGGCTCCTAATTATTGTAGGGGAGAATAGGGAGGTCAAATATTTTAGAGCAGCCCACCAGTAGTCATGCTTGTTACTTGCACCTGGGTGTCCCCACCACATGCTCATTACCAAAATAATACATCTTAACATCAGTTCTGAATTTATTGTAAGAGGACTCTTTCCTTAGATGTCCTCGGACAGCATTCCAAAGGAAAGATGAAGAAAACAAAGCTAAATTTCTTGTGGCGTCTAATCACATTTGAGGACCCGAAGGGCCAAATATACATGTGTAAAAGGCTCTAAGGGCAAACAAAAAGACTTTAAACTTTATCTGAAACAGAACCATGAGCCAATGATATTGCTACAATAGTGGCATAACATGATCAAATCTATGAGAGAGAGTTAAGAAACTAGGCCTTGCCATACTGGGATAGACCAAGGGTCCATCAAGCCCAGTACAGTAGAAGTCCAAAAATCCGGATGCCAGAAATCTGGACCTCCAAAAATTATGGTTTCCAGACTGCCTAGAATACGGACTCCTCCCCCCCCCCCCCCCCCCCCCCCCACGGTTCAATGTCTCTCCCCCTGTTCGCTTGCTTTATCTCATTCTCTCAGGCCCACAAGGACCCCCGTGGCTACACCTCCCCACTTCCTTCCCTCCCTGCACGGTCCAGTTCCCCCCCCCCCCCTCCCACTTGCTCTCTCTCACCTCTACTGAATAAAGCTGCATCCAAAGGGGTGAGATGGGTCAGAGGGGAAAGGCACGGTGCATGCCAGAGGCAATCTGTGAGTAAGGCTTCCGCTGGCACTGCAGCACCGAAAACTTCAGGAGAGATGAGTGTGAGAGCAAAAGCAAGCGGGCAAGGCTGGGTGTGGGGAGAAAGACACCAGATTGTGCTGTGAGGGAGGCAGGGAGGGAACGAAGGGGGAGGTGCAGCCACAGGGTGCCTTGGGGGCCAGGACCCCTCCTTGGAAACTGGAGACACTGAATGGGTAGGAGAGATGCTGCATGGATACGGGAGACACTGGAAGGGAAGGAGAGACACTGCATGGGGAATAAATCAACAAACTTTGACTGTACAGCTCTTTAGTCTTACTTAAACTTTAATTTTAAAAGTACTGCTTGAGCATCCAGAAAATCAAAAAATCCAGACTGACCCAATCCCCGAGCAGTCCAGATTTATGGACTTGTACTGTATCCTGTTTCCAACAGTGGCCAATCCAGGTCACAAGTACCTGGCAATATACCAAAAGAGTCAAACAGATTTTATGCTGCTTATCCTAGAAATATTCAATTGAATAGACCACAGATTAATGTGTGGGGACTTTCAAAGCAATATATTAGAGTCCTTGTCTCAAACCGCCATAGTCTTTACATCATCTTAGTTATCCTATATAATAATTCTCACCTCCAACATTCTGACTTGCCTGGGACCGTGGCTCCCTCAGAGTTGGTCTGCTAGGCTCCGTAGATCAGACTAACGTCAGTGATCCCACACAGCTGATAGAATCGCATGAACTGGCACGCGCAAAAAAAAAACAAAAACAAAAAAAAAACCCAAAAAGGCTCAAGACTGGCTGCCGCCCTCCCGAACCTGCTGCGCTCACCAACCACCCTGAAAAAGCTCACAGCTGAAGAGACTGCCACCCTCCCGAACCTGCCGCCCACAAAAAACCCCCCCCCCAAAAAACAGATGACAAGACTGGAGCCCTAACGAACCGCCCTCCTGAACCTGCCGCACTAAAAAAAAACAACCAAGCAGCTGACGAGACTGCTTCGTGAAAAGCGTAAAAAAATACTCAAAGAAAAAGAAATAATAGGAATTCTAATATAAATGATAGGTGAATAAGGGTTGATCTATGAGGATTTGCGCCTCAACCATTGTCCAGGAAGGCTAAAAGAACACTGAAAACTATGTTCATAGGGTGAGAGCAGCATTAGTATCTGAAGTTCCCCGAAAAAAAGAAAAAGAGAAATGGATTGCTACAGAGTGATATACTGATGCAATAATTATATAAAACATAACTAAGATGATGTAAAGACTATGGTGGTTCTGGACAAGGACTGTAATATATCCTAGAAATAAGCAGTGGATTTTCCCATCTTAGTAATGGCTTATGGACTTTTCTTTTAGAAAATTATCCAAACCTTTTTTAAACCATGCTAAGCTAACTGCTTTAACCACATTCTCTGGCAATGAATTCCAGAGTTTAGTTACATGTTGAGTGAAGAAGTATTTCCTTCATTTGTTCTAAATTCATTGCGTGCTCCCTAGCCCTAGTATTTTTTGAAAAAGCAAAACAAGCAGGCGCTTACTGAATTCTAAAGATTCTTTACTGAAAGAAACTCTCCGATATCAAGGTGGTTTACTACTTACTTTGGTACAACCACCAACAATGTGATCAGATATTCTGAGTCAAGTACGAAGTCGTCTTTTTTAACTATTTCCGCTAGGCTTCGGGTTAATAAACTTCCCCTACAGGAAATAAGAATTGAGTGCACAATTCAAACATTACAGTTAAAAAACAAAAACCTACTAGTTAAGATGATGTAAAATTTTTCTTTGAAGATCTAATGTACTTTCTATTCTGTTTTTAACTTTAAAAAATATATTATTAAAAGTTATATGCATTTAATACTACTACTATTTTATTTTTCTCACAGATCTAAGCAAAACATATCACTCAAAGCACGTTCCTGCTAGCATTACAATAATCACATCAACTGGCTAGCATTTAGACTTCTGAAATGGTAATTTTTATGGGTTTCATAGATTAATAGTTTGTACATTTAGGGGTCTGTTTACTAAAGTACAGTAAATTTTTACGCCAGGCGTCCTCAAATCTAGTCAAGGTTCACGACCCACCCTGGTTTTCAGGATTTCCAGAGTGAATATATACAAGACCTATTTGCATTCACTGCTTCCACTGCATGCAAACAGATCTCATATATTCATTGTGGAAATCCTGAAAACCAGGCTGGGTCGTGGGCCTCGAGGACTGGATTTGAAGACCCCTGTTTTTACACTTTTCACACTTTAACAGCAAAAACTAGCAATTGGTAAGTGCAAAGGCTGTGCCCAGCATGCCCTCAGCAATTACTACACAAAAATGTGTCTTATCATGTGTTTTGAATTTAAACCAATTTTAGTGAAACAAATCCTGGGTACTATAAAAAAATTTTTGGTTTTTATTGATTTTCACCAAAATGTTTTATATCCACGATAGGCTTGATTTCCTCCTCTTTCCTTCCCATCCCACCTGCATTCCTTCCTAGTCCTCATTTCACCATGCCCACTGGCACATGAAGAGAGGCTCTGCCGGCCAAAATAAATCTTAATAAACAATTTTTTGCACCAGTTTTTTCCTAATTTTATTGCTGTTGTAATAAACAGTGAAATTCACAGAAAAATAAAATAACAGATGAAAGTGAAGAACCTTGCCCCATAGCCTTCAAGCAGTCCATCAATCCTGGAAGACACTTACGCGTTTTTCCTTTCTAAATTCTGGAGATTCCCTTTTAAGGAATTGTACGCTGTTGCTCTTGTTTTAAGATCGTTATCAATCTGTGTTACACCCTACAAAAAGTAAGATTTCAAAATACTAGTCATTAAGTTCAACAATTGCCAAAATACTCATTCATAACAATAGCTGTACTGGGTCAGACCAATGGTCCATCTAGCCCAGTCTCCTGCTTCCAGCAGTGGCCAATCCAGGTCACAATACCTGGCAGAAACCTAAATAGTAACAACATTCCATGCTACCAATCCCAGGGCGAGCAGTGGCATCCCCCCATGTCTGTCTCAATAACAGAGCAAGGGAAAGGGGAATCTGGACTTCTGAATAACCTTCCCAAAAGTGATGCCGCAGGCAGCTTATGTTTTTAGAAATCAAATACAATAATCCCCTGCCTTAAAGGGCTTATGGTCTATGTAGGTAGTGAGGCAACGGGAGGTAAAATGACTTGGCCAAGATAACAAAGAGTGTCAGTGAAAGAAACAGATTTGAATACTGGTTTCCCTGGTTCACACTCCATTGTTCTAGCCTAGGGGTGGGCAACCATGGTTCTGGAGGCCCACAATCCAGATGAGTTGCCCATCCCTGTTCTAGTCACTAGGTCACTCCTCCTCCTCCTAATTGAGTGGAAGAGTGGCCTAGTGGTTAGAGCACCGGTCTTGCAATCCAGAGGTGACCAGTTCAAATCCCAATGCTGCTCCTTGTGATCTTGGGCAAGTCACTTAACCCTCCATTGCCTCAGGTACAAACTTAGATTGTGAGCCCTCCTGGGACAAAGAAATATCCAGTCTACCTGAATGTAACTCACCTTGAGCTACTACTGAAAAAGGTGTGAGCAAAATCTAAATAAATACATAAATAAATAATGTTATGTAAAACAAGCTTCCTATTGTTAATAAAGCAAAGGATTGATGATAATTTTTTAAATTTATGGTGACAATTTAGCAGCTCAATGGTTTAAAAAAATGATTTAGAAATAACACATTACTAATTTTACATGATTAAATTTTCAGTCTCTTAAAAAAGGTTTCAATTTATTAAATTCTTAAAAAGCAAAGTTTACATAAATAATCCAAATAGGTATAGCAGAGCAACACAGTATTTTCAGGCAATTAACACTTCGTGTTTCATCCACACTGTTTAAACAAAAGCAAAGAGAAGGTTCAAAGCACAAAATGAAGTCCAAACAGCAAAAAAAAAAAAAAAAAAAAAAAAAGTACCAGAAGCCTTCACAAGAAGGACAAAACCTTTAATTGCACACCATATGTCATTGACCTGACATGGGAGGGGGGGTGTATTTCGGCACAAAGTGCCTGCATCAGGGGTCGTTTGATTGTAATTGTCTAAAATGAAGAGACCTGCTGAAAGCTGAATTCACATCAAACGTAACTAAAATCCGCGCAAAATTCATGCACAAACTGCCTGCTTACTCTACACAGGAGTGCAGGGTCCCTCTTACTCCAGGCCTGCTGCTGGCACTTTGCGTCAAAACACGGCCTGTGTAGGGTCAATGACATATGGTGTGCAATTTAAGGTTTTGTCTCGCATGTGAAAGCTCCTGGTACTTTTTTTGCTGTTCAGCTACACTGTTTAAAATTTACAACAATACTTTATTTAGCTTCCAAATTGATGCTCCATTTTAGATATATTCTTAAAGCCACTTTGAACAACACATGTAGCAGAGCCCCAAAATATTCCTCTATTTTTTGTATTATTTAGGAAAAACTCAATTTACAACACATAATGCAAACAAATTCTACATAATTTCACCTTCTGGGTCACTGTTACGATTGCAAGTATTATACATGCTTATTTCCCAACATTCCAATATGTAATATTCATTCTTTTTGTTTATATGGGACATGCAGGTCATGAACCATAAAATAACTTTACAACAGTAACTGAGAATGAGCAAAGCTAGGCCTCTGTGAACAGGCTATGAACAGGTTAAGAGTCACTGAGAAGCTAAATAAAGCGAATGCTACATACCTGTAGAAGGTATTCTCTGAGGACAGCAGGCTGATTGTTCTCACTGATGGGTGACGTCCACGGCAGCCCCTCCAATCGGAAACTTCACTAGCAAAGGCCTTTGCTAGTCCTCGCGCGCCCATGCGCACCGCGCATGCGAAGCCGTCTTCCCGCCCGAACCGGCTCGTGTTCGTCAGTCCCATATGTAGCAAGACAAAGACAAGGGAAGACACAACTCCAAAGGGGAGGCGGGCGGGTTTGTGAGAACAATCAGCCTGCTGTCCTCGGAGAATACCTTCTACAGGTATGTAGCATTCACTTTCTCCGAGGACAAGCAGGCTGCTTGTTCTCACTGATGGGGTATCCCTAGCCCCCAGGCTCACTCAAAACAACAAACATGGTCAATTGGGCCTCGCAACCTCGAGGACATAACTGAGATTGACCTAACAATTTATCCAACTAACTGAGAGTGTAGCCTGGAACAGAATAAACATGGGCCTAGGGGGGTGGAGTTGGATTCTAAACCCCGAACAGATTCTGAAGCACTGACTGCCCGAACCGACTGTCACGTCGGGTATCCTGCTGCAGGCAGTAATGAGATGTGAATGTGTGGACAGATGACCATGTCGCGGCTTTGCAAATCTCTTCAATAGTGGCTGACTTCAAGTGGGCTACCGACGCTGCCATGGCTCTAACATTATGAGCCGTGACATGACCCTCAAGAGCCAGCCCAGCCTGGGCGTAAGTGAAGGAAATGCAATCTGCTAGCCAATTGGATATGGTGCGTTTCCCCACAGCCACTCCCCTCCCGTTGGGATCAAAAGAAACAAACAATTGGGCGGACTGTCTGTTGGGCTGTGTCCGCTCCAGATAGAAGGCCAATGCTCTCTTGCAGTCCAATGTGTGCAGCTGACGTTCAGCAGGGCAGAAATGAGGACTGGGAAAGAATGTTGGCAAGACAATTGACTGGTTAAGATGGAACTCCGACACAACCTTTGGCAAGAACTTAGGGTGAGTGCGGAGGACTACTCTGTTATGATGAAATTTGGTGTAAGGGGCCTGGGCTACCAGGGCCTGAAGCTCACTGACTCTACGAGCTGAAGTAACTGCCACCAAGAAATGACCTTCCAAGTCAAGTACTTCAGATGGCAGGAATTCAGTGGCTCAAAAGGAGGTTTCATCAGCTGGGTGAGAACGACATTGAGATCCCATGACACTGTAGGAGGTTTGACAGGGGGCTTTGACAAAAGCAAACCTCTCATGAAGCGAACAACTAAAGGCTGTCCTGAGATCAGCTTACCTTCCACACGGTAATGGTATGCACTGATTGCACTAAGGTGAACCCTTACAGAGTTGGTCTTGAGACCAGACTCGGACAAGTGCAGAAGGTATTCAAGCAGGGTCTGTGTAGGACAAGAGCGAGGATCTAGGGCCTTGCTGTCACACCAGACGGCAAACCTCCTCCATAGAAAGAAGTAACTCCTCTTAGTGGAATCTTTCCTGGAAGCAAGCAAGATGCGGGAGACACCCTCTGACAGACCCAAAGAGGCAAAGTCTACGCTCTCAACATCCAGGCCGTGAGAGCCAGAGACTGGAGGTTGGGATGCAGAAGCGCCCCTTCGTCCTGTGTGATGAGGGTCGGAAAACACTCCAATCTCCACGGTTCTTCGGAGGACAACTCCAGAAGAAGAGGGAACCAGATCTGACGCAGCCAAAAAGGAGCAATCAGAATCATGTTGCCTCGGTCTTGTTTGAGTTTCAACAAAGTCTTCCCCACCAGAGGTATGGGAGGATAAGCATACAGCAGACCCTCCCCCCAGTCCAGGAGGAAGGCATCCGATGCCAGTCTGCCGTGGGCCTGAAGCCTGGAACAGAACTGAGGGACTTTGTGGTTGGCTCGAGATGCAAAGAGATCTACCAAGGGGGTGCCCCACACCTGGAAGATCTGTCACACTACACGGGAATTGAGCGACCACTCGTGAGGTTGCATAATCCTGCTCAACCTGTCGGCCAGACTGTTGTTTACGCCTGCCAGATAAGTGGCTTGGAGCACCATGCCGTGACGGCGAACCCAGAGCCACATGCTGATGGCTTCCTGACACAGGGGGCGAGATCCGGTGCCCCCCTGCTTGTTGATGTAATACATGGCAACCTGGTTGTCTGTCTGAATTTGGATAATTTGGTGGGACAGCCGATCTCTGAAAGCCTTCAGAGCGTTCCAGACCGCTCGTAACTCCAGAAGATTGATCTGCAGATCGCGTTCCTGGAGGGACCAGCTTCCTTGGGTGTGAAGCCCATCGACATGAGTTCCCCACCCCAGGAGAGACGCATTCGTAGTCAGCACTTTTTGTGGCTGAGGAATTTGGAAAGGACGTCCCAGAGTCAAATTGGACCAAATCGTCCACCAATACAGGGATTTGAGAAAACTCGTGGACAGGTGGATCACGTCTTCTAGATCCCCAGCAGCCTGAAACCACTGGGAAGCTAGGGTACATTGAGCAGATCTCATGTGAAGGCGGGCCATGGGAGTCACATGAACTGTGGAGGACATGTGGCCCAGCAATCTCAACATCTGCCGAGCTGTGATCTGCTGGGACGCTCGCACCCGCGAGACGAGGGACAACAAGTTGTTGGCTCTCGTCTCTGGGAGATAGGCACGAGCCGTCCGAGAATCCAGCAGAGCTCCTATGAATTCGAGTCTCTGTACTGGGAGAAGATGGGACTTTGGATAATTTATCACAAACCCCAGTAGCTCCAGGAGGCGAATAGTCATCTGCATGGACTGCAGAACTCCTGCCTCGGATGTGTTCTTCACCAGCCAATCGTCGAGATATGGGAACACGTGCACCCCCAGCCTGTGAAGTGCCGCTGCTACTACAGCCAAGCACTTCGTGAACACTCTGGGCGCAGAGGCGAGCCCAAAGGGTAGCACACAGTACTGGAAGTGACATGTGCCCAGCTGAAATCGCAGATACTGTCTGTGAGCTGGCAGTATCGGGATGTGCGTGTAGGCGTCCTTCAAGTCCAGAGAGCATAGCCAATCGTTTTCCTGAATCATGGGGAGAAGGGTGCCCAGGGAAAGCATCCTGAACTTTTCCTTGACCAGATATTTGTTCAGGGCCCTTAGGTCTAGGATGGGACGCATCCCCCCTGTTTTCTTTCCACAAGGAAGTACCTGGAATAGAATCCCAGCCCTTCTTGCCCGGATGGCACGGGCTCGACCGCATTGGCGCTGAGAAGGGCGGAGAGTTCCTCTGCAAGTACCTGCTTGTGCTGGAAGCTGTAAGACTGAGCTCCCGGTGGACAATTTGGAGGTTTGGAGGCCAAATTGAGGGTGTATCCTTGCCGGACTATTTGAAGAACCCACTGATCGGAGATTATAAGAGGCCACCTTTGGTGAAAAACTTTCAACCTCCCTCCGACCGGCAGATCACCCGGCACTGACACGTGGATGTCGGCTATGCTCTGCTGGAGCCAGTCAAAAGCTCGTCCCTTGCTTTTGCTGGGGAGCCGAGGGGCCTTGCTGAGGCGCACGCTGCTGACGAGAGCGAGCGCGCTGGGGCTTAGCCTGGGCCGCAGGCTGTCGAGAAGGAGGATTGTACCTACGCTTACCAGAAGAGTAGGGAACAGTCTTCCTTCCCCCATAAAAACGTCTACATGTGGAGGTAGAAGCTGAAGGCTGCCGGCGGGAGAACTTGTCGAAAGCGGTATCCCGCTGGTGGAGCTGCTCTACCACCTGTTCGACCTTCTCTCCAAAAATATTGTCCGCACGGCAAGGTGAGTCCGCAATCCGCTGCTGGATCCTATTCTCCAGGTCGGAGGCACGCAGCCATGAGAGTCTGCGCATCACCACACCTTGAGCAGCGGCCCTGGACGCAACATCAAAGGTGTCATACACCACTCTGGCCAGGAATTTTCTGCACGCCTTCAGCTGCCTGACCACCTCCTGAAATGGCTTGGATTGCTCAGGAGGGAGCTTGTCCACCAAGCCCGCCAACTGCCGCACATTGTTCCGCATGTGTATACTCGTGTAGAGCTGGTAAGACTGAATTTTAGCCACGAGCATAGAGGAATGGTAGGCCTTCCTCCCAAAGGAGTCTAAGGTTCTAGAGTCTTTGCCCGGGGGCGCCGAAGCATGCTCTCTAGAACTCTTAGCCTTCTTTAGGGCCAAATCCACAACTCCAGAGTCGTGAGGCAACTGAATGCGCATCAGCTCTGGGTCCCCATGGATCCGGTACTGGGACTCGAGCTTCTTGGGAATGTGGGGATTACTTAAAGGCTTGGTCCAGTACGCCAGCAATGTCTTTTTTAGGACATGATGCATGGGTACTGTGGACACTTCCTTAGGTGGAGAAGGATAGTCCAGGAGCTCGAACATTTCAGCCCTGGGCTCGACCTCCACAACCACCGGGAAGGGGATGGCCGTAGACATCTCCCAGACAAAGGCCACAAAAGACAGACTCCTCGGAGGAGGAAAGCTGCCTTTCAGGGGAGGGAGTGGGATCAGAAGGAAGGCCATCAGACTCCTCGTCAGAGAAATATCTGATGTCCTCCTCCTCCCACGAGGCCTCACCATCGGTATCAGACACAAGTTCACGAACCTGTGTCTGAAGCCGTGCCCGGCTCGACTCCGTGGAACCACGGCCACAGTGGGAGCGTCGAGAGATAGACTCCCTCGCCCGCACCGGCGAAGCTCCCTCTGCCGACGTCGTCGGGGAGCCTTCCTGGGAGGCGACCGCAGTCTGTACCGCAAGCGGCACCGATGTCGGAGACCTCACCCCGGGCAAGGGGCCAGCCGGCGCCTCACTCGACGGTACCGGTGGCGCAAGCACCCCCGGTACCGGAGGGGAAGGGCGCAACAGCTCTCCCAGTATCTCTGGGAGAACGGCCCGGAGACTCTCGTGCAGGGCGGCTGTGGAGAAAGACATGGAACCCGATGCAGGAGTCGAAGTCAGAGTCTGTTCCGGGTGTGGAGGCTGTTCCGGGCTGTCCATGGTGGAGCGCATCGACACCTCCTGAACAGAGGGTGAGCGATCCTCCCAGTGCCGATGCCTACTGGGTGCCGACTCCCTCGGCGACCCAGAGCTCTCGGTACCGACGCGGGAAGGAGACCGGTGTCGATGCTTCTTTGACTTTTTCAAACGAAGCATGTCACCGGAGCTTCCCGGTACCGACGAGGACGTAGAATCCAGCTGTCGCTTCCTCGGGGACGAGGCCGAAGAAGGTTGGTCTCGGGGGGGGGGGGGGGGGGGGCTGTACCGCAGGAGCCCTCAGGGTAGGGGGAGACCCACCCGAAGGCTCACCGCCACCAGCAGGGGAATGGACAGCCCTCACCTGAACTCCAGACGAAGCACCACCGTCCGACGACATCAGCACTAATGGAGGTCCCGGTACCACCGACGCCGATGCAGCCTTCCGATGTCTCGACCCCGACACTGCAGAGGGTCGATGCCTCGATGCAATAGATACAGTCGCGGCCGAGGGCGGAGGTCTTGACGCTGTCAACATCGACGCACTCTATACTCCCGGTGCCGATGTCGACGAAGAGCCCGAGAACAAAACGTTCCACTGGGCCAATCTCGCTACCTGAGTCCTCTTCTGTAAAAGGGCGCAAAGACTACAGGCCTGCGGGCGGTGCCCAGCCCCCAGACACTGAAGACACGACACGTGCCTATCAGTGAGCGAGATTACCCAGGCGCACTGGGTGCACTTCTTGAAGCCGCTGGGAGACTTCGATGACATGGGCGGAAAAATCACGCCGGTGAAATCAAAACTCGTAATTGCGGTAAGGCACCAAAAAGAGGGGGAGAAAAAACTCGATCCGAGGCCTCAAAGGGGCCTACCCCGAAAACGAAAGAAAACTTATCGGGGCCAAAAACTAGAAATACGGGGAAGGGAAAAAGACCGAAAGGCCCTTCTCCGAAATCCCTTTTTTTTTTTTTTTTTTGAAAGCGAAAAAGTCTAAAGACGCGCGAGGGTCAACTTAAGGGGCGCGAACGGCGCAAACACAAGAAGACTGACGAACACGAGCCGGTTCGGGCGGGAAGACGGCCGCGCATGGGCGCGCGAGGACTAGCAAAGGCCTTTGCTAGTGAAGTTTCCAATTGGAGGGGCTGCCGTGGACGTCACCCATCAGTGAGAACAAGCAGCCTGCTTGTCCTCGGAGAATAAGAATTACACAGAATATGAATCTCATGTCAGCTTACCCCTTCTGTTGGCGCGACAGGCAGATATGGAGTCATAACAGAGATACATGTGGCAGGAGAATACTGTGTATGAATATAGTAATGTAAGGGGAAATTTGCTGCTGACCATGAAAGCAGATAATGAAGAGACACAACTTTGGTTGCTGGGAAGATCATCGTGGATGTCTTTGTATTATGTTCAGTGTAAGAGAAAATGCATTTCTGTTTCTATTTCTTCCATGTTGTGGTACATGCCTAGTTTGACTTTTTGGGGTTCCCAGTTCATTTTTTGTCATTATGTCTCTACTTCTAATTTGTGATCCCATTCTGTATTTGGTGAGGGTCTGTCTGTGTTTTGCGTGTGACTGAGGTACAATATTCTGTTGGCATGTAGCTTCTATGTAGGGATCTGTATCTGTCCCACTTGTTCTAATTTACCAGTAGGAAGAGGTGTATTGGTGTTTTTGGGCCCTGTGTAATATTTGTAGTACTGCCCATTCATATGTAGGGTTCTTGCTATTTAGTGCTACTGTTGAATGACATATTTGTACTTGAATGCTAGGATTTTTTCAGGTTTTTTATTCTTTCACAATGTGCTTAGTAGTGGAGAGTTTTATTTTGCTATGGCTCTGATGACATGAAAATCTGAATATTTTTTGAATGGTGCCTTCTATTTTTCTGAATGCATGTTATTTGTGGCTAATTTTGTTATCTTTGGAGTGTTTTGTTGCACTTTTGCCAACTTGTGTCTTCAATAAAAATAGTCAACTATAAAGATAACACGATGATTAAAAATGTCATTATTGAACTTTAAACAAAATCTTAATACTCATTTGTTAAATAACACACATATATTTTTTAAAAATCTGATGGTGGTGCCTTGACAATTTTTTGCGCCTTGTCAGAGTGTCGCGAGATGAAAGGTTGAAAATCACTGCTCTATGCATATGTTCAAATACTAACGTCCACTGATCATCTCCCATTGTTTCATTTAAACTGGTATAGTTCTCCTCTGATCACCCATTATTTTATAATATTTAGAAATGCCCCCTTTGGTATTGCCCATTTTAAATATGTTTTCCACTGGATTGGGCTCATCTCAAATTGCATCCCTTACTTTTCTCAAGTAATGTCTCACTTGCCCATACTGAAAATAGTCTTTTCTTTAAGGAATATTGTTGTTCTTGCAGGTTATCAAAATTAATTATTCCCCTTCCTCTAAGAATTGTCTCAAACATATTAGACTTCTCACTTCTCATATGAAGAACACTGTATGTACCATCCCTGGAGCGAAGTCTGAATTGTATCACAGTGGTATTATCTAAAGTAGCTCTTAATGCCCAAGAGTTTCCCACATTTTGAATGCCAACAGAGTGAAATGGTTTTTAATCTAGTTAATCTGAGCTTTGAGGTTTGGCAACCAAAGCCTCTACCGTAGTAGGATATTCAGGTATATAAGTGAAAGGAGAATGACTAAAAAGGGAATTGTGAGACTAAAAGATACTGTGAACCGCTATGTGGATAATGATGAAGGAAAAGCAAATTTGCTAAATAGATACTTTTATTCTGTTTTCACAGAAGAAAATCCTGGAGAAGGACCGCAATGGACTGCAAAAAGTACAAATGAGATTGAAGTGGATAGAGCACCGTTCACGAAAGAGAGTGTGTATGAACAGCTTGAAAAGCTAAAGGTGGACAAAGCCATGGGACCGGATGAGATCCACCCCAGGATATTAAGGGAGCTCAGAGAGGTTCTGGCGGGTCCTCTTAAAGATTTGTTTAATATATCCTTGCAGACGGGAGAGGTTCCGAGGGACTGGAGAACGGCGGAGGTGGTCCCTCTTCACAAGAATGATGATAGGGAAGAAGCTGGAAACTACAGGCCAGTAAGCCTCACTTCGATTATTGGAAAAGTAATGGAAGCGATGCTGAAGGAAAGGATAGTGAATTTCCTGGAAGCCAATAAGTTGCAAGATCCGAGACAACATGGTTTTACCAAAGGGAAATCGTGCCAAACGAATCTCATTGAATTATTTGATTGGGTGACAGGAGAATTGAATCAGGGACGAGCTATAGACGTAATCTACTTAGATTTCAGCAAAGCTTTTGACATGGTTCCCCACAGGAGGCTCTTAAATAAACTGGATGGGCTGAAGATAGGACCCGAAGTGGTGAACTGGATTAGGAACTGGTTGATGAACAGAAGCCAGAGGGTGGTGGTGAATGGAATTCGCTCGGAGGAGGGGAAGGTGAGTAGTGGAGTGCCTCAAGGATCGGTGCTGGGACCGATTCTGTTCAATATATTTGTGAGTGACATTGCCGAAGGGTTAGAAGGTAAAGTTTGCCTATTTGCGGATGACACTAAGATCTGTAACAGAGTGGACACCCGGGAGGGAGTGGAAAACATGAAAAAGGATCTGAGGAAGCTAGAAGAATGGTCTAAGGTTTGGCAATTAAAATTCAATGCGAAGAAATGCAAAGTGATGCACTTAGGGAATAGAAATCCTCGGGAGATGTATGTGTTAGGCGGGGAGAATCTGATAGGTACGGACGGGGAGAGGGATCTTGGGGTGATAGTATCTGAGGATCTGAAGGTGACGAAACAGTGTGACAAGGCGGTGGCCGTAGCTAGAAGGTTGTTAGGCTGTATAGAGAGAGGTGTGACCAGCAGAAGAAAGGGGGTGTTGATGCCCCTGTATAAGTCGTTGGTGAGGCCCCACCTAGAGTATTGTGTTCAGTTTTGGAGACCGTACCTTGCGAAGGATGTAAAAAGAATTGAAGCGGTGCAAAGAAAAGCTACGAGAATGGTAAGGAATTTGCGTTACAAGACGTATAAGGAGAGACTTGATGACCTGAACATGTATACTCTGGAAGAAAGGAGAAACAGGGGTGATATGATACAGACGTTCAAATATTTGAAAAGTATTAATCCGCAAACAAACCTTTTCCGGAGTTGCGAAGGAGGTAGAACGAGAGGACATGAAATGAGACTGAAGGGGGGCAGACTCAAGAAAAATGTCAGGAAGTATTTTTTCACGGAGAGAGTAGTGGATGCTTGGAATGCCCTCCCGCGGGAGGTGGTGGAAATGAAAACGGAAACAGAATTCAAACACACGTGGGACAAACATAAAGGAATCCTGATCAGAAGGAATGGATCCTAAGGAGCTTAGCCGAGATTGGGTGGCAGAGCCGGTGGCGGGAGGCGGGGATAGTGCTGGGCAGACTTATACGGTCTGTGCCAGAGCCAGTGGTGGGAGGAGGGGCTGGTAGTTGGGAGGCGGGGATAGTGCTGGGCAGACTTACACGGTCTGTGCCCTGAAAAGGACAGGTACAAATCAAGGTAAGGTATACACAAAAAGTAGCACATATGAGTTTATCTTGTTGGGCAGACTGGATGGACCGTGCAGGTCTTTTTCTGCCGTCATCTACTATGTTACTATGTTCCCAATCCCCTACTATTCTATGCTTGAGCACACTTTGCTTCCCATCTGTTTTCATTCTACAGCTGCCTTCATATCTCAGGAAATTTATAAGAGCAAACACAATAAGAAGGGAATACCTAAATGCAAAAATGCAAATGTATAATGGAACGAGCAATTGGGGCTGGGGGGGGGGGGGGGAGGATGCCAAAGTCCAGTAATGATATTGAAAATAGTGCAGTCACTGTCTGCTATTAGTCCATCACAATGAGAATCACCATGTTGCCTGCTTCAGGGGCTTCCTAAAGATTGGTACAGCAATGATGCAGGGCAGTGTATTAGCTACTAATAAAATAGAAGTAGCCCTAAAAAATAATAATAAAGATATATAAAAATAAACATAAAATAGAACAAAAAGGAAAAATAAAAACAACAGAAGACTGTAGGAGATACTTTACCATCCAATTCAGTCGCATAAGGTATATCTGTCAATTATATAGACGAACACTGAAAAACGCAATCATAAAAATAAGTAAAAGAATAGAAAAATACACACATATATAAGACAAGGTGAATACAAAACATACCCTTTTCCAGGCAATCAATCAACAAGCCAGCAGTAAGCCCCTAAAATCACTTCATGCACAATTACACCAGTTGTCTGGAAGCATAGTCAAAAAAACGTATCCATCATGTACATATAAAATGTAAATAAAAAATGAATAAAAATAATTATACATAAATCTGGGTACATGTCTATACTGTTACAAGCAATCAATGAAGCTCACAGAACGCCACAAATACACCGCTTATATCAATGGTTCCTAACAAATTACCCTGAGTTACCTAGGAACACTAAAAAGATCGTACCCATAAAGCTGTAAGACTCCAGTCATACACAAGGCTCAAAAATCTCATGTATATTAAAAATTAAATATTAACTACACTACAGCTGAAACAGCAGTCATACGTATTCCCAACATATGGCAAAAATAAATAAGTTGGTTGTGGTTCCAAAACATACAACTATGATACATTAAAACAAAACAAAAAACAGAACATAAAAGTAATAAATATATTATAAACTCTTTAAAAATATGAAAAAGGCACAAATATGTATCAGAACAAAAGGCTAACAAGTAGCATAATACTAAAAATGCAACCATTAAAATGCCTAAATCAGGACCCACAAAAATGACATCAATAAAAATGAGGCTAAAAGGAAATGAAGAGACATAAAAACTTACATTATTAATGGTTCTGCAGCATTTTCAGCATGGGAACAGTCTAAAATCGAGAAGTCCATGCTGCCTCAGCATCTGCCTTAAGACTTGATGTTCCCACGCTATAAGGCTGAGTGACAGCCTGATGGGGTCAATCAGGAAAACAAAAATAGAAATCAAAAATAACTTTGGAGACCCATTTTCTGTATTTTATCTCTGTGCTTTACTCAAGATTCAGATCTATAAGAAAGTTATTTTTGTGGATTGTCTGGAAAAGTCTATGACATGGTCACCCTAAAGTACTAAGTCTAAGTACAGGAAGGGAATTGGTGATTTGGATTTAGCTCACGCTTTTACAATAGTAATTCAAGGTGATCAGGAACAGTAGGTATTTTTCCTGTCCTGTACTTACACCCTCCCAGTTTACTAAGCCACGCGGCAATGCCAACAGAGCCCATTCAAACTGAATGTGCTGTGTCAGAATTACTGCACAGCACCCACTAGCATGGCTTAGTAAACAGGGAGGTAAGTCTGTATGTGAAGCAATGGAGGGTTAAGTGCCTCACCCAATATCTCAAGGAGTGTCAGTAGAATCTGAACCAGACTTCCCTGGTGCTCTGCCCACTGCTCCAATCATTAGGCTATCCCTCCATGTATACTGTGATAGAATTTCAATTTTTGGGTGTCCTTCAGAGAGACTGAGAAAACAATGCCACCCAGGTGTCTTATCCTGAAGAAAAGAGATCCAAGAGGTAGTCTGACTAGCTATGACCTGACAGAGAATTATCACCTATTTCAAAAGGGGACTTTAAAGAAACTTTAATTTTCCTTTCATTTTTTACCTATTTGCGTTTGACCACCTTTAAATCTTTTTATTTATTGCATTTGTATCCCACATTTTCCCACCTATTTGCAGGCTCAATGTGGCTTACATAGTTTAGTTATGACATTGTCATTCCAGGATATCAGATACAATTAGTAATGTGTAGAGATTAAGTAAGGGGAAGAAGAAGGAACTGATTGGGCAGGCAAGTTTAGAAGGTGGACTTTCATATCTGGATGGATTGGTGAGGTGGGTTGTTGGGGTTATAGGTTCTCTTTGTAGGCCTTGTTGAAGAAATATGTCTTCAGAGGTTTGCGAAAGTTAGTTATTTCTTCAATTGTTTTCAGGTCTGTGGGTAATGCATTCCATAAGAAGGTAGTGGCATACATCAGCTTGTATTTTAGACGTTTACAGCTGGGGAAGTGCAGATTGAGAAATTTGCGGGACGATTTTGTGGTGTTTCTGGGAGGTAGGTCCACAAGGTTTAGCATGTAGATTGGTGCATCTGCGTGAATGATTTTGTGTACAATCGTGCAGATCTTGAAGGCAATGGGTTCCTTAAGTGCCTATTTTACTTGTCTTTGCTGAGTACACTTTTAATTTTGGTGATTTCATCAAATAAAAGTTGTGGGGATTTTTTTTTAAGGAAAAAATACCCACACACAATCTAAGGCCTATTTTTACCGTGGTATGGAGCAGATTTTTACTGTTGTGGCAGTTAGGGCCTTGAGACAGTTGCCTTAAATTTTACTAATTTTTCTGGTAACCTCCGAGGAGTAGGCAAACATTACCCCATCCATGGATTCTGCATTACATATAATCTTCCAAAGGCATCAATATTAACTCAGTTAGCGGTCAGAAAGGCGCCAACAGCGATTGTGATAAATAAGACCACGTTCTTGTACCCCCCATTGCCTTCTCACAACAAGATTATCCCCAAGGGAGCTATAAAACTGTTTGGAACTCCAGAGAGAAACTGGCTTCAGAAAGGGGGAGGTTTGTAACACTCAACAGGTTCAGATGACATGCAGCAAGTGAGAGAATGAATAAAGAGGGGAGGTATCATGGAAATCAGGCCTAGACAATAGAAAGAGAAAATAAACCCTCTTATCTGAAAGTGGTATCTGCCTGAGAATCCCATGTAGCAGCCAGGATTGGGAGAAATGCTGCTGTGATCCTTGGGGAAGGGGCAGCTGCAGTGCAACCTCTGGCAGCACATAGCTTGCACCTGGGAGGAAGCAGAGTGCCCACGAATCCCTGGGAGTTGGCGTGCACAGCCAATCCAGGTGCAGAAAGGCTATACCAATCAGGGGCCGATGCTCAAAGCAACATCTGATTTAAACTGGTTCTAACAGAGGGAGCGACTGGGATTCAAGATAGCCGCGGCAGACACCTGACTTGCCTGTAGCTCTCTGAGCTTTACTTCTCTTTCGAAATGCCGAAGAGAAGGGGCCGTCAAGCCTCCATGACCCCACAGAGGCAAACGCTTTCCGCAGGAATTCAGTCCTATTTCAGAGAGCCCCGGCTCCAGAGTTGTAGGAGAGAAGCCCGTTGGCTCGCATTGGGATGGTGCGTCTCTAGGGCTACAGCTTTCGCTCAGCCCCGACACAACAGTCCCTCCTCCACAACCTTCGGCTAGTAGTACTCCACTGTTGACGCCCTCTACTCCGTTTCCCAAGACTGGTACGGATGAAGAGAGACAGGAGGCATTACAAACAACCGGAGGAAACCGGGCAGCTGGAGAACAGATATCCCAGATGGAGCTTTTTGCAAATTCTAGAGAACCGAAGGAAAAAGAAGGTGGAAGTTTGAAACAGTCATCGTTGATGGGAGAAACAGAGGTAACTACATAAGTAATGCCACACTGGGAAAAGACCAAGGGTCCTTTGAGCCAGCATCCTGTCCACGACAGCGGCCAATCCAGGCCAAGGGCACCTGGCAAGCTTCCCAAACGTACATTCTATACATGTTATTCCTAGAATTATGGATTTTTCCCAAGTCCATTTAGTAGCGGTTTATGGACTTGTCCTTTAGGAAACCGTCTAACCCCTTTTTAAACTCTGCCAAGCTAACCATCTCCACCACGTTCTCCGGCAACGAATTCCAGAGTTTAATTACGCGTTGGGCGAAGAAAACATTTCTCCAATTTGTTTTAAATTTACTACACTGTAGTTTCATCGCATGCCCCCTAGTCCTAGTATTTTTGGAAAGCGTGAACAGACGCTTCACATCCACCTGTTCCACTCCACTCATTATTTTATATACCTCTATCACGTCTCCCCTCAGCCATCTCTTCTCCAAGCTGAAAAGCCCTAGCCTCCTTAGTCTTTCTTCATAGGGAAGTCGTCCCATCCCCGCTATCATTTTAGTCACCCTTCGCTGCACCTTTTCCAATTCTACTATATTTTTCTTGAGATGTGGCGACCAGAATTGAACACAATACTCAAGGTGCGGTTGGACCATGGAGCGATATAACGGCATTATAACATCCTCATACCTGTTTTCCATACCTTTCCTAAAACCTACACAATTTTCTACGTTACTTGTTAAACCAAATGAAGTTACCCTTGATAATTTGTGGACAATTATTGTGGACTTAGGGAAGGCAATATGTCCTCAAATACAAAAACTAACTCAGGATTTTGCTGAAATGTAGAAGAAATAGAGAAGTGGATCTTAAATTAGAGACGTTAAAACAACAAAATTAAGAGTACGAAGATAAGATTACAAAATTACAAAATACTCAAGAGACTGTGATAAAAGATTTAACAGCCTTAAGGAGAAAAACAGAATTTCTTGAGAATTCAGCTACAGGTAATAATTTGCGTTTTTGAACTTTCCAAAACAATTTACTAAAACCCCAAGGGAGATGCTGAGGAAATACTTGAAAGAAATATTGGGGGTCCCTGAAAAGGCTATTCCTCCATTTTCTCAAATTTATTATTTGCCTTCGAAAAAGCAACAAGATAATCAAGATTTGAATGTCTCAGTAATACTTGATTCATCAGATAATGAACAGATTACTCCATCGACATTAATAGCAAGTGTAGCTTTGGCTCCAGATAAACATTGGATAATGACATTATTTTTTAAGAATAAAGAGAAAGTATTTCTGGGACAAAGAATTCAAATTTTTCCTGATGTTTCAAAAGAGACACAAAGAAGAAGGCAACAAGTTCTTTTAATGAAGCCAGGTGTTCTTCAATTAGGGGCCACCTTTTTTCTAAGGTTTCCTTGCATGTGTAGTTAAATACCAATCCATACAGTATGTTGTATTCTTTGAACCTGACATCTTTCTTAACTACAAAGAACAGGTAAATTGGAGGGGTAAAAATCTGACTCTTGATCATTTAAAATAAGAATCAGGCAGGTGAAGCTAGTATTGCCTTTTTCTTTAATTAATTTTCTTTGTTAATTTAAAATTCCACTGTGTAACATTTTGAATCCGGTTTTGAGGACTTGCGTAAATATGACAGACAATTGCCTGAATTTGTAATTTGGAAAAAATTTGGAGTCTGTATTTTACTTTTCTGTACAAGTATATACTTGAATGTAATTAAAATGTTATAAATAAATAATAAAATAAAATAAACTGGTTCTAGCCAGTCTAGCAATCAGGTTATTTAGCATCTAATACACAAAGGGATTCTGCACGGTTTTTACAGTTTGGGGTAGCAGCTCATGATAATCCTGTGCAAATGTAGTACAAAGAGCTTATTAGTATTAAAATGAGCATGCCAAGAGATGCACAGAAAGGAGCGCCTACCTTTAATGTGCAAAACTTTCCATCAGGTCTGGAGCTCTCGTGTGAGGGAAACTTCTGGGAGGAGCAGTCTGCTTGCATCTTTCAATAGCAAAACTTGTCGGAGAGCAGAGAACAGCTTTAGAGGGGCAGAGAAACAGCTGGGGGGGGGGGGGGGGGGGGGGGGGGGAACGGCTTTCAACAAGAAGGAGATTTTTTTTCAATAGCAAAGTGTCCGAGAGCAGAGAACAGTTTAGGGGTGGAGAAACAAGCAGACAACCAATGAGCTGGGGAAAGCCCCTGTGATATCAGCTACGTTGTCAGTTGGGGGGGGGGGGGGGGCGGAGAAACAAGCAGACAGCCAATCAGATGAGGAAAGCCCCTATAATGTCAGCTGGGTGGGGCTTTCAGAAAGGAGGAAATTTCCAAGTCAAATCACTGGGGGCAGAGGAAAGGCAAGTAAGCTGAAGAAAGAAGGTGAAGCCAGCACCACAGCACTGCAAGGGAAAGGAGGCAGTGGAGCCAGCAAGTATTGAAGGGGTAAGGAAAGAGTACTCCAGCCCTAGAACATGTGCAGAACAGCAACACTTACCGAGAAACTGTCCTGCACATGTGCTAGATGCTTTACCTACAGAGATGCTTGCTGAAATTGCGTGCAGCTCATTTGCATGGGATTTCCTTTGAGCATCACTCGCTATTTCCAAATTGGCAAGTTCTACAGAGGATCTAAACGAAGGCGGTTTTTAATGGGGCCCTTTGTGCATCAGGCCCTCTGATTTTAATTCTGAAAGGGTTTATGGAATCTTTAATTTGTAGTAAATCTTGCATGATGGAGCTCAGCAAAAGTTCATCTTGTGAGTCAGGGCTGAATTTGCAGGGCGAAGGCACCGGCAGCTCTTTTTTTTTTAGCACTTTACACCCTTGACTTGCAGTTTCCGAATCCTGCTTAATTTGCTTAGAGGAACCCATGATATCTTGACGAAACCAGCAATGATGATAAAAAAATTAAAATAGAGGGGTTCGGCATATATGATGAAGGTAAATATTAGCGTGGGGAACAGAGCTCAAACTCTACACGTCCATCACACTCAGAGCTCATGCACACTTGCCACCTACCCTCTGTTTTCTGTCCGACAACCAATTCCGAATCCACAATAGAACACTGACTCCTATCCCATGACTCTACTTTTCTCAGGAGTCTCTCATGAGGAACTTTGTCAAAAACTTTCTGAAAATCTAGCATCAACCTTTTACATATTTATTCATGCCTTCAAAGAAATGAAGCAAATTGGTGAGGCAAGACTTCCTTTGGCTAAATCTATACTGATCTGTCTCATTAAACCATGTTTATCTATGTGTTCTGTAATTTTATTCTTTATAATAGTTTCCAATATTTTGCCCGGCATTGAAGTCAGGCTTACCTGTCTGTAATTTTCCAGATCACCTCTGGAACTCTTTTTAAAAATCGGCCTTACATTGGCCACCCTGCAATCTTTAGGTGCTATGGATGATTTTAATGACAGGTTATAGATCATTAACAGCAGATCACCAATTTCATGTTTGAGTTCTTTCAGTATCCTAAGGTGCATGCCATCCTGTCCAGTTGATTTACTGCTCTTTAATTTGGCTTAGTACATCTTCACAGTTCACCAAGATTTCTTTCAGTTCCTCTGCATCATCACCCTTGAAAACTACTTCTGATAGAGGCAGATCTTACAATTAAAAAATAAGTTTATAAAATTAGAGACTATAGAGAAGGAGGAACAGAGAGGAAGCAGAGTCCAAACCTATTCTGAATCAATGTCTAGAGTTGAGCCCATTCCCATAAAAATAAAAAAAAAGGAAAAAGAAAAATGCCCATTAATCATCAACAAGTTGAAAAATAAGTAAGAATTAGAGGTGGGGGGGGGGGGGGGGGGGGGAATCACAAGAAAATCAATTTCAGTATATTTCTTTTCTACACCTAATGGGGCCCCTTTACTAAAGCTTAGCGTGCACTAAGAGACATTAGTGTGTGCTAAATGCCACATAGGTATAAAACAGAACATGCAGCATTTAGCGTGCGCCAATTCCATTAGCGCATGCTCAGCTTTAGTAAAAAGGGCTCCTAAGTTATATAGAGGGTAATATTCTAAGAGAGTGCCTAGGCAGGGAAAGTGCATAAGTGGGTATGTTGCGTCTGTTTTATAAAAGGAAACACGGGCGTCTATGTGCCTTTATAAAATGGTGACCAAAGAACTCTCACGTAAGATTATAATTGCTCCAGGGCATTTTTTGTGCATGCATGTGTCAGTAGAAATAAGAAAAAAAATCCAACCATAGATCAATGCTGCTCACAAATATTGATAATCTCAATATTTCTCCAGCTAGCTGTTGAAATGTTTTGCTGTATGGTTCCCTGATGAAGATGACCGAAACGGGACCATTGGAATCATCTAGCAAGCTGGAGTGCAACTTCTGCAAAATAAGTGCATTCATGCTGTGACATTGCTATTGACCACATTAGTCAAGTTTTTTTTGATGTGATTGACACATTGAAAGTGATTGATATATTGAAAAAAATCAAGAAAAAATTGCAAAAAATTTATGAGGGTTTTTAAGTCGATCATGACTTTTTGTACGTGCAACTAAACGGTTTTGAAGTGTTGCCGTAATTGTTGAGACTTTTCCCTCGCAGACATCATTAAACTGCTCAGTTGGGTTGTCAGCAGAAATAAGTGCATGTGTGTATATTTTGCACAATACATGCATAAGCGCTGATCCTATCCCTTCTCCACCCCCAGGAACACTTATGGTCCAAGGAATGGTCCAATATTTGGCAACTAAGATTTAATGCACCTGGGTCTCAAGAGTCAGAGGGAACGGTACAATATAGGGGGGGGGAAGCGCTTCTGTGTACAATGGAAGAACGGGACTTGGGGGTGGTTATGTCTGATGTAAACTTTCCAAACAGGAAGAAAAAACAACGGTCATAGCCAGAAGGATGCTTGGGTGCATAAGGAGAGGGATGACCAGCAGGAACAAAGAGGTGATAGTGCCCTTGTAGAAGTCTCTGGTGAGCAGGGCCACCGAGAGACTGAACTGGGCCTAGGGCAGTGCCATCTGCTGCCACAACGAATTGAAGGAACTTGGCTGGTGGGGATCCCGAGGCCCCACCAGCAGAAGACGTCTTCTTCCTCCAGCGCTGACTGCCTTCTCCTGCTTTTCCTCTCAGGGTATGCTCGGTTTCAAAACCGAGCATACGCACCTGAGAGGAAAAGCAGCCACTCAGCGATGGGCAGAAGAGCAGTGCTACAGGAAGCGGGTTCTTCCTAGCCTTCAAGGGGGGCCCAGCGCCGGAGTTTAATCTCTCCTGCTCCTTTTGGGACGCAATCACTCGGGTCCTGTCAAGAGCAGGAGAGAGAGAGACCCCAGCGCTGGGCCGGCCTGGGGAATTTTGCCCCCAACCCCCCTCTGCGGCCCTGCTGGTGAGGCTACATTTACAGTACTGTGTGCAATTCTGGTGACCGCACCTACAGAAAGATATAAACAGGATAGTGTCAGTCCAGAGGGCGGCTACAAAATTGTTAAGTAGTCTTGGACATAAAACATATAGGGCCAGGCTTATGAACCTCAACATGTAGACGCTGGAAAAGAGGAGGGAGAAAGGAGATATGATAGAGACGTTTAAATATCTCAGGGGCATTAAGGTACAGGAAAGGAGCCTTTTTCAAATGAAGCAAAACTCTGGAATGAGGGGGGCATACAATGAAGTTAAGAGGAAATAGGGCTTAGGAGGAATCTAAGAAAGTATTCGTTCACAGAAAAGGTTGTGGAAACGTGGAATGGCCTCCCGGTGGAGGTCGAAAAGACGAGGACTGTGCCATAATTTAAGAAAGCGTGGGACAAGAATGTGGGATCACTTATGAACAGGAGGACTTAGGGTTATTGAGGATGGGCAGACTGGATGGACCATTTGGCCCTTATCTGCTGTCATGCTTCTATGTTTCTATGTGCATATTGCACATTGGAGGGAATTCTATGAATGGCGCTCAAAATTCAACACGTGCCCTTTATAGAATCACACTTAATGCCAATTCCTAGGCCTAACTTTAGGTGCCAGCATTTATGCCTGCTGAAACCTAGTGGAGATGCTGGCAAGCAAGTTAGGCATGCTGAGGCTATATGCTACAATTCCACATGCAACCTTTCAGAACACCTTGACACACCCTTGGCCATGCCTTGTAGAATAGTGCGTAGCTAGATGCACGCACAAATTTTAATAAATGCTGATTAACTTCAATAATTGGTTGTTAGCACCTGTTTATTGATGCTAAGGGCTCGTTACACAATTAAGTTGTGTGCACCCAAATTTGGGCATGGCATTCTGAGTGCTTACACAGAATCCAGGTTATGTTTACAAAGTGTCTACATTTATGCATGCATGTGCTGGGGTAATTCTCTAAACATCTAGCTGAGTAAAAAACTGATCTATGTGCTCACATCACTTATAAAAATGTCCTATAATATATGAAATGAAAATCTGAGCTGGGGAAGCATTTGCTTCCCTTCATTCAATATCACCATGGCAAGATAACTCTAATCAGTGGTTCTCAAGACACACTCAGTCAGTCAGGTTTTCAGGATAGCAACAATGAACACACATTAGGTAGATCTGCATACAATGGAGGTAGTGCAAGCAAATTATTCCATGCATATGAACTGTGGACATCTTGAAAACCTGACTTGGTGTGTCCCAAGAACCCCTGCTCTAAAATAATGAGAAAAGGTTATCTCCACAAGTATTTCTATATTCAAATGAATGTTTAATGTCTCGAGTTTGAAGTCTACTCACAATCTTACCTTTGCAATTATTTCTGAAATATTTTTCAGAGATTGTTTGATTGGATACTTTGCCATATCCCACTGGAACCGTGTTATATATGTCACCAAATCAACTAAAAAAAAATAAAAAAAAGTAACATTACTATATAAAACTACATCTCAGACAATCAGGGATATAGTAACATAGTAGATGACGGTAGAAAAAGACCTGCATGGTCCATCCAGTCTGCCCAACAAGATAAACTCATATGTGCTACTTTTTGTGTATACCTTACCTTGATTTGTATCTGCCATTTTCAGGGCACAGACCGTAGAAGTCTTGCCCAGCACTAGCCCCGCCTCCCAAACACCAGCCCCGCCTCCCAATCTCAGCTAAGCTTCTGAGGATCCATTCCTCAGAATGATGATCAATTCTTTTACATTACATATTTAAGCAGGAAGATACAAAGGACTATCAGCCATTAACAGATTAAATACACCTGTGGATAGCGAGTGATGAGGTAGGAGGTCAAGAATCCATATAAATGTAATTCAGTTACTAACATAACATCTCTTCCCAAGGCATCAGAAATTGTTTGTTATATTTAACAGCTATTTTATCTTTTGAACAGGGTGAGACACTGATGTCTTATAACATAGTTATACATTTCCAAACATCCTTCTGGACCTAAGTGACACTGATAATTGCTGGATCCCGTGTAAGCAGGTAAAGCCTTTTACAGAGTCAATGTACCCATAATCTGAAGATGGGATAGTGCACAGGCCTTCAAAGACCACAATTTCTTCAGATATGTTGCATCTGATGAAGGGACCTATGTAGTCTCAAAGGCTCATGCACGCCATCATTTCTGGATTATGTTGATTCTCAAAACATTACTGAGGACAACACAGATCCTAGAATTCTGCACTACAATGATAACCATAAGACCACTAAAGGGTAACGGGGAAGGGACCTGATATTTATTTATTTATTGCATTTGTATCCCACATTCCCCCACCTATGAAGGAATTAAGTCATACCTGATAATTTTCTTTCCATTAGTCCTTCCCATTATTTCAGAACCTGTGAGGATAGTTGTGTCCATTAACCAGGAGGTTGAGATAAGAGAACTGAAAACTGAGCTGAGACACTGCTCTTGGTATCCAGTCCAACTGCCCAGTATTTACACAGACAAGCAGTAAGGATACACTCAAATTAAACACAGCAACCTTAAACAACTCATGACCGGGCAGGAGAACTCCAACTTGTAACCTTCTGTAAGAATATCCATAACCCACTGGTGTCTGATTTGATTTTGGCCCACACCTCCCTGAAACTCCTGAAGATGTCCTCCCACTGTAGAAAAAGAAGAGAGGACCAACCTTGCATCACTGCAAAGCTCGAAAGGCATTGGGCGCTCTAAGAGGAGGACATCCTGTCTGCATGAAAGGAAGATTGGTGTGTCTGAAAGTGGGACTTCTGACCATATTGCTGACTGAGAGCCTCCTGAAGACAGATGTCCACAGGCTTTCAGCTTATCCTCCAGCAACTGCTGTGGCTTAGTTTCCCCCCAGTTCTTTCACCAAGTTACTGACATCTTCTCCAAATAGCCACTTGCCCCAAAAGAGCAGTTTAACTAGATGTGACTTTGACACAGTAACCAAAGTTGCCAATGTGCTGTGACAGTCAGATATATTGTGGGCCGTAACCCGTAACATTTCATAAATAGCATCCGCCAAGTAGGCCAACCCCGCTTCCAGCTGGGCATTATGGTGCCTGTCTTGTGTTGCAGACTGCTGATGCCACTTCAGGCATGCTCTAGCCATGAACGAGCTGCACACTGTCACCTGAAGGCTCAAAGAGGCCACTTCAAAGGCTTGTTTCAGTGAACCTTCTAGATTCCTATTCTGTAGGTCATTTAAGGCAATGCCCCCTTCCAACAGCAAGGTAACAAGGAGGTCTCTTTCTCCTCTGGAACCAACAGGTAGAGATGAGCCATCGCTCTTCCCACTCTCAACTCCATGTCTAGTGAGACCTACTCTGCTGTAATAAGAGCATAAGAATAACCATACTGGGACCGACCAATGGTCCATCTAGTTTAGTATCCTGTTTCCAACGGTGGCCAAGGTCACAAGTAACTGGCAGAAACCCAAATAATAGCAACATTCCATGCTACCAATCTCAAGGCAGGCAGTGGCTTCCCTATGTCTGTCTCAATAGCAGACTATGGTCTTTTCCTCCAGAAAACTTCTTTTAAACCCAGATACCTTACCACATCATCTGGCAATGAATTTCAGAGCTTAACTATTATTTGATTAAAAAATATTTCCTCTTATTTGTTTTAAAAGTATTTCCATGTAACTTCATTGAATGCCCCCTATTCTTTGTACTCTTGGAAAGAGTAAAAAAAAATTGATTTACTTTTACCCGTTCTACACCACTCAGGATTTTGCAGATCGCAAACATATCTCCCCTCAGCCGTCTCTTTTCCAAGATGAAGAGCTTTAACCTATTAGCCTTTCCTCATATGGGAGCAGTTCCATCTCCTCTATAATTTTGGTCACTCTTCTTTGAACCTTTTCTAACTCCTTTTTCTCGACATCTCTGCTGTGTTTGACACATTAGATCATCAAATAATCAAATATTGTTACGGTATTTGCGTGAATGTGGCCTTGATGGGAGTGTACTTAATTGGCTTATATCGTATCTAACTGGTAGGAAACAAGGAAGTGTGTGTAGGTGAGCAACTTTCCACCATGTGACCACTGAGTATTGAGTACTGTCATGTTCTGACATTTGGTGCATCATACTGCTTTTATGTGGATGACATTCAGTTTTTTCTTCCACCAACTGCGTCGGTTCCTGCAGTGCTAACCCAGCTGCAGATGATTTTTTAAGATATTTTCAGTTGGTTGACAAGTAATCGGTTTTGAATGCCTCCAAGTCACAATTGTTTTTGGTTACTTCTGACCCTACCTCTGTTTCCTGCAGTGATATTATCTGGTACTCCTACAAAAGTTTCCTACCAGGTACAAAATTTGGGTATTTTTTTGGACTCTTCTAAGTTTCAGGTAGAAATCAATTCTCAGTTTCTGACTAGTGGTAGAAATCAATAATTAGGAGTTCCTACTTTAAGTTGCTTTTGCTATGCAAGCTACATCTTCTGAAAATCAGAGCTACTGTGCTCTGATTTTCAGAACATTTTGCAAAGTATGATATTAAGTGGGTTGGATTACTGTAATATTGCCTATTTAGGCTTATCAGCCTACTGTATCCAATCACTGCAGATTCTGCAAAATTCTGCTGCACACCTTTTGTATGGATTGACAAAATATGAGCATGTTACTCCCTATCTTAAGATGCTGCGTTGGTTGCCGGTGGCCTGCTGCATTAAATTCAAATTATTGATGTTGGTTGACAACTCTTCATATTATTTGCACTATAACTTGCAACACAATGTGCAGACTCGTTCTTTGTGCTCTGCAGACACTTGTATGCTTGTGGTGCCTACATTTCAATATTCTTGGCTTGAACAGACAAGGAAAGGAGTCTACTCGATTGTTGGACTGCACAATTGGAATAAATTGCTACTGGAACTCAGAATGCAGGAAAATGTCATTTCCTATAAGTGCTTATTGAAGCATCATCTGTTTTGTTTAGCTTATAATTTGTCATGATGTGTCTGTTAATTCTGAATCCTCTTAATGCTATTTTGGAAGTTGTTTTATGTTTTTACTTGTTTTATTATGTATATATTTTTGTTCTCCGACTTGGATAAAGGCAGATTGTAAATAAATCTAAAAATTTAAAAAAGCTATTTGGGTCTACTTATAGAATAGGAAGGCAGGTGAAAAGCCACAGAGAGTGAAGGAGACAAAGGGGAGAGAGAGGGCACTGTACTCCCTAAATTACTGTCAATCCTACACAGCCAATCCCCACTTGCAAACACTCAAAATATACCACTCTTGCTTCAGCAAAAACTCCCAAACCTGTAGCTTATCTGAAACTAGTACCCCACGGGTTGCTAGAACCCTGCAGCAATCAGCCCAGATACAGATCTCTGAAATGAAGCCCCACACTGGACACAAACTCAAGCTCTGCTGCACCAGCGGTAAGGCCCCAGCATGCTTTCTTTCCCAAACTGGCAAGACAGAGCACGCTTCCATGAATCCTTTCCCCTGATGTCTGCGCACTGCTGCAAAATGACGTATAATGTGCACAAGTATCCCTTAGAGGGAACTATGGTGTACAGAAATATGTAAATGCAAATGTAACAGATCATATAAAGGAAAGTTAAGCTAACAGTAAGTTTACCTCCATTTGCCAATAGGTTTTCCTGAACTTTATCTTTACTGTCCTCCAGTACATCTGCCATATACTGGGCCACCTTCTTGACAACACTAGAAGATCAGAAATGAAATGTTAAAAGATAGATCATAGAAGTCCAAAACTGAATAACTAGATATTCTATTAAATCAAGATATTTAATTTTTAAGTACTAATTTCAACATTATTCATTTCACAGCTATCCAATTTTAAAGTTGTTCTCCACTTTCAGTTGAATTTGTCAACAGTTCATACAAGCTACTAATCTGAAAAAAATTACTTTGACTTCAGTTAGTATGCATATCAAGTTCTTTTTATTCAGAAAGGACAGAACATATGATACAACTGCACCTTGCATACTGTGTGCAGTTCTGGTCTCATCTCAAAAAAATAATATAACACATTTTATTTATTTATAAGTTCTTACATTTTGCTTATGTTTCAACATTTTTAATGGTGGAACCATAGAATTCACAAACAATAATTCCAGATATAACCATATCAATACACGCTGCATAGTTACCGCTCACAGATGTGCCACTAAAAGTTTTACATTTTCCACCCTCCACCCCTCCCCTCCAACCCCACCCCCCCAGCTAAGATAAAATACACATCTTGCGATAACCTCTTATCTAGTAAATGCGACAAGGTGCGATTCCCCATCTGTCCTACACCCCATTGGTAACATAACTTCATTGCACACAATTCAAACCAACAAGATCCAATACTCTCCAAGATTAACATAACAAATTCAAAAGCAAATTGCGCATCTCTATTCACATGTCTAAACCACCCAATCCCACCCACCCCCATGCCTTATCCCCCCACCCTCCCTGATGCATACACATGGATCAGCAGTTCAAAATGTAACTTCTTCCTTTGTGAGGTTTACATTCTGCTTATAAAATTAAAAATTGAACAAAGCAGATTACAATGAAATGGAAAATGCGCAGATAAGGCTACAAAAATGGCAAAGGGGATAGAATGGCTTGTTTACAAAGAAATGTTAAACAAATTAGGACCCTTCAGTCTGGAGAAAAGATAACTGAGAAGAGATTATAGAGATCTAACAGGTAAATATGGAATGGTTGTTCACTTTATCAAACAATATCAGGAGCAGAGGACTTCCATGAAAATTACAACATAACAGACTTAAGTTTTTAAAAGTATTTTTCCAGTGAGCAAAGTTCATATTAATAAAATAGCACACCGAATGATAGCAGATGGAAGACCAAAATGGCAAATCCAGACTGTCATCAAATCAGAGCTACTGCAACTACAACTCTCTCAAAATCTGCTTTGCTAGACAGTATATGCAAAAGCAGCTACTTGTTCCTTGCTTCACAGAAACATGAAAACAGAAAAACAGCATATGGCCGATCCAGTCTGGCCATCCATGCCATCCACTATTCCTATCCCTCCCTTAAGAGATCCTATGTACTTGTCCCAAACTCTCTTGAATTCAGATATTTTCATCTCCACTACTTCCAGTGGGAGGCTGTTACACAAATTCACCACCCTTTCCATGAAGTACTATTTCCTCAGGTTACTTCTGAGTCTAACCCCCTTTCACCTTCATCCTTTGCCCCCTCGTTCCAAACTTCCTTTCAACTGAAAGAGACTCGCCTCCTGTATGTTTATGCCATGGAGGCATTTAAACATCTATCATATCTCCCCTCTCCCACCTTTCCACAAAAGTATACATATTGAGATCTTTACGTCTGTCCCCATATGTTTCATGATGAAGACCACTGACCATTTTAGTAGCCACCCTCTGGACTGACTCCATCCTGTGTATATCTTTTTGAAGGTGCTGTCTCCAGAATTGTGCACAATATTCTAAATGAGGCCTCAAGAGAATCATATACAGGGGAATCATCACCTCCTTTTTCCTACTGGCCATTCCTCTCCCTATGCACCCAAAGATTCTTCTAGCTTTCGCTGTTACTTTTTCTACTCGTTTGGCCATCACATAAACCACATCAAAGTCCCACTCCTCTTTCATGTACAAAAGTTCTTCACCCCCTAAACTTGGGGTTTTCAACCCAGTCCTCGGGGCATATTTGAAAGCTCCAACTGGCTGGGCATTCCCTGAGGGCTGGGTTGAAAACCTCTGTCCTAAACTGTACCGCTTCATAAACCCACATCTTACTACTGCTTGATCAGTCATCCACTAATGATAGTGCATTCAGTTGAGCAGTACTAACCAAACTCTCTTTTTTATCTATACAACGGTTGCTTTAACATCACTCTGGGCCAGTCCTTACTAGACAATTTACCTAAAATGTTTAACAGCCATGAACTTGGGAGTTGCCCATGTGTGTGTCTGATTATATCCTGCTTGTTTACACAGAAAGCAAAGCTTCTTCTCTGTAGGCAGGATTAAATCAGGCACACAATTCATTTACATCTGCTTCAAAGTTTCACTACTTCTTGAACTATGAAACAGACGACGGAGAATGCTGCACATAGGAAAGGCCACACATGGTCAGACCTTCACACAGGGTTCTGAGTGCTGGTAGAACTGTTCTGTCCTGGCCCCATGTGGTAACATCACCCATTTGTGTGTCTAATTAATCCCGCAGTCTACAGAGAACATCTAAACTGTTACAGGTAAACAATTTTGCTGTCCCCACCTGCACATATACTCGTACACTGGCAACTTCTTAACTGCCAACTGAGTTCCCCCGCCTACCCTTGCCCCACAGCTATCCCCTAGTCATTTCTAGGATCACAATAACCTTAACAAACCTTGGGGAGTCCACACAGCTCCCAACAATAACACACAAATGCTGAAATCATTCAGACAAATCTGATTAATTTCTTTGACTGGGTGACCTGAGAGTTGGATCTTGGATCGAAGGAGAGCACTAGATATGGTGTATTTAGATTTTAACAAAGCCTTTGACACGATTCCACATAGATGACTAATAAATAAACTGAGTGGCCATGGTATGAGCCCTAAAGTGACTGACTGGGTTAGGAACTGGTTGAGTGGAAGGTGACAGAGGGTAGTAGTAGTAAACGAGCTCATTCTGAAGAAAAGAATGTTAGCAGTGGTGTGCTACAAGGTTCAGTTCTTGGGCCGGTTCTTTTTAACCATTTTTGTAAGTGATATTGCCGAAGGGCTTTAGGGAAAGGTTTGCCTCTTTGTACATACCAAAATCTACAATAGGGTAGACAGCCCTGATGGTGTGGATAACATGAAGAATGACTTAGCAAAGCTAGAGGAATGGTCTGGAATTTGGCAGCTAAGATTTAATGCTAAAAAAATGCAGGGTCGTGCACTTGGGCTACAAAAACCTGAGAGAAAGGTACAGTTTAGGAAGTGAATAACTTTTGTGCATGAAAGCGGAGTGGGACTTGGGTGTGATCGTATGTGATGATCTTAACCAAACAGGTAGAAAAGGCAATGGTGAAAGCTAGAAGGATGCTTGGTTGCATAGGGAGAGGAATAGCCAGTGGAAAAAAGGAGATCATGATATACCCCTGTATAAGACTCTGGTGAGATCTCATTTAGAATACTGTGCACAATTCTGGATGGAGTCAGTCCAGAGGGTGGCTGCTAAAATGGTCAGTGGCCTTCATCATAAAGCGTATGGGGATAGACTTAAGATCTCAATATGTATACTTGGAAGAAAAGCGCGGAGAGGGGAGATAGGTGAGAGACATTTAAATATCTATGTGGCATAAATACAGAGGAGGCAAGTCTCTTTCAATTGAAGGAAGCTCTAGAACAAGGGGGCAAAAGGATGAGGTGAAAGGGGACTCATTAGTAACCGGAGGAAATGCTTCTTCACAGAAAGGGTAGTGGAATTTGTGGAACAAAGTATTTTGTTTTATAAAAAGAGGTATCATTTACCTTAAATATATATATATATATATATATATATTACGAATTTTAAAAAATCTGACTGTGCATCAAACCTAGCTGTGCTTATGATCAGCTCGATACTCAATATGAATAAAAACTGCATTACCTTTCCACAAAATGAATCCAATTTTGCCAGCTCATCAGACAGCCCCATTAAAAACATCTAAAGTGCCAACCTAAAATTAAGGAACAGAAGAAAAAAGTGTAATATATTACATTTGAAGTACAAAATTCACAAGCAGCTGTACCACAACAATGACAAGGATGTATAGCAATAAGTAGTAACTTTGGCATTTACCACTTATATGCTGCAAACAGTACCATAGTGGGGTCTGACCATGGTCCATCTAGTCCAGTATCCTGTTGCCAACAGTGGGCAAGACAGGTCACAAGTACTTGGCAGAAACCCAAATCATGGCAACACTCCAGGCTACCAATTCCAGGGCAAGCAGTGCTTCCCATGTCTGACTCAATAGCAGACTAAGACTTTCTTCCAGGAACTTGTCCAAACCTTTTTTTAAACCCAGATATGCTAACCACTGTTACTACATCCTCTGGCAATAAGGTTCCAGAGCTTACCTATTCATGAGGAAAAAATATTCCTCTATTTGTTTTAAAAATATTTCCATGTATACTTCCTTGAGTGTTCCCTAGTCTTTGTACTTTTGGAATGAGTAGAAACTAAGAGACCCTTTTTGTTCTAAACCAAAGAGGTAGTGTTACAAAGCTTCTTCACATGTAAAGGGTTTTTATGCAACTGCATGACTATACATGCGTAAAAAGTACACGCATGAAAGTGTGAGCTACTTTTACATGATCAGCACAAACAGTGATGTGAAAAAGTATTTACCCCTTTCCTGAGTTCCCTATTATTGCATATATGCCTCACTGAATGTTTTCCGATCTTAAAAGAAAATGTAATATTAGACAAAAGGAACCTAAGTAAACACACAGAACAGCTTTTACAGTATTTCATTTAAGAAACAAGTTATCCAATACCGTATCACCCATGTGAAAAAGTAACTGCACCCTTAATCATCAGTGTGATCAATGTAATTGATAATTAGATTCTGCTCATTGAACACAGTCAGACCTGAATGCAGATAGCCCTGTTAAATCTAAACCTCATACATACCTTCTACTGCTATCACTATCTCCAGTTCTGCTGTTGCCTCTTATTGAGTAGATAAATTTGAAACACATCATAACTCCTGCTTCAAAGTGGTTGCACCATCCCTTTGGAACCAACTTCCCCTGGACATCAGACTCGTAAGACCTTCAAACAAAAACTGAAGACCTACTACTTTATTAAAGCACTTTCCCCAGACTATAAGGCCCTATAATATATATACTTTGTACACTTCCTGCCATTACCCTAACCAATTAGATCCTGTTTCTGCTCCCTATCCTATCTAGTTGCCCCTCACTCTCCCTACCAGATTTGGATTGATCTTTATAACCTAGGCCTCCTAATGTCTCTTTTCCTCTTCAATACTCCCTTTGAACAGCTCTTCCGTACTTGTTTTTTTATATTGTTTTCTATATTGTTTTTTTAAATTGCAATCCACCTAAATAAATGAACCTTACTATAAAAATGGAAAAATTAATTAATTACCTGATAATATTCTATCCTGTAGTCCCAAAGGATTAGTCCAGACAAATGGGTTGTGACTATCTCTATCTCTATCTCCACCTGCTGGATAGAGAACTCAGAGTTGTGTCTCATAAGCTCCTACACTTAGCAACCAAGCCAGTATTCGATAACAAAGCAGTGAAAGAGCGACTTCCAGAGAAAAAACTCCAGCCTCTAAATAGAAAAAGAACTATGAAATAAAGGGCAAAACTTGTGCCTTAGACATAACGGAACCAGAACAATACAAAACACCTAAATTACATAGCACCTTTGGGACTAAAGGAAAGAAATTATCAGGTAATTAACTAATTTTTTTCTTCCATTACGTCCCAAGGATCAGTCCAGACAAATGGGATGTACAAAAGCAATCCTTAAGAGGGGAGGGGCTGTAATATCCCTGTAGCGAGAACCGTAGCCCCAAAGGAAGCATCTGCTCGAGAAGACACATACCAACCGTAATGCTTAACAAAGGAATGAGAAGACCACGTCGCTGACTGACAGATCTCTGCCAATGAAATTGCCCTAGACTCTGCCAAAGAAGTTGCAAAGACCTGGTAGAATGAGCCTTGATGTGCATAGGAGCAGATCTACCCCTGGAACTCGGAGGAGGGAGGGAGGGAGGGGGGCCTGGAACTCAGAGGGACGTGGAGGGGCAGGGGAGTGAGATGCTGCACATTAATAATTAACCTCCCTCCCTCCATCCCCCATCCACATGCAGGCATGGTACGGTAGGTCTGGATATCTCCCTCTCCTCCCGGACTGCTGGCAGCTCTCTCTCTCTCCTCTCCCCTTACAACCCAAACCAGTTTACCTTTGCAGGAAGTCTTTGCCCTGCAGCGCCAGCTGTATGGAAAGGCTGCCTGCGACCTACACCAAGCCTTTCCCTCTGACCTGTCCTGCCCCCTTCTGACACAACTTCCTGTTCAGAAGGGGGTGGGATAGGTCAGAGGGAAAGGCCAGGTGCAGGCAGCCTTTCTATATAGCTGTCGATCACACTGCAAAGCAAAGACTTCTTGTCAAGGTAAACCAAGTTGGGTTGAGAGGGAAGGGGAGAGCAGCTGTCAGTAGGGGAGGGAGATATGCCGGACCAACTGTGCCTGTATGTGGAAGGGAAAAGAAGGGTATTGAAAGAGAACTACAGGGGAGGAAGGGGAGGACGGCATTAAGAGAGAATCGCAAGGGGGAGGAGGGCATTGAGAACCACGGGAGGGGGGCAATGAGACAGAACTATGGGGAGGGGAAGGGAGGGGGCATGGAGAAAGAACCGAGAGGAGGGGAGTGGGGCGCAGACAGAACCACAGGCAGGGAGAGGGGGAATTGAGAGAGAACCTTGGGCGCGCGAGGGAATTGAGAGAGAACCTTGGGCGCGCGAGGGAATTGAGAGAGAACCTCGGGGATTGTGGCAGTGGCAGTGGCAGCAGCAGGCGGGGGGGGGGGGAGAGAGAACCACGGGAAGGAGAGATGCTGGACTGTGCATGGGGGGAGGGGAAATAGAGAAGCAAACTAAGGGAGAGAAGGGAAGTGGAGGGAGAAGAGAGAGAGAGAGATAATGGACATGTGGTGGAGAGTGTGGAGGGAAGGAAGAAAAGAGTGGAGTTTTGGACTCGGATGGAGGGGGGGTTGGGAGAGAGAGAGAGATAATGGCCCTGGGGGTAGAAGGGAGAGAGTTGGCCGTGGGGGTGGAAGAAAGGAAGATATTGGGACTTCAATCAGTGACATAACCACGGGGAAGGGGAAGAGCCTTGGAGAACTGGCTCCCCACTTTGGGCTCAGGCCCCTCCAAAGCTGCCGTATCTGTTCAATAGCTGGTGGGGTAGGTAAAGCCCTGCCAACCACAGAAATCCACTGTTTGAGCCACATCCTTCCTCCTCATACTTTCTCAGGAACAAGGAAGTCAGCAGGATGCCTCTAGCCACCAACACTGCTCGGGGAGCGCCAGCATCTGTGGCTGGAGGTACCCAGCTGACTTCCTCACACCTGAGGCAGAACAAAGAGAAAGGGTGCTGCTTTGGCAATGGATTTCAATTGGCTGGGATTCAGCATACCCACCAGCAAATCTATAATATCAAATGAGGGAGAGGAAATGCATGCCCACCCTCCTGTGCCTCTCCCCATGGACTGCTGACTAAGCCCCATGATTAAGCACAAGATCAACATTTTTAATCACGCAATTAAAAATTTTAGTCTAAATGCAGCTCTACGTAAAATACACCTGTTTTGAAGTGAACATTTTGGCTATTTGGGGACAATATCTGGCCAGTGTCCTAGGGAGGATCCCATGGGCAAACTGCTGGGTAAAATGGATCTTCTAGGGATACAGGGAAGGGGGCTTCAGCTGTTAGTTTATAATGCAGTTTTGGTGAGGAAAAATGTATTCTTTGTCATTGGATGAGTGATACTACCCCTACACATTGGTTCTGGAGGAATATATTGAATTCACTAATGCTGTTGGAGCTGCACTACTCTAGATATACCCATAAGTGAAGGAAACGTTTCCTATAGATATGGGAACCCTATATATATAAGCACTTCTCTCAAAGCTCGTAATTATTTTGAACAATTTAACTGGATACTGATACCCCTTTCTAACTTGAATGGGTTTGAAAACCCAGGAGCACACTGGGTGGGGGGGGGGGGGGGGGTACTCATCTGCTGTTTGCTTTAATCATAAATTGATGATCTTCTATACTTAAGGTGTTTGTTGAATTCTTAATAAAGACATGTAAAATAAAACACGTGTTATGTGTTTACTCAGGTTCTCTCTAATATTACATTTTGTTTAATATCAGAAACCATTGAGTATAACATATATACAATAACAGGGGAAATCAGGAGTGAGGCGGACTTTTTCACATCATTGTATAATGGGGGAGGGGGGTTGAATACACATAAAAACAAAGTACAACACACACAAACATTTAGTACAATCACAGAAGCCTCTCTATTATACTGAATCCAGGCTAAGAATCACTTACTTTTAAATCAGGAATATTAAACTTTGAATTGAAAGAAAGATTGTTGTTTTTTGAAGTTGCAGAATGCAGTTTTTCCCACGTATGTTGACATGTTTTCTCCCCAGGCGCAGAAATTAACCAAAATTCTGTCATGCTTGCTTTTGCTGTGTCTTTTTGCAAATGATGCACTGAAGAAGAAAGTAGAAAACAGAATTAACAATTATTTCCATAAATAAATGAATGAATGGCAGATTCACAATCAAAGTCCTTAGGTATATCAATATACCGAAAAAATAAGGATGTATAATGTACTTCAGATTAAACACAAAATAAGGGAAAAATGTGTTCATAGATGATACAATGGACATTTATTTGTATTTTCTGTTTAATTTAAAATTCATTACAGATTCTCACGTTTTTAGAAAATTAATACACCTAAAGACTTATGTATTTGACTATTTTCATGCCTATACTTCAGTAGAAACTTGTTTCCCTCCTTTTTTGTGGGTGTAAAGATTTTTAAAACAGAAGCAGCTACTACGCAACAGTTATATCAATTTTCATGAAACTAGGATAATAGAGGTTCTGTGACAGACTACACTACAGGTACCAAGGGAAAAAAATACAACTTATATTGTGAATCCAACATGGACAGTAAAAGTACCTGTATATAATATATTTACCACAGTTTATAAGATTCTTCTTACATGTACTTTGTAATGCTTTTCTTTACTATGTAAGCCGCATTGAACCTGCTGTATGTGGGAAAGCGCAGGGTACAAATGTAATAAATAAAATAAATATGTAAACCACTTTGAAACTTATCAATCATAATACCAAGATATCCTGCACGTCTTATATTCCGCCAGAACCGATATACTCATATCACCCCTCTTCTCAGGTCACTTCACTGGCTTCCAATCCGATACCGCATTCAGTTCAAGCTTCTCATTCTTACCTACAAATGTACTCAGTCTGCTGCCCCTCACTACCTCTCTACCCTCATCTCCCCTTATGTTCCCACCCGAAACCTCCGTTCACAGGACAAATCCCTCCTCTCAGTACCCTTTTCCACCACTGCCAACTCCAGGCTCCGCCCATTCTGCCTCGCCTCACCCTATGCCTGGAACAACCTTCCTGAGCCCTTACGTCAAGCCCCCTCCCTGCCCATCTTCAAGTCTTTGCTTAAAGCCCACCTCTTCAATGCTGCCTTCGGCACCTAACTCTTACCTTCAGGATATCCAGACTGCCCCTATCGAACTGACTATTCACTTGTCCTTTAGATTGTAAGCTCTTTGAGCAGGGACTGTCCTTTTATGTTAAATTGTACAGCGCTGCGTAACCCTAGTAGCGCTTTAGAAATGTTAAGTAGTAGTAGTAGTAGTAGCAGCCAGGGATTACAGACAGCTGAAGAGTGCTTGGGAAAAGGAATTAGGGGTTGGAGTAGCATTATGGGATATCACTAAATCGATAGCACGAATACCCTTGTTAGTATCTGATGCTCGTCTGAGAGAATGTGCCTATCGCTGCATTCACAGGGGATATGTAACTACAGCTCAACTAGCCCATATGGGAGGGAATCGGAGCCCAGAATGTCTCAAATGTGGAAAGGACCCTGGCACAATGCTACATATGTTTTGGAGCTGCCCCACCTTGAAAAGGTTTTGGACACAGGTCCGATGTTTTTGGGAGGAACGGCTGGGGCTTCGGATCCTGGGGACAGCTGAACAATTGCTTTTAGACATCCTGGGGTCATTTAGAGGGCAGAATCGATTTGAAACAACATTGCTCCATAAGATGAGCTTACTGACCAGGAAATGCATCTTACAGTACTGGACAATTAAAGATCCTCCAGCATATTGGCACTGGAGAAACCAGTTGCACCAGCTGGTATCTTGGGAGGCTGGAGAATCCCGGCTCTCAAAGAACAAGAGAGTCACATTTTTGGCTGTCTGGGGTCCTTATCTGCGAAGTCTAAGCCATAGAGGTCGTAGTTTACTCTTAAATGCAGGGTGAACTCCATTTGCTGTTACTGAATAGATCTCCAGGTCTGGGGGGGGGGGGGGGGGGGGGGGGGGAGGATAAGTACATCCTGATGGGAGTAAATAAAAATGCTGTAATAAAAAATTCAAAAATGATACATGTTCATTAACAAATGGTTGTATAGTTAGATCGAGGTTTGATGAACGTTATATGCAGTGCCTTGTATGACAATGTTTATGTTGCTGCAATATCAATAAAAACCGTTTAAACATAAAGACTGTCTTTAGAGTCACATCCTTCTCCGAAGCTCGCCTCAGCAGCTGGAAGGGCAAACACTGAAGAGACTTTAATACTAGCCCCAGGTTCCAAGCCGGACAAGGGGGGCCCGCACGGGAGGTCGGAGCCGAAGCACCCCTCTAAGAAACTGTGCAATGTCCGGATGCGCAGCCAGGGAGAGGCCAGCAACCTTCCCATGAAAACATGCCAAAGCTGCCATTTGTGTAGAGAGAATCCACTTACGTGGAGAACTCAGTAGATCCCACGGGGCGTGAAATGAGAATGCGAAAGGTGGGAGTATAAGCGAGGCTATCCAAAGACTGAAACCAGGGTAAACTTAAAATATATGACGTTTAATAGTTTAAAACAAATAATAATAAAACAATTGTACATAGAAAATGACTCGACATAACGTTATGTTTCGGCCGGATGGCCTACATCAGGAGTCTATGAATAAAACAATGAAAAGTTAAAGTTAAAAAATACAATCAAATGCCAAAAAGGGGAACATATAACAGATATATGAATAAGCAACAACAAAGAAGAAATAATTTTAACCATGCTAATATGAATGCATGTTCGTTAAGCAATAATAATAAACATATAATGCATATATAAGCTGACAACAAAGGGATAAATCAAAATAAGAGAAGGTATGAAAACAGAGAAGATATGAAAACACAGATGCCTATGCTCTTCGATTGGTTTTTCTTGAGTTTTGAGGTTAGTTGTTCATATTTATTATTCTCCCCTTTTTTCTTTTGTGATTTTCACGTTCCACTAGTTATCATTTTTTATTCATTTTTTTCACTGTCTTATTACAGATTTTGTGATTATACCCATTGATTAATCTTTAGTCATTGTTTACCCCAGTGACCAGGTCAGTTTTTTTCATGTCCCATAAATATTTATGAATGTACATGTAATTTTGTGTTTTTCATATATTTTGCTTTATGGCATTTATGTTCCACATCGTTAAAAAAATACCCTGCCTGATATCAGTGATCCTCTGGACAATCTTTTTTAGGCCATAGGAAATGTGGACGATGCAGTGTGTGTGCTCTTTGTATAGAGACTAACAGTTTTATTCATCCCACTACTAAAAAACATTTTCCGTTGAAGCATTCGTCCAATTGCAATACTCATTATATTATTTATATCATCCAATGCCCTTGGCTCCCTATTATATGTGGGTAAAACCATCAGGTCCATCAAAACACGTATTATTGAACATAGAAGCTGCATATCAAGAAATGTTCAGTCAGCACCCCTGGTTCAACATTGGCAGGCAGCTAACCATACTACAGCAGATATTAAATACTTTGAGGTAGATGCACTAAACGTTTTTCATCGTTAAATGAGCCCTCAGGGAAGAATTTCCTATCCTTTCCATGCACTTAAGCCTATTTTCCGACAACAGTAGCAGCTAACGAAACGGAATGGAGATGAGCAATTAGTGTGAAAACCCCATTGAAACGACATGCACTAACCTTTTCCGATTGCCTTTACGCAGGAAAAAGGCAGGAAAACTAACGAGAGGTCTGGACCTCTCGTTAGGACAGCTCCGTGGCAGGAAAAAGTGTTAAGTGAAAAAATAAACAAACTTTGAGCCAATCCCAGCGCATTAGCAGAGCTAAAAGCGCTGTGATTGGTCCAAAGGACCTCAGAAAAACACAAAAAAAAAAAAAAATAAAAAAAGGATCGGGAGGGGGGAAGGGCGCCCATCAGGAGCGTCCTGTACGGACGGCCTGGCCCCCCCCCCCCGCTGCTCCCCACTTTCCGCCGCTCCCCCCACCCCCGAAAAAGCAAACTTCTAGAAGCCCCTGCCCCCCTCCCTTCCTCACTACTCTCTCACCTCAGCTCCGCCTCCCGACATCCTCCATCCGTGCCCGCCCCCTTTTGGGGTCGTCGCCGCCATTCCCCTCCTCCATCGGGCCCCCCTTCCTCTTACCGGGCCCGTGCAGCGCCTCTCTCCTCTGTCCGAAGGCGCTGCACGGGCAAGAAGGAAAGCTGAATCAGCTGATGCCTGCCTTCGCCTAGCTTCGATAGAGCGTCTTTCTCCTCCTGGGCCCGCCCCTGTCTGACGTCAGTAACCTACGTAGGTTACTGACGTCAGACAGGGGCGGGCGCAGCAGAAGAAAGACGCGCCATCGCGAAGGCAGGCATCAGCTGATTCAGCTTTCTTCTTGCCCGTGCAGCGCCTTCGGACAGAGGAGAGAGGCGCTGCACGGCCCGGTAAGAGGAAGGGGGGCCCGATGGAGGAGGGGAATGGCGGCGACGACCCCAAAAGGGGGCGGGGCACGGATGGAGGATGTCGGGAGGCGGAGCTGAGGTGAGAGAGTAGTGAGGAAGGGAGGGGGCAGGGGCTTCTAGAAGTTTGCTTTTTCGGGGTGGGGGGAGCGGCGGAAAGTGGGGAGGGGGCAGGGGCTGCTAGAATTTTGCTTTTTCGGGGTGGGGGGAGCGGCGGAAAGTGGGGAGCAGCGGGGGGGGGGGGGCAAGGCCGTCTGTACAGAACGCTCCTGATGAGCGCCCTTGCCCCCTCCCGACGCTTTTTTTTTATTTTTGTTTTTATTTGGGAGCCATGTGCTTGCGATTTGACTGTGTTTTGACTGTTTGTGGCATGCGCAGAGCAGCTAACATAACGCTTGGCTGCTCTGCGCATGATTTGGGGGCCGATTAACGATGTGTATTGTGATTCTTTGATACATTGTACGTTTCACTACCGATCTCAGCATGTGTGACTTTTTTTTTTGGTGCATTTTTCGTTATTTTAAAATCGTTAGGGACTTTAACGATTTAGATTTTTTTACGTTTGGTTGCTGCATCTGCCTCTTTATGTTTAAAACTTTCACTAAGAAATGGCGGGGAGGTGACATTGATAGACGTATACTGCAGGAAGAACAAAAGGTGATTTATGATTTGAACACCCTTAGCCCTAATGGCCTGAATAATGAGATAGATTTTCGCCCGTTTCTATGACATTCATTACTTATTATCTTCATGTACATTCAGATGATTTTGACTGGAATTTTAAATTGTTTTCAATGATCTTATCTTCAATATTCATCAATTTATGTACACTTCACGCCACACACAAATGTATACGTGGGGCGGTTCTTTTTTATTATCATTTATATAATATGGTTTATTTTTTATTATTTCGTAATTATTAATCTATTTTACACAAGATACTGTACATCATATATTTTGAGTACGTCTATATATGATTCTGATATTTTTCATGCTCATACCGCATCTTTAATTTGCATACATTAGTGTTCAATTATATGTACATACATAATATTTATTTTTTTGTTTTCATTTTTTGGCAAGCATGCTTATTATTTATTTGACCCTTTTAAAATTATTTTTATTTATTGTTTTTTGTGGTTTTTTCATTTTAGTTTGGTCTTAAGCCTCAAATTACATTCATAATTTCCCTTCTGAGTGGTTACTTACCCTATGTTTCACATAGTTTTTCCTGGAATATGTTACATTAGCTTTACTTTTTTATCCCCATTTTCAAATATGTTTTGTATAATTTTTTAAATTTTGTGATTCACGTTTTTCCACAAGTTTTTTTCCCACAAGATATTTATGTTCAAATATTTTCTATCATTACCTACTTTTTTATTTTATTTCTCATGGTCATTTTACCTTTTTCTCACTGGAGCTGGTTCTTCCAGAGGAGTTTGTTATTCTTCTAACTTTTTTTCATTAGTTATCTGTCTTTATCCTCTCTTGTGATTGCATATACGTTTGACTTTAGGAGCATGCCCTTTCTGCTATAGTACGTTTGACTTCAGTAGCATGCCCTTTCTGTTGCAGTACGTGAGGCACGGCGCACCACTTTAATAGTACTATTCTGCGGCACGTCGGGTCATAGTCCCACCCATTATCATTTTCATTTTTTTAAATATACTTTTCCTTTTTCCCCCCCTTTTTTTCTTTTTTGTTTCCTTTTTAGTTTTGTGTGCCCTGTTTTTGAACAACAATCGGATGGCGTTGTCTGTGTAACGGCATGTTTATGTTTCCTTGACTCTGCCCTACGACACGCCGTATCGTAGCCCCGCCGATTCAACGCATACCGCGTATAGCTTTTATTTTTACTTTTGCAGATTTTCGTTTTTTATATTTAGTTTTGCTACACTGTTCTCATTTTTTGTCGAAATGTTTATACTGCGTATTATTTTGTCCCTATTTTTATTCATATTTACGTCCATCATGACATCATCCTTTGAGATCGTGCGTTTTTTCTTTATTTGACTTTGTAGCAGCATACGCTTTTGTTTTCTTATCGTTGGTGCAGTACGCTGCAGCAGACGGATCAATTATGTAACGGTCTTTTTCAAGGTATGTTTTTCTTCACTACCGTGAGGGTATCTCTTATGTATATTTTTATCATATGTTTAAATACCATCCTCATGAGCGTTAGGCTGCAAGTACTGCCGACGTTGCCACAGAGCTTATTACAGTTTGACTTAAGGCCAACTGCTTTCTAGTTTTGGACCATTGTGGGCACACATGCATTATTGACCACGCTGTTTTTGTTTTTTTGTTTCTTGTAGACCTCCTTCTTTTGTAAATCCTGTCCGCAGATTTTTCGATTGGTTTTTCTTGAGTTTTGAGGTTAGTTGTTCATATTTATTATTCTCCCCTTTTTTCTTTTGTGATTTTCACGTTCCACTAGTTATCATTTTTTATTCATTTTTTTCACTGTCTTATTACAGATTTTGTGATTATACCCATTGATTAATCTTTAGTCATTGTTTACCCCAGTGACCAGGTCAGTTTTTTTCATGTCCCATAAATATTTATGAATGTACATGTAATTTTGTGTTTTTCATATATTTTGCTTTATGGCATTTATGTTCCACATCGTTCGAAGAGCATATGGCATCTGTGTTTTCATACCTTCTCTTATTTTGATTTATCCCTTTGTTGTCAGCTTATATATGCATTATATGTTTATTATTATTGCTTAACGAACATGCATTCATATTAGCATGGTTAAAATTATTTCTTCTTTGTTGTTGCTTATTCATATATCTGTTATATGTTCCCCTTTTTGGCATTTGATTGTATTTTTTAACTTTAACTTTTCATTGTTTTATTCATAGACTCCTGATGTAGGCCATCCGGCCGAAACATAACGTTATGTCGAGTCATTTTCTATGTACAATTGTTTTATTATTATTTGTTTTAAACTATTAAACGTCATATATTTTAAGTTTACCCTGGTTTCAGTCTTTGGATAGCCTGGCTTATACTCCCACCTTTCGCATTCTCAAGGCTGCCATTTGAACACGCAGGGAATTATAGGCCAAGCCTTTTTGTATAGCATCGTGCAAAAAGTCAAGTATCGGCGAGACAGAAGCCCGCATGGGTGTGATCGCTTTAGAAACACACCAAGCCTCAAACTGGCGCCAGATCCGAGCATAGGCAACGGAAGTGGAACGCTTGCGGGCCTGCAAGAGAGTGGAGATGACCTTGTTAGAATAGCCCTTGTCTCTCAATTGCACCTCTCAATAGCCATGCCGTAAGACCAAAGCGGCAGGGATCCTCCATGGTCACCGGACCCTGCGTCAACAGGTTCGGTACCAGAGGCAAAGGAAGGGGAGCCTCCACCAGCATCCGCCGGAGGTCCGCATACCACGGCCGCCTGGGCCAATGAGGATCACTACTCCTTGATGCAGCCGAATTTGCAGGAGGAGTCGTCCTATTAAGGGCCAAGGAGGGAAAATATACAGGAGGTCCAGGAGCCAGGGTTGAGCCAAGGCATCCAACCCCGCTGAGCGAGGATCTCTCCGTCTGCTGAAAAAGGACGGGACTTTGGCATTTTTGCTTGAAGCCATAAGATCCGCTACGGGCATTCCCCATTTGGCACAGAATTGAAGGAACACTTCGTCTGCCAGTTCCCACTCCGCAGGATCGATTTGATACTTGCTTAGAAAATCAGCTTGCACGTTGCTCTGACCTGCTATGTGAGCTGCTGACAGAAGCTGCAGATGTAGCTCAGCCCAGTGGCATATTTGAGCGGCCTCTGCAGCCAGTTCTTGTCACTGAGTGCCTCCTTGGCGATTTATGTAGGCCACTGCTGTCATGTTGTCCGACAGAACTCTGACAGCCAGTCCCTCCAGAGTCTTGTGAAAGGCCAGAAGAGCCTGAAATATCGCTCTCAGTTCCAAGCGATTGATGGACCACCCCGTTTCCTCGGGTGTCCGCAGACCCTGGGCATAGCTTCCCTGGCAATGTGCTCCCCAGCCCTTCAGGCTGGCATCAGTTACCACCAGGCACCAATCGGGAAGCGCTAGCAGCATTCCTCGCCGCAGCATGCAGTCTGAGAGCCACCACTCCATACTTAATCGGGCCGCAGGGAGCCACGTGAGTCTGCGTTGATAATCCTGGGACATAGGAGACCATCGTTGAAGCAGGGCAATCTGCAGAGGTCTCATGTGCGCTCTGGCCCATGGCACCACTTCCAAGGTGGCCGTCATCGACCCCAACAGCTGGACAAAGTCCCAAGCTCGTGGGCGAGGCATCCTCAGGAGCAGACGGACCTGATTCTGAAGCTTGCACCGCCTTTGGTCGGGTAGAAAGACAAACCCCGAGGCCGTGTCGAACCTGACCCCCAAATATTCTAGAGATTGAGACGGGATCAGGTGACTTTTGGGTACATTGACGACCCAGCCCAGAGATTGCAGTACTGAGACCACTCTGGCTGTTACATGACGACCCTCTTCTGCAGAGTCCGCTCTGATGAGCCAGTCGTCGAGGTACGGGTGAACCTGGATACCCTCTCGCCTGAGAAAAGCAGCTACTACCACCATTACCCTTGGAAAAGGTTCGGGGAGCTGTGGCGAGGCCAAAAGGCAAGGCCCGAAACTGGAAATGATTTCCCAACACCGCAAACCGGAGGAACCGTTGGTGCAGGGGCCATATAGGAACGTGCAAGTAAGCTTCTTTTAGGTCCAGAGACGTGAGGAATTCTCCTGGCTGTACCGCCGCAATGACGGAGCGCAGAGTTTCCATGTGAAAATGCTGCACTCTTAGTGACTCATTGACTTTCTTTAAGTCGAGAATGGGCTGAAAAGACCCACCTTTTCGTGGCACCACAAAATAAATGGAATAACGACCGCAGCCGTGTTCGGCGGGAGACACAGGGATAACCGCTCCAAGGTGCAACAAGACTTGTAAGGTCTCCTGTACAGTCGCCCGTTTGACAGCAGTACCGCATCGGGACTCCACAAACACGTCTCTCACCGGGGCACCAAATTCCAATCAGTAACCTTCTCTGATCAGGTCCAGGACCCACTGATCTGAGGTAATCTTGGTCCACTCCTCGAGAATGAAGGAAAGGCGTCCTCCTACAGCTGTAAAGGAGGAGTGGACCGGCGTCCCATCATTGTGGTGGACGGCCCTGAACTCCTGGCCTTGAGCCTGCCGCTGCGGAGCATCTGTCCGAGCAAAAGGAGTTCCTCTGCTGAAAGAGGGTACGTTGAGTAAACCCAGCAAAGCGCCCCGGGAAAATACCGTCTAGCTTCAAGGAAGCGAGGTCTGGAGGAGGGAACCACTTGACCCTTGGAAGAAGGCCGCGACCTATCCTCAGGTCTTTAACAATCTTCTCCAACTCCTCTCCAAATAACAGAAGGCCCCGAAAGGGCAACTTCACCAGCCTTTGCTTAGAGGCCATGTCAGTCGCCCAATACCGTAGCAATAGAAGGCGGCGGGCAGACACCACCACAGACATCCGTTTAGTCGAAGCTCTGACCAGATCATAGAGGGCGTCATCTTAAAATGACAAGGCCGACTCCATGCGCGGTGCAACCTCAGCGAGGGACTCTGCACCATCCACGGGCTGTTCCACTGCCTGTTGTAACCAAGAGAGGCAGGCTCGAGCAGCATAAGAACTGCAAACAGACGCTCTTAATGCTAGGCCCGAAATCTCAAAGGACCGTTTTAGCGCTGATTCCAGCCCCTGGTCCTGAATGTCCTTCAGGGCGACCCCTCCCTCTACTGGGAGGGTGGTCTTTTTTTATTTATTTGTTGCATTTGTATCCCACATTTCCCTACCTCTTTGCAGGCTCAACGTGGCTTACAATACATCATGAATAGTGGAAATGAGAAGAGAATAGACAATTGGTATTACAGAAGGATTTTGGGTTACATGACAATGATAAAGCAAAATAGTGAAATAACAAGAAAACATTTTAAGATAATTCTAAGGCATCCACTTTAGGCATCCCAAAACGGGCCAAGTGCTCCTCACTCAGAGGGTAAATATGCCCCATCACCCTGGCCACTTTCAAGGGCCCCTCGGGATCAGCCCATTGAACAGAAATAAGCTCTTGGATGGAATCATGCAAAGGAAAGGCACGAGCAGGCTTCTTAGTACTCGCCATCCTCGGATTGCCAGAGGAGGCCTCACCTTGAACAGGGTCATCAATAGAGAGAGCCTGTAAGGCATCAGAGATAAGTGCTGGCAGCTCATCGCGGTGGAAAATCCGAACCGCAGTGGGATCATCCAGATCCAGTGGCAAACCGGCTTCTTCCTCTGGCTCTTCAGACCACGAAGGTCTGCCAGATCCCTCAGAGTCCCCACAGCCCGACCACGGGGGGGGAAAAGGGGGGAGCGCCACTCTCCGACGGGGAATTTACCTGTCTATGCTTAGCGTGCATCCAACGCTCAGGGGCATCCACATGTGGCATCAGCCCCGGGCCATCATCAGTCAGAGGGGAACCAGGTAGCAACGCAGTGTCAGACACCTGCGGCAGAGCTCTTTTCACCATGAAGGCTTTATGTAAAATAAGCACAAACTCGGGGGAGAAAAACTCACCCTGACCTCCCAATTAGGAGCCACGGGGAATGGAGCTCCTCTGGTAGCCTCGGCCCGAGGCGCCCATCTGCTCTCCTCTGCAACTGCAGGGCTCGAGCCATGCGGCGCTTCCAAGATGGCACCCGCTGCCAGCTCCATCGAGCGGGAAGAATCATTGCTCACCATGCTCATACTGGCTCTACCGTCTAAACAGCACGTTTTACAGAGCCCCGCTGCTGATCTGCGCTTGCCACAATGGGAACAGCGCTTAACTCCCTCAGCAGCCATCGCCGAAAAACAGCAGAATAAAATTCAAAATGGCGGCTTCGCGCCAAAATCACCCCGATCGGAACGCCATCCGCGGGCCCTCCCCAGAGGAGCCAAGTACCGCTCTTACCTCAAAGGATCGAGTCTATGAGCTCCGGACACGCTGCACAGTCAGGAAAAGCCTCAGAAATAGCAGCGCTGAAAAGCGCGTTTTTTTTTTTTAACGCTGTGAGGAAAGTTGGAGGCAAACAGCTACAGAGGCACTCCGGAGGCAGAACAGGGTGGGAAAGGCAGGGAAAGGGCAAACCTATATGCCTGCATCCTCACAGGGGGAAGGGTAAGGCAGGGAAAGGGCAAATCTATGTGCCTTTAAAGTGGGCTCCACTTAGCCACAACACCCCTGCTACAACTGGCAAAAGCACAGGAGCCACCCCAGGCACAATCTTCAAGGAGCTGAACAAGCTGCATCCAACCCTGCTGGGAGATAGAGAAATACTGAGAGGCAGATGGAGCTAGCCATCCTAGAGGCACTATGGTTTTCATGTTCTCTATCTCCCCCTGCTGATAAGTGGACACAACCCATTCGTAATGGATTCATCTGCTACTGATGACAAGGAAAAGCTAGCTTGTAGTTTCTGGAATTTCTACCTAACTACACAACCAAGTTTGAATACATTTATGAAACTCAAAAGGATTATCAGTATTTCTAAAGGAAGATGATTCCATAAAAATACCAAAGAACAAGAATAAGCACGCTTATGAGTACACACAAGTTTAAAAGAATTTGCAGAAGGAAGAAAGACGTGTCTCTCACCTTCAGAATGCAAAGTACAAAGGTATATACAAAGGTAGCTTCTTAAGCACATACTTTAGCGCTATAGAATGAACATTTTTGAAAGCCAAAACCAATAGTTTAAAACAGCAACCCTTCTCGCCAGTGCAGAGATGACAAAACAGGAGAAATACGACAAAATTTTGAGGCGTTAGTAGTATAGTATAACTCAGAATAAAATGATACTTTATATCACCTAAAATAAAATGCTCTCAAAAGTACCAACTTTTCTTCCCTCGCACAAAGGTGGGACCAACCAACAAATCATGCCAATGGAACATAATGAACAAGGAGGTTGTGTTTAATGATAAATGACATATATTCAAAACCACCGCCACCTCGTCTTCATCCTGATCATCACCACGGTCTATCGCTTCCTCACTAATACCTGATCCTTGGGCTAAGGGAGTGAGGGGCAAAAACTGCTCCTTATCCATCCTTGATCTCTTGACCTTGGGACCTCCTTCAATAGGTTATTGGTCCCAGGAATACTAGTTCTGGGCCATCTTCATTATGAAATTTGAGGGGGGGGGATCCCACTAGAGCGGTTCCTGGTGTTCTTCCTGGAGATAAAGAGGATCACAGCATCTTGGACCTGGCTACTAGTTCCCAGTCATCCTTACCCTGAGGGAGGGTACCTGTTTCCTCCATTTGAGGTTGTGCTACGGGGACATCAATCAGTGCTTCCTGAATCTGTGCCTCACGGAGTAAGCAAAATAAGCCCACCATCAAGTTGTTTCCTCTCTCCACAGATGAATCATCTCCTGCCTCTATCAGCCTTACACATCTTGAAACTCGCTGACCTGCAACGGCTGCAACCCACAGCCCTCTTTTGCCACACTTGCTTCTCTCTAATAGCTTCCCTTTTGCAAGGGATAGCTGTTACTGCCAAGCAAACTTCTTTTCAAAAACTGACTTTTTTTTTTTGTAGGCAAAATGAGACTTTAGGAAAGCAACGTCAGAAAAAAGTGACTTGATAAGTAGGTCTGTCTCACTGAGAACACTGCTAGGGAGAGAGAGAGAGAGAAAGGCTGCCAAAAAGCCCCCTACCCCACTCCTATGTGAAAAAATATAGAGTAGGAAGGGAGGGGCAAAGCAGAGAGACACTGATGCCATCACCACCACTATATAAACATGGCTCCACTGGAATCTGCTGCAGTTGGCATCTGTGGTATGAAGTAGGTAGGTATGTAAGTTTGTTGGAAATTACATTTCCTATGTTGTCTCTTGCCTGAAACGAAAATAAAATCCTGAACATGTTTTCACTTTTTCCTTATAGTGTGCACACTATCAGGAAAGAGTGCTCACTGCTAAAGAAACTGGAGCGGAGGAGAAGCCTAATGGTTAGAGTCGCAGGCTGAGAACCAAGAACTTGGTTTAAATCTCACTGCTGCACCTTGTGATCTTGGGCAAGTCACATAACCCTCCATTCCCTTAGGTAGAAACTTAGATTGTGAGCCCTCAATGACAGAAAAGGAAAAATTATGTCTTACCTGATAATTTTCTTTCCTTTAGTTGCAGCAAATTAATCCAGGAACTAGTGAATTGTGTCCGTCTACCAGCAGGTAGAGATAGAGATCACCGATTTCAACCCAGCGATATAGCATGGCTAGCTCCTCTGAAAATTAGTATGTCATCTACCAAAGCAGCCCACCAAGCCAGGCCCCACAGTCCTCCACATCCACCGGGACTACCTGTTCAAACCTTGAGCCATGCTGCACTCCTCTGTTCCAGCCAGCACAACAAAGCGCCTGGACCTCCAGGCCCAAAGCTTAAGAGAAACAGACAACCATCTGTAAGTTTGAATAAATAAGAGGATCTACATCCGTGTCCAAAGAATCTCACATGTCTCATACGTCATGCCTTTTTTTGTGTTATACTTAGTCCTCTTCATTTCAAAGTTCAAAAGCAATGTCGTCCTACACGTGACAGTAGCCTACACAGGGAAGACAAGTAAGAAAACACAGCAAAAAAGGAGGGATGCTGGATTCATCTGCTGAGACTAAAGGAAAGAAAATTATCATCCGGTAAGACAATTTTTCTACCCTTAGCATGAGCAGCAGGTGAATCCAGAAACTAGTGGGATGTAGCAAAGCAGTCCCTAAAGAGCGGGTGATCCGACGACCATGCAAAAAGCACTGCCACCCTAAAACGAGCCTTAACATCACATCCAAATGATTATGCTTAGAGAAAGAATGCAGCAAGGCCCAAGTGGCTGCCCAACAAATGTCCTCCAGAGAAAAAAGGCTCAATTCTGCACAGGAGGAAGCCACATCCCGAGTGGAATCTGTCTGCAATTCCACGTCAAGGTGGCCAGATCCTTCCAAGGTCCCACCATCAACACAGTCTGACCGACAAAACTCGTTTGTCACCTAGAAATACTGAAGCAGCACTCAGCAGATGGCCAAACACTTCAGATGTGTGAAATCGCATGGATAATCCTCTTCCACAAAGGCTGGAAGAAACAGAGGCTGACTGACATGGAACGACAATACCACCGTCGGCAAGAAGGAAGACACCATCCAAATGGTTACTCCTGATTCCGAAAACCTGAGGAACATGTCCCAACGAGAGTCTGTAACTTCAACATTCGAAGTGCCGAGGTCATCGCCACAAGAAAAACTGCCTTAAGAGTCAAATCTTTCAGACACGCCCCTCCTCAAAGGCTTGAAGGGAGACTGTTGCAATGCATGGAGTACCAAATTAAGGTGCCAGATCGGACATGGTGGGTACAAGGAGAGCTTGAGCCAGCTAACCCCCTTCAGAAAATACACTACATCTGGGTGACAGGCCAGGGAGGAATGCCCCACCTGACCTCGGAAACAAGCCAGGGCCACCAACTGCAACCTGAGTGAGCTACACGTCAGCCCCTTTTTCAGTTCCTCCTGCAAAAACGCCAAAATGCATGGCAAAGAGACCGACATTGGGGACATGCCCTGTCCAGAGCACCATGCCTTGAAAGTAAGTCAGACCCTGGCATAAGCTGTAGTCATCAAGCACTTATGTGTCTGCAGCAGAGTGGTGATCACTCCGTCCACATAACCTTTCCTCCTCAAAAGCGTTTGTTCAAGAGCCAGGTTATAAGACCAAAGTGGGAGGGCTCCTGTATGGGCACTGGGGCCCAACACAGGAGATTTGGAACCACCAGCAGGTGGAAGGGGTCGGCCACGAGCAGCTGGACAATGTCCGTATACCACGGCCGCCGGGGCCAATCCAGAGCCAGTAGAATCACCTGGCCACAAAGCCTCTGGATCCGGTGAAGCACCCATCCTATGAAGGGTCATGTCAGGAAGACGTACTGTAGGCCCACTGTCGACCAGGGCTGTGGGAGCGCATCCAGCCCTTCATTCCCAAGCTCCCGACCCCTGCTGAAAAAAAAAGTGCCATCTTGGCATTGGCCTGGGTCACCATGAGGTCCATCGACAGTACTCCCCACCATTCCAGAATGAGAAGGACCACCACTGGGGACAGATCCCATTCTGCTGAGTCCAACAGCGTTCTGCTGAGAAAGTCCACCTGCACTTTGAGAAGGCCCGCAATGTGGGCCGTGGATAGCATGAGAAGGTTACACACTGCCCACGCACAAAGAAGCGCACCTCCACTGCTAGAGCTGCACTGGGTGTGCCTCCCTGGCAATTGATATAGGCAACTGCCATCGTGTTGTTGGACAGCAACCTGACTGGCCTGCCCTGAATCAGACCCAGGAACGCCTCCAATGTTCTGGTCATCACCCGGAGCTCCAAGTGATTGATGGGCCACTGCACCTCCATTGCTGACCAATGGCCTTGTGTGCTGGTATGCAGACAATGCGCCCCCCCCCCCCCTCCCAGCCTCACAGGCTGGTGTCCATCACCATCAGAATACACTGCGGAGACACCAGAGGCATCCCCATCTGCAAACTGCTCTCCTGAAGCCACCAATGCTTGTGATTCTGGCCCACGAGGTCCACTGGAGCCACACCTGATAGTCCACCAATACCAGTGACCACAGACTCAGGAGGGAGTGTTGCAACGGGTGCATGTGTGCCCTTGCTCAGGAAACCACGTCTATGGCATCTGTCATGGACTCCAGCATCTGCACGTAGTCCCAAGCTGCCCCTGCAGCTTGGCCACCCAAGAGGGCGGTAGGAACACCCTACCCTGAGTCATATCTAATTGCACCCCCAGATACTCCAGGGTCTGGGAGGGTTGAAGATGCTCTTGGCAAAATTGACAGCCTACTAGAGTGACTGCAGCAAGTCCACCTCCCAGCCTTCGTGTTCTGAAAACGCCCAGATCAGCCAGTCATCTAAGTATGGGTGCAACTGAATCCATTTCTTCCAGAGGTGAGCCACCACCACCACGACCTTGGACTCGTTGCCGGAGGATGTGGTAACAGAAGTTAGCGTATCTGGCTTTAAAAAAGGTCTGGACAAGTTCCTGGAGGAAAAGTCCATAATCTGCTATTGAGATAGAAATGGAGGAAGCAAAGGCTTGACCAGGAATGGGTAGCATGGAATGTTGCTACTGTTTGAGCATCTGCCAGGTACTTGTGATCTGGACTGGAAGAAGGATGCGGGGCTGGATGTACCATTCGTTTGACCCACTATGGCGATGTTTTTATGACCACAGAAGTCCATCCTGCATTGGCTTCACTTTCTCACAGCTGAAGCTGCCATTTAAACACCACTCCTACGCATCATAAATTAATTTATAGTTGTTGATGTATTAAGTTTTGTTTTGATACTATCCTCTTTCTATTTAGGGATCCTTTGTGTCTATCCCACACATTTTTTAATTCTGTCGCTTATTTTTGTCTCCACCACCTCCAACAGGAGGGCATTCCAGGCATCCACCACTCTATATGTTAAAAAGTATCTCCTGACGTTACCCCTAAGTCTGCTACCCTACAATATCATATTATGTCTCTGGAAAAGATCTGTTTGTATATTAATACATCTGTATCATATCTCCTCTATTCCTTCTTTCCTCTAGGATAGTGGTTCCCAAACTTGGTCCTGGACGCACCCCAGCCAGTCAGGTATTTGGGATATCCATACATAGTAACATAGTAGATGACGGCAGAAAAAGACCTGCATGGTCCATCCAGTCTGTCCAACAAGACAACTCATGTGTGCTACTTTTGTGTATATAAGTCTGCACAGCACTAGCCCCGCCTCTCAACCACCGGCTCTGGCATAGACCGTATAAGTCTGCCCAGCACTATCCCCGCCTCCCACCACCGGCTCTGGCACAGACCGTATAAGTCTGCCCAGCGCTATCCCTGCCTCCCAACCTCCAGTCCCGCCTCCCACCACTGGCTCTGGCACAGACCGTATAAGTCTGCCCAGCACTATCCCCGCCTCCCAACCTCCAGCCCCGCCTCCCAACCTCCAGCCCCGCCTCCCACTACCGGCTCTGCTATCCAATCTCGGTTAAGCTCCTGAGGATCCTTTCCTTCTGAACAGGATTCCTTTATGTTTATCCCACGCATGTTTGAATTCCGTTACCGTTTTCCTCTCCACCACCTCCCGCGGGAGGGCATTCCAAGCATCCACCACTCTCTCCGTGAAGAAATACTTCCTGACATTTTTCTTGAGTCATGAGAGATATCTGATTGCATTGCCTCCACTGCATGCCTCCAGCATCAGGTTGGGAACCACTGCTCTAGCGTACACATATTCAGGTCTTCAAGCCTCTTCTCTTATGTCTCTTGGCGCAATCCTGGTACCATTTTCATTACCTTCCTGTAAATTGCTTCTAGTCTTCTTACGACCTTAGCAAGATACGCCTCCAAAACTGAACACAATATTCCAAATGGCACCTCACCAATGACTTGTACAAGGGCATTAACACCTCCTTTTTTTTTTGCTGGTAATTCCTCCCTCTATAAAGCCTAGTATCCTTCTGGCTACAGCCACCATATATTAGTCCTATTCTCTGTAATCCAGGCCTTAATGAGGATGTAAGAACATTTTCTAGTGCTTGTAGAAAGTATATTATAGAAAAAAAATGTAGTGTAACATAAACATGTCACTATTGACCTATCATTGAAAAAGAATGTGTACCTACAATCTAAATCTCATACAGCACATTCAATTCAGGTCCAGTTTTAAGTTTTATCAATAGAAATCAAACAAAATAAAACATGGAAAAGAAAATAAGATGATACCTTTTTTATTGGACATAACTTAATACATTTCTTGATTAGCTTTCGAAGGTTGCCCTTCTTCCTCAGATCGGAAATAAGCAAATGTGGTAGCAGATAGTATATATAAGAGATATTTTGACACCCAACAAACAGGACTTAATAAGGATCTGGGTTTTCTAACCCATTATAAACCATAAGCTGTATTTCTGTGTTTATTTCTCTGTTTATTACCCTCCTCTCCACCTACCAACACCCATTCTGTTAGAATACCAATGAAATGCTTTGATGTCCCCATGCATACCCCCACCCTCCCACCCTGTCAGACTGTCAAAGTAATGCTTGGATGTTTCACTTATATATACTATCTGCTAACACATTTGCTTATTTGCAATCTGACGAAGAAGGGCAACCTTCGAAAGCTAATCAAGAAATGTATTAAGTTATGTCCAATAAAAAAGGTATCCTCTTATTTTCTTTTCCATGTTTTATTTTGTTTGATTTCTATTGATAACCTTTAAGAGTGGACGGCTACCACACCTCTCTATAGTTTAAAGTTGATATTTATTTTTTATTTTATTTTTGTTACATTTGTACCCCGTGCTTTCCCACTCATAGCAGGTACAATGTGGCTTATATATTATATATACAGGTACTTATTTGTACCTGGGGCAATGGAGGGTTAAGTGACTTGCCCAGAGTCACAAGGAGCTGCCTGTGCCTGCAGTGGGAACTGAAACCAGTTCCCCAGGACCAAAGTCCACCACTCTAACCATTAGGCCACTCCTCCACTGCTGACACCATCATGTAAACAATTGGAGGTTGATAGTCAAACTGATTTAACTGGCCAGAAATATGTCCTAGCTGGTTAAATCGCTTGTTCAGGGCTATCTGAATTTGAGTGGTTAGTGCTTCTGAGTATCAGCGCTGACTGCTAAACTTAAAGCCAGCTATTTTGTGGGCAGAGTCAGCACAAGTGCTGAATACTGGCACTTAAACCGCATAACTGCCTAAGTTTAGCGGTTAAATTGAAGCGCATACAAGTCAGTCCTATCTTTCTGAAGTGCCGCTTAGGTGGTTAAGTGCTGAATATCACACAGCCCGTCCGCATAAACCTGGATGTTCAATGCTAGTGCCCGGATGTGGCCTGGCATTGAATATCCAGGAATAACGCTCGTGGCGGCTAAAAAACACTCACTACCATTAGGTGAATAATCGACCTCTTAAAAAATACACATCGCGTTCTCTCCTAATTAGACAAAGAAAGTTGAACTTGACAGCTAAAGTTAATACTGTACCACAGTCACTCACTTCACAATCAACTGCAGGCCAGAAAGTAACCCACTATCACCAAATAACCATGTTTAACCCTGGTAACTTCAAGAGAGAAGCAGAAGTATGGCATAATCCCACCTCAACTCTGTGGAGCACCTTGTGGAGTCAGGGAGATGCCCACTCCACTCTACTAGTTCTGGCTCCTGCAGCCACAGTGAGCTCCATCTTCAGTACCATTTTATGCTAAAATTGTCTTTACAAAAACTCACATGGGAATCAGCAACTTGGGACTAGGATACTCTTTCTGATCTGGACCGTATGATTACTCCTATATAATAAATCTAGTGCCCAATCAAACAAGATGCTGCCAATGAGCTCCTTGCCTTTGTAATCGTATCTACCAACTGTTTGTTTATTCACTATAGAATTTGCATTTAAGTTTTAAAAACCTGAATGCCAAAATATTGTCCTAAGAAGTTAGAAGAAATAGAAGAGATATACTTTCGGGATATTAACCCCACCACCACCACCACCAAAAAAAGGCAGAAACCCTTCTGTAATTTAATTCTTTAATTTAATTCTAGCATTTATATTTCGCTTAACCATTAAGTTCAAGAAGGAGAACAATCGCAGGTTATGAACAGGTGCTCTCTCTGTCCCTAGAGGGCTCACAATCTTGGTTTTTGTACCTGAGGCAATGGGTGACTTGCCCAAGGTCACAAGGAGCTGCAGGGGAATAGAACCCAGGACGCCAGGATCAAGGCCCATTCCACTAACCATTAGGGCACTCCTCCATTCTACTTCTGGCAGAGTATTAGTTGTTACTAAGTGATTTGATTTTACATATTATATTTATTTACATTTATGGATGGTGAAATCAAGTTCATAGAAAAGAGTGAATTTACTACAAGTCATATGAGAACTTTTTCACTCAAAGAATTGACAGGATTGCTACATAGCAGATGCACTGTTACAACAGCATTTCCTCAAGATAGCTCAGATTTTGGTGATTTAACTTCCTCTTTTGGTCCCTGTCTCCCCTTTCATGCCCTAAAATATTTCTTTTCTTACTACTTTATAATAAATAAATGTGTACTCTTAATAATCACCAAGCAAACAATGTGTAAAACTCACACTAAATCACATAAAAGATGTTCTAATTGTAGGAGGGGTTTGGTTGCAGTTATTGCTGCTAAAGGTGGTGCAGCCAGTCATTAAGTTTAGGGGCAGCTATTTTATCACATGGGTGATACGAGTGTAAGACAACTTTGTTCCTAAAAAAAAAATGATGTAATAATTTAAAACCTGTGTTTGTTTACTCAGGTTCCCTTGGTCTAATACATTTTGTTTAAAGATCAGAAAGCATTCAGTGTTACATATATGCAACGATAGACAGAATCAGGAGGGGGAACAATTGTTTTTCCCATCACTGTAACACAGAACATTATTTCTGCAAAGTCAATCCAAATCTCAACTGGCTTTCAAGATCTATTTTCCAATACAGATCTTTCCTCCACTACAGGATTGTGCAAGATTCAACACTCACACTCGTGACACTGCAGTTAGCTGCTGTAAATTATCAAAGAGCTGTGAAGCTGCCACATAAAAGTGAATTAGACCCAAGCTGAAGGATGCATTCTTTAAATTTCAACAGTCTGAAATAATGTACACAGAAGAGACCTCTGGAACTGACACAGAAAATTAACTAAACAATTCAGAAACTAGTTTAAGCAGCTTTAGCACTGTAAGCCACACAAAATAAGTAACCCTGCTGGTCTGCTACTTTAAATTGCAAAAGCACTAATTATACAATATATGAGACGAGGTAGCACTTTCTGGGGCCTATTTACTACAGTGAAGTAAGATTTTGTAGTAACTATGGAGGTAACAGCCAAAATGAATGTGCACTTACTGCAAATCTTAACGGTTGGGGGGACTTTCCAACATTTTGCCATTCATTTAACAGAAAGAAAAGTTTTTTCACCACACATTAAATAAGCAGCTGATAACCCAATCTGCTTAGTTACATCTATTCAGATAGCATTAACTGTGCTGCAGGAACTTTAAGAAACAGTCCATGCCCATTTTTCACCCCATTCCTGTTTAACAGTTTATGCACAGTAATTTTTAACGCTTATTGCAGATTAATTTGCCATGTTAACAGCTAACACAGCTTTATAAAAAAGGTTCCTACATAGCAAAATTAGAAAAGGTTCAAAGAAGAGCAACCAAAATGATAAAGGGGATGGAACTCCTCTCATATGAGGAAAGGCTAAAGAGGTTAGGGCTCTTCAGCTTGGAAAAGAGATGGCTGAGGGGGGATATGATAGAGGTCTACAGAATCCTAAGTGGTGTAGAACAGGTAAAAGTGAATTGATTTTGTACTCTTTCAAAGACTAGGGGACACGGGACCAAGATGGCGTCAGAGGCAGACATGTTTGTCTGAGCTCCTGTGTTTCCAGAATTTTCAATTGTTTTTCGGGAGTTTTTCCCCTTGGTGCACGGGGAAGGGGAAACGCAAGCCCAAAGCTCAGAGATTCCCCCCTAGCCCCAGAGGAGGTCTTACCTCAAAGAAGGCAACACTGGGGCATTTTGGCATTCGGGCACAGGTGTTTGCACACACTTCAGTCGGGTCCGGCAGATTAATCTCGGACCACAGCATACAGGGTGCACCGTTTAGCTCTGTCCTACAGGCTGTCACTCCCAGACCCCGGAAGCAGCTTGACAGATACGCAGAAACAGGGGAGGCCATTGGAGATACTCAGGTATCTCCAACGGAAAAGAGGTGGATGAGGGGCGATATGATTGAGGTCTACAAAATCTTAAGTTGTATAGAATGAGTAGAAGTAAATCGTTCTTTTACTCATTCCAAAAGCACAAAGAGTATCGAACACTCAAGGAAGATACATGGAAATACTTTTAAAATAAACAGGAGGAAATATTTTCTCACTGAACAAATAGTTAAGATCTGGAACTCTTTGCCAGAGGATGTAGTAACAGTGGTTTGTGTATCTGGGTTTAAAAAAAGGTTTGGACAAATTCCTGGAGGAAAGTCCATAGTCTGCTATTTAGACAGACATGGGGAAGCAACTGCTTGCCCCAGGACTGGTAGCATGGAATGCTGCCACTATTTGGGTTTCTGACAGGTACTTGTGACCTGGCTTGGCCACTGCTGGAAGCAGGATACTGGACTAGATGGACCATTGGTTTGACCCAGTATAGCTACTCTTATGTTCTTATGCATGATCAACTACTTCACCATCTTTCCTCCACTGAAACGTCTGATACAGTTCTGAACTGGTTCACTTCTTATCTTTCCCAACGTTCTTATCAGAACTTTTCTGATAAATATTTTTAAAAAATCTCTTTCTAGCTACGAGTCCCTCAGAGATCCATTTTAGCTCCTATAAAAATTCTATCACCTGCGGCAGCTAAGAAATCCCTCTTCATATAATGAAAAGGCAAGTCTAACAACAGTGGTCCATGCCATGATAATGTCACAAATGGACTACTGTAGTGCCCTATACACTAGTCAAACCAAGCAAAGTTTGTATCAGCTCCTGCTAATTCAGAATGCTGCAGTGCAAATGACAGAAGGCTGCAAACGGCATGACCACATCACACCCTTCCTGCAGAAACTATACTGGCTGCCAGTACCTTACAGCACTAAATTTAAAACTCTATATTTGATTTTCAAGGTCCTCAGATAAAATGGACCAGAGTACTTGAAGAATAAGTTAGCCCTCTACACACCTTTGACATCTCTAAGGTCCTCTCAAAAAAAATTGTTCCCTCATCAAAAAAAATTGTGCAATATGATAACCACCAGCAGGCCTTCTCAGAGAACTTACTTCCAGACAGACTATATCTAACCCAACACTACCTCTGCATCACAAAAGCACGTGAAAGCCTGGCTCTTCAGCAAAGCCTTTAATACATGTGGTGTTTGACCATACATTCATTCCATCCCTGAACTAGCTTGCTGTATACCCTGTAACTTAGACCAGTTCCTCATATCATATTTAACTGTACAAAGAACTTGTCTTGAGTTTATCCACCCATCTATTTATCCCATTTGACTTTGAACTACTCATCTTGTCCCAGTCTATATTATCTGCACTTGGCTTCTGGCTACATTGTAAGATGTCTTATTATATTGTACGAAAAGCACTAGCATCATACCTATGTTATTCAAATGTTCTAATATGTGCTTATTAGATGTTCCATTGCTCATATGCTGACATTGTATTGTATCCGTTATTTTAATTTTCTTCCAAGCTGTCTACTATAGTATTATTTGTATTGTACTGATGTTTATATTTCTTTTATATGATTGTTCAATAGTGCTGTTAATTATGCACAGTTTTGATATTGTTCCATGTTAGTCATGTTATTAGGTTTCAATTTGCTGTTTCCAAGTTTACCTCAATGATTGTATTATATTTGGTCATTTTCCTTGGGTGAATCTCTTCATAAAGGCGGTTAATAAATTCCAATAAATAAACAAAATAAACCTCTTCATTGCTCCTCTTATCACTCTAATCTATGGTTGTCTAACCTCGGTCCTCGAGAGCCACAATCCAGTTGGGTTTTCAAAATTTCCCCAATTAATATGCATAAGATCTATTTGAATACACTGCCTCCACTGTATGCAAATAGATTTTATGCATATTCATTGGGGAAATCCTGAAAACCCAACCTGGCAAGGGCCAAGATGGGACACCCCTGCTCTAATCTAATTTCAAGGTTGTAGTCCATACTGCTGTGCAGAAGACATATAGATTCTTTCTACACCTTCATCGTATTCCTCAAACGTCAGTCTACTGAATTCTTGTCTTGAACTTGCTTTCATTTGGCTAAAACCCCCCACAAACTCTCTCTCTCAATATACCAAATCCAAATCTATACAATTTCCAAACCCTTTCTTTAAACTTCCTTCTCCCTCTCTTCTTCATGGGCACACGCTGATTTATAAAACAATGTCAGAATTCTAATTATTAGTTTTGATTCCAAGTTGACATTCAAGGCACATATCGACAAAATTCTTCAAGCTTCCTTTTAAACTTTGCAGCGAATTTGTTTCTGTAAACAGTTATCTTCCCACATCACGTATACGTGAACTCATCCTGTTATTAGTCATTACTCATATTGAGATTACTGTAATGCCTTGTTTTCTGATCTCTCTCTTGTATTGCTAAAACGTCTCCAATTTGTACAATCAACAGCCATTAAGCTTCTATATAATGCCTGTAAATTTGATCATGTGATACCCTTGCTAAAATCTAAACACTGGTTGCCTGTCTCAGCAGGTATACAATTCAAACTCTTAAAGCTAGTTCATAAAAGTCTACAATCTCCCATTCCTGATTATATTGCTAATTTATTACTACCATATCATCCCTCTCATCCTCTCAGCGGTCTCTCTTGCACTTTCCCCCTCCATCAATCATATGTTTAGATACTAATAGAGAAACAACTTTTGCCTACACTGCACCTAAACTCTGGAATTCATTGCCACAAATTAAAATTGGATTAATCTTATACCACTTAAAAAAAAAACAACAACAACTACTCAAAGCTTGGCTTTTTCAGAACACACTTAATAATTAGGGGTTTGTTTGTTTGCCTCATTCTCCTACTGTTATCTGTAAACCGTTTTGATGCTACTGTATATTGTGAAGGGCGGTATATGAAGCAATTGTAAATAAATAAGTCTGCCAGTACAACTTGTGATTTAGGAACCCACACTCACTGGAGCATCCTTAAGACAGCTGCTCACAGGCAGGCTATGAACCTACATTCTGGGAACACAGACATGCTAGTCAATCCTCTCCCTTCCAACTAGTAATAATGGGAGAATGAGCCCGCAAATAGGTGGGAAAATGTGGGATACAAATGCAATAAATAAATAAAAAAATTTGCATCGTTGATTGGGAGGTGTGGAGGCACTTGTCTTATTCTCCTTTTTGCCTGCATTAGGGGGAGAGAAAGGGTAACAGTAGACCAAAGACGTTTCCTGCAGTGTGACGGCACAGGGTTAGCGCTTCACAAACTCGCTCCCATCACCACCTCACCTAACAACCGGTACCGTCTTAAAAGGAAACTGTCAACCCCCATCTCTCGGGCCTGCAGTACAGATACCAAATCACGTGCGCTTACACGACAAGCTTCCCTGTTCACGCATATTTAAGGAACCGGTGCTCCCCAGGCCCGGCATCTCTCCCCCCCGTCTATAGTCCAGCATCTCTCCCTCAGTCTCAAGCCCTACCTTCAGCTCTGCCGTTCCTGCGGCTGCCTCGGAGGCGTCCCTGTACACCGCTGCCAGTCCCTCCGGAAACAGGAAACGACGTCTGAGGGGGGGCGGGGCGCGGCACGGCACGGGGGCAGCAAGTTTGAGTGACGTCAGAGGGGCTGACGGCCGAGACACAGCAAAACGAAGGCAGTGGCGCGAGGCAAAAGCGCGAGCAGCTGAGAGGAGGTGGAGAAGGACTGGTTAGAAAATGAGGGATAGATGCGGACCGTGGGGAGGGGGAGGGGGGCGGTGTGCGCGGTTGTTGAGCGTTGACTGCTTTCTGTTTGGCTCTCGCTAATACATTGGAACAGCTTCGACTTGTGAACGTTTTCTTATTGGCATTGTTCGGGAGCTGCCTGGAGGAAAAGCGCAGGACCCGTCTGTGGAAATCCCAAGCAATTCGCTTAAGTAGTCAAGAGCATCATGAGCACCCCCCCCCCCCCCCCCCCCCCCCCCAATATTGGCTACGGAGAGTTAGTTTCCATTGGGTGTGTACCACTGTCAATCATTTTGGAAAGTTGGCTGCTTTGCGGAAAAAGGCAAAAGTCGGATCTCCCGGATCTTCGCAGTGGTATCTTTAAAACGGAGTGCTGTTCTATTTTGACTGCCACTGCTTCTTTTTTTCTGGTGTGCGGCGAACAAGGGCCCAGATGCATCAACCAAACGTTAAAAAATAAAAAAACGTAAAAGTCCTTAACGAATTTTAAAAAACGATCAATGCACAAAAAAAAAAACAAGCCGCACATGTTCGGTGCGGTATTTGAAAGTACAATGCATCAAACTGGTGGAATCCCCGTCGGTAATTGGTCCCTAAAGCATGGGCAGAGTAGCCAAGCCTTATGCTGACTGCTCTGCACATGCCACAAACGTCAAAAAAACAAGCACGTGGATCGGGAGGGGGCAAAGGCACTGGTCAGGAGCATCCTTTATGTGTTGGAATGTATTGTATTTTACATGCATTGACTGTCACCTATTATTTCTCTGTGATTACTCTGTGACCTCTGATGTGAAATACTTAGAGAGGTCACACAGCTATGTAACTTCCTGTGGGGGTTAGACACAGCAGATGCAGCACATGGAGCACATGGAGCTCATGATCTCTCCTAACCTGAGAGAAATGGTGGTGTGAGCATCCATTACCATCTAAGCACATGGAAGGAGCTGATAATACAAATGTATAGTAATATGTATATATAAGCCTGTCTGATTATAATCTAACTACAAACTGTGAGTAAACAGATGTTTTGTTACTTCAACTTTAAAGTGACTCAGCAGTGAATTATTCAGGGGTGAATGAGAGAGAGATGAAGAAAGAAATTAACATTTCTAAAGCTGAAGCTGTGTGTACTAAAATCTGCTAATTATTTACTACAAATAATCCAACAAAAGGGTTATGGGCCCAGGGTCCAGGAATTGAAAAAGAAGAGAAATATTACCAGGCAGAAAAAAAGGCCACATTTTTCTCTTAAGTTTTAAAGGAAAGATTCAGTCTGTCTCTCTCTCCCCCCACACAGCAGACAGAAGGCTAAGAAAATGGCTGAGGGAAGAAATTCACCATTGTTCTATTCTCTCAAGGTGCCTAGATTAACTGAGTTTAATTATCAGCAGTGGGAATTAAGATTCATATGTTTCCTTCGAGCAAAAAGATTAGATATATGCTTAGACCAAGACAGAACAGCTGAAAATATGGCTGAATGGGACAATGCAAACTATTATGTGAAGTGCATGCTTTTGGAAGCTCTCTCAGAGAAACAAGCCATATTAGTGGAGGGAAAAGATACACCAAAGGACATTTTATATAAACTGAGAACTATGTATGCAACTACATATGCAAAGCAGCAACCAATTTGGCTGGCAGAGTTGAATGAAACCAAATTAAGGGATAAAAGTAAATGTAATGATCACATTATGCATCTTATGTCTTCATTTCAAAAGCTAGAACTTTCTGGAATTCCCATGTGTGATGCATTGAAAAGAGCATTTCTTTTTACCTCACTATCAAAGAAGTTTGATGTTTTTAGGTCTGTAAATGAGGCCATTGAAGGGCAATCTTTTGAACAGGCAACATCAAAACTAAGGCAGGAATGCATAATAAATGATTCTGAGGAGATGTGTTCTCAAAGCAAGTCAGAGAGAAATGAAACAAATTTCTTGGCAAAGAACAGAGGAAGGCGGAGCTATGGGAAAACTCCACCCAAGGGCAAGCTGATTTGCTACTCATGTGGAAAGGAGGGACATGCATCTAAATGGTGTAAGGAAACACAAAACACTCCCTCTAGCTCACCTAAGCCAATGGAACTAAAGAATTTTCAAACCAGGAAATGTATGAAAGACAATCATAAACACAAGGGCTTTCTAATGGCAGAAAAATCTTTGACTATGGTAAATAATAATTCAAATGAAAGTACTTGGATTTTGGATTCAGGGAGCACATGCCATTTAACCAATTGTAAGGATTTCTTTCAGGAAATGTGTCCAGAGGAAGGTATTCTTAAAACTGCAAACGCAGGGACTGCTAAGATCCAAGCAAAAGGTATTGGATTCTTAAAATGCAAAGTGTCTAATGAAGTTAAAGAAATTCCTGTAAGTGATGTCTTGTATATTCCCCAAGCAGTTTGCAATATGCTTAGTGTATCTACATTAGATAAGAAGGGATTTGCGATTCATTTTGAAAACAGTAAGTGCACAATCTCTAAAAATGATGAAGTGTATGCTGAAGCTTTTATGCATAATGATGTTTATAAGCTGAACATTTCAGGTGAAGCCTCACATATGGCGCAAGTAAGGAAGAATGATGGTAAATGTAGTCTGGAAATCTGGCACCGCCGCCTGGGACATAGTGATTCTAAGGTGATCCAGGATCTTCACAGTAAGCAACTAGCCACCGGCATTCAGATAAGTGCAGATGCTGGTAAAATGGAGAAATGCATAGACTGTGTTACTCAAAAAGGTGTGAGACCCTCATTTCCTGCATACACAGGAAATAGGAGTAATAAAGTGCTGGACTTAATACACAGTGACTTATGTGGACCGTTTAATATCCCATCATTGGGAAATAACAGATTTGTGCTAATATTCTTGGATGATTTCTCTAGATATTGTGTGGCCTATTTGCTGAAAGAAAAAAGTCAAGTCACAGACATGCTGAAGAAATACGTAGCCATGGTGAGCAATAAATTTGAAAGAAAACCAAAGGTTCTTCAGACCGACAATGGTGGTGAGTTCATTTCACAAAGCATGCGCACATTTCTAGAACAAGAAGGCATTCAGCACATCACAACAGTAGCTTATACACCAGAGCAAAATTCTGTTGCAGAGAGAAAATTTAGGTCACTTGTGGAAATGACCAGATGTATGCTGTCAGATAGCAATCTCCCTAAAAGACTATGGGGGGAAGCCATTCTCACAGCAGTGTACCTACAAAACAGAATGCCAACTAAAGGCGCTGAGCGCACACCACATGAGACATGGCATGGTAGGAAGCCAAACCTGTCACACATAAGAACATTTGGAAGTACAGCATATGCTCATGTACCAAAGCAAAGAAGGCATAAGCTGGATTCCACAACAGAAAGGGGCATTTTAGTTGGCTATGCTCCAGGACACAAAGGATATAGAATTTTGAATCTGAAAACTGGCATTGTTGGCATAAGACATGTTACATATTTTGATGAAAACAAAAGGGTTGATAAAGGCTGGATTATCCCAGATGAGCCTTATCATCCAGAATATGAAACTAGAACCATAATAGACATGCCAGTGTATATAAATGCCATACCAAGGCAGATGTCTGAAAGCAACTCATCTGTATCTAACGAGGAACAGGCAGAGGAAGCAGACACAGAAAGGATCGTTGAAGAAGACAGTACAGTTGGAGAAGGGGAATCAATTGGAGAAGGACTCTCAGATTTAGAGGATGCGGAAAGGTCAGACCAACCTGTTGTCAGACGCTCATCCAGGGAAAACAAAGGTGTTCCACCCCCAAGACTGTCTTACCTAACAAAGTCAGCAGAAGCTCAAGAGCCCTTAACATGGGATGAGATTGAGAAAATGCCAGCAGAAGAAGCTGCTGAATGGCATAAAGCTGCACAAGAAGAAATTGATGCATTGGATAAAAATAATACTTGGATTCTTACAAAATTACCTCCTGGCAAGAAAGCTATAGGATGCAAATGGGTATTCAAGTTAAAAAGGAATGCACAAGGAAAAGTGGAAAGGTATAAAGCCAGATTAGTGGCAAAGGGATATCTTCAAAAATATGGAGAAGATTTTGATGAAGTGTTTGCACCTGTAGTGAAACACACGACAATAAGAACACTTCTGAGCATTGCAGTCTCAAAAGGCATGCAAGTCAACCACATTGATGTGAAAACAGCGTTTCTTCATGGAGATATAACTGAAGACTTGTACATGGAACAACCAACAGGTTTCATAAATACAAAACAAAGACAGCTAGTGTGTAAATTAAACAAAGGTCTTTATGGATTAAAGCAAAGTGCAAAATGTTGGAATGATAAATTGCATGAAATATTGACAAATTTAGGATTTAAGCAAGGTGAAGCAGATAAATGCTTGTACACTAGGTGCACAAATGGACAATATGCATACATTTTAGCTTTTGTTGATGATCTGCTCATTGCAAGCAAAAGTGAGCAAGAGTACAAGGACATTGTAAAATATTTAAACCTCAATGTTGAGATAAAAGAACTGGGTAATGTGTCATACTATCTTGGTATAGAAATTGAGAAACAAAATGATGGTTCTTATCTTCTAAGCCAGAAGCAGAAAATAAATGAGCTTATTGAAAGTTTAGGTATGCAAGATGCCCAAGTTGTAAGCACTCCCATGATCACTGATTTTCTGAAGGATGAAACAGTAAGAGAACCTTTACCAGATAACATCCAATATAGATCAGCCATAGGTAAGCTTTTATATCTAGCTACCACATACAGGGCTGATATAGCAAATGCAGTAGGAATTTTGAGCAGAAGGGTCAGCTCACCTACCAAATCAGATTGGACTGCAGTTAAAAGGATGGTAAGGTATTTAAAGGGTACCATTGATTGTAAATTAAAGGTTTCAGCCAATAGTAATCCAAAACTAATATGTTACTGTGATTCAGATTGGGCAGGGGATCATTCTGATTATAAATCCACAAGTGGATATGTGTTTATGTATGGAAATGTACAAATTTCATGGGCCAGTCATAAACAAAGTATTGTGAGTTTGTCTTCTACAGAAGCTGAATACGTGGCCGTATCGGAAGCGTGCAGAGAACTGATGTGGATTGAAAAACTTTTGCTGGATTTCGGAATAGCTGAACAGAGACCAATCCAGATAATGGAAGATAATCAGAGCTGCATCCGACTGTCACAGAATGACAAGGTTCAGTCACGCACCAAGCACATCGCAACGAAATACCACAACGTGCGAGAGTTGGTGAAAGAAGGGGTCATCAGTCTACACTATTGTCACACCAGTGAGATGACAGCTGACATCATGACCAAACCGTTACCCAGAGAACATTTTGTGAATCTGCGTATAAAGCTTGGACTTTGTATGAATAAATAATTGCATGACAGTTATGCATGAGAAGGGGTTTGTTGGAATGTATTGTATTTTACATGCATTGACTGTCACCTATTATTTCTCTGTGATTACTCTGTGACCTCTGATGTGAAATACTTAGAGAGGTCACACAGCTATGTAACTTCCTGTGGGGGTTAGACACAGCAGATGCAGCACATGGAGCACATGGAGCTCATGATCTCTCCTAACCTGAGAGAAATGGTGGTGTGAGCATCCATTACCATCTAAGCACATGGAAGGAGCTGATAATACAAATGTATAGTAATATGTATATATAAGCCTGTCTGATTATAATCTAACTACAAACTGTGAGTAAACAGATGTTTTGTTACTTCAACTTTAAAGTGACTCAGCAGTGAATTATTCAGGGGTGAATGAGAGAGAGATGAAGAAAGAAATTAACATTTCTAAAGCTGAAGCTGTGTGTACTAAAATCTGCTAATTATTTACTACAAATAATCCAACATTATGGACGGCCTTGCCCCCCCCCCCCCGGCCGCCCATGGTTGCTGCTGGTCACCACTGCTCCCCGCCTCCTCCCCCAGCATTAAAAAAACAAAAATCAAAGCTTTAGGAGCCCCGGCCCCCCCTCCCTCCCTGTCTCTCAACGCTTTCTCCACACAGCCCCGCCATCCGCCCCTGTGCCCCACCCCTCCACCCCCCTGAGGTCGTCACCGCCGATCCCTCCCTCCACCGGGTCCCCCCCTCCGCATTACCGGGCCCGTGCAGCGCCTTTGCCCCCTCCCAAACCTTTTTTTTTTCACTTTTATATTGATGCAGGGGGAGTGGGGAGCAGCAGCGACCTCGGGCGTTAATAAAAGACGCCCCTGACGCGCGTTTTCGCCCCCCTCGCTTTTTTTTTGTTTTTTACATTAAAGTTTTAGTCGGACAGCCCTAACGACAGGTACAGACCTGTCGTTAGCTTTCCAGCAGTTTTCCAGCATTAGGGTAGTCGGAAAACTTTGATGCATCTCATTTTAATAGGGTTTCTACACAATTTGCTCATCTGCATTTCGTTTTCGTTTTCTGCTACCGTCGTCAGAAAATGGCCTTTAATGCATGCCACGGTTTGAAAATTCTTCGTTAAAGGGTCGTTAAAGTTTAGTGCATCTGGGCCAAGGAGGTTAGATTGAGAACAAAGGTATTAAATACAAGACCTCCTATGCATCCAGTTTCTTCTTTTTGGGCGGCCAACTTTGGAACGCTCTGCCAAGATCCATCCGAACAATCAATGACCATTTTGAAGACACATCTCTTCAAGAAAGCTTACCCTAACGACCCAACTCAACTTTTAAGCCCACCCACATGATTCCTGTCCTGACGATTATTTTACCTTAGACCATGTCTCCCAGGGGTAGATGCATCAAGCAAACGTAAAAAAATCAAAATCGTTAAAGGCCCTAACGATTTTTAAAAAACGAGGAATGCACCAAAAAAAAAAGTCACACATGCTCAGATCGGTATAGAAACGTACAATGTATCAAAGAATCACAATACACATCGTTAATCGGCCCCCAAATCATGCGCAGAGCAGCCAAGCGTTATGTTAGCTGCTCTGCGCATGCCACAAACAGTCAAAACACAGTCAAATCACAAGCACATGGCTCCCAAATCAAAACAAAAATTAAAGAAAAGGGTCGGGAGGGGGCAAGGGCGCTCATCAGGAGAGTCCTGTACGGACGGCCTTGCCCCCCCCCCCCCCCCGCTGCTCCCCACTTTCCGCCGCTCCCCCCACCCCGAAAAAGCAAAATTCGAGCAGCCCCTGCCACCCTCCCTTCCTCACTACTCTCTCACCTCAGCTCCGCCTCCCGACATCCTCCGTCCTGTGCTCCGCCCCCTTTTGGGGTCGTCGCCGCCATTCCCCTCCTCCATCGGGCCCCCCTCCCTCTTACCGGGCCCGTGCAGCACCTCTCTCCTCTGTCCGAAGGCGCTGCACGGGCAAGAAGAAAGCCTGATGCCTGCCTTCGCCCAGCTTCGATGGTGCGTCTTTCTCCTGCTGGGCCCGCCCCTTTCTGACGTCAGTAACCTACGGGTTACTGACGTCAGAAAGGGGCGGGCCCAGCAGGAGAAAGACGCGCCATCGAAGCTGGGCGAAGGCAGGCATCAGGCTTTCTTCTTGCCCGTGCAGCGCCTTCGGACAGAGGAGAGAGGCGCTGCACGGGCCCGGTAAGAGGGAGGGGGGCCCGATGGAGGAGGGGAATGGCGGCGACGACCCCAAAAGGGGGCGGAGCACAGGACGGAGGATGTCGGGAGGCGGAGCTGAGGTGAGAGAGTAGTGAGGAAGGGAGGGGGGCAGGGGCTGCTCGAATTTTGCTTTTTCGGGGTGGGGGAGCGGCGGAAAGTGGGGAGCAGCGGGGGGGGGGGCAAGGCCGTCCGTACAGGACGCTCCTGATGAGCGCCCTTGCCCCCTCCCGACCCTTTTTTTATTTTTATTTATTTATGTTTTTCTGACGTCCTTTGGACCAATCACAGCGCTTTTAGCTCTGCTAATGCGCTGGGATTGGCTCAAAGTTTGTTTATTTCTTCTCTTAATGATTTTTCCTGGCACAGAGCTGTCCTAACGAGTGGTCCAGACCTCTCGTTAGTTTTCCTGCCTTTTTCCTGCGTAAAGGCAATCGGAAAAGGTTAGTGCATGTCGTTTTAATGGGGTTTTCACACTAATTGCTCATCTCCATTCCATTTTCGTTAGCTGCTGGCTTCCTCGGTAAAAGCCCTTTGATGCATGCAACGGATCAAATTTTCCTCGTTGGAGAGTCATTAAAGGCTCATTTAGCTTTAGTGCATCTGCCCCCCAATCTCCGTATGCTTATCCCTCAATCTTTTCCTCTCCATCCTTCCTAATCCTTACCCCTCCCAATCTCTTTTCCTTCTGCTCATCCTATCTTTGTTTACCTCTCCATGCTGAATTTACATATCCTCAAAACCCCACTATTACTATGTTTACTACAACTTGTAATATTCTCCTTCAAGACTCTAATTCTATTTACTATGTAAGTTGCATTGAACCTGCTATTTGTGGGAAAGCGCGGGGTACAAATGTAATAAATAAATAAACAGGAGATGCTATGAGGCTGTTTAGCCCATTGTATGGGTTGAAGCCAGTCGGCTGAGCTTGCTACCACATTAGTTCACCCAAAACAATAGCAAACGCTATTGAATATAGTCAAAGATTATTAGAAATAACGGACTGCCTATGTGTGGCCCATCTGTAAAAAGTCAAAAGCTGAGCCAATTGGTTAGGCAGTGCCTTAAAAGTTGGAGGACTTTTATTTTACTTATTTGACAGCTTTTTAATTTATTTTAAAGTTTCCCGTATGTAAATATAAATATGAAATAAAAACTGAATATCACTCAAACAGCTTCAAAAATTATTGTAGCTGGTGGAAACAACACTAATAAAGGCTGTAGTTTTTGCTCATTTTTCTATACAATACAGTAATACGTGGGCCAAAGTTCAGTGAGCATATTCTATTTACTGATAGGTTCGTCTTAACTGTTGTAATCTGCCTTGGGAAGCCTGAGGCACATGGAATCACATCTTCACCTCATCTCTTTTGCAGAAATGGATTATTCTTTTTCAAGCATATTTCAGGGACACGTCATTTTCATAAGTCAAAATAATAAAAATAAATATTTTCTTTCTTGCAGATCTGTTTAAGCAAAACTAAATGGGCTATAAGCTCCAAATGCAGTCCATTGGTTTTATTATATTTTGTCCTGCTGATGACTTATACAATGCCAAAACTGGAAATACAGTGAGACAGAATAATAGAATTTCCATATCATCAAGCTGATCAATCCATAGACTGGTGGGTTGTGTCCATCTACCAGCAGGTGGAGATAGAGAGCAAACTTTTGCCTCCCTATATGTGGTCATGTGCTGCCGGAAACTCCTCAGTATGTTCTCTATCTCAGCAGGTGGTGGTCACACACAGCAGCAGCTCTGGCTAGGCCTCCAAGCCTAATCCTTAGGTTTTGTTGAGGCCTGGGGTTGAGGGCTCTTTTGAGCAAGTGCAAACCTGGTGGTGCCAGGTCCCTCCTTTTCTCCCCCCTCCCGCTGGCTCCGTTTAAAAAAAAAAAAAAAAAATTTTAAACGTCTTTAAAGGCGTTTATTTTGACGTTTATTTAAACGTTCATTGCAGCTACTCACTGGGACACCAGTTCGTTACAGCTCGGAGCGGCAAGCAGGTAATTTTACCTTTTTATAGCGGGCAGGGGGTTCCCCGATTCTTCTCCTCGTGGCATATGGCGTCGGAGGGCGAGGGCGCAAAGGGTCGCTCCCCGGATCGCTGGAGCGCTTCTAGAGGGGATGCGGGGGTTTTACAGCCTGATTCGCCCTTGATGGGTGACAGTTTAGTGACCGATGAATGTCCCGGTCCTTCCTCCGGCGTGGCGGTTTTTCCCGCCATAAACGCCCATCCCCCGCTCCTCGCCTCCGCCATCTTGGCCGGCCATGCGGCTCGGACGGCTTCTTCGGGGGCCGCCCTTGAGGTTGGAGACATTAATGCCATGAACGCCCTTAATTTGGGCGACGGCACAAAACCGGCTAATGTTAAGAGCCGTTCTTCCCGCGCGGCTCCTTCACGGAGTTTCGCGCCGGACGCCATTTTGGATGCGCAGCATGTCTCTCCCCCGCTATTTCGAGCGCCGGTTGAGAGTGCGTCTAGGGCTGTTGCCCAGGCTGCGGAAGTGCACAGTCTGGGGGGTTTCTCCCCCGAGTTTGTTTTGCTGCTGCATCAGGCCTTCCTCATGCACAACGCTGCCCCTGCTCCCTCGTCTGGTAAAGAGGTTGAGGTTCCCAGAGGCAAACGCCCTCGGGTTGATTCCCAGGCCTTGGAGGAATTTGTCTCCTCCGATGTAGATGAGGGCAGCGTGTCTGAGGTCTCCCAACGGTCCTTTGCGGATTCCTTGGAGGAGACGGATCCCCGCTCGGTTGGAGCGGATGACCCCTCTGCAGCGCGGCTTTTTAGCCCAGAGGATTTGCCCAACCTGTTGTTACAGGCCATGGACACTTTGAAGATTTCCTCTCCGGAGGACGTCTCTCCCTCAGCCCCTGTTGGCTCTGCCATTATGCTGGGGACGAAGCGCCCGCCTAGAACCTTCCACGTGCATGATGCCATGCACACCTTAATTTCGGCTCAATGGGATGCCCCAGAAGCGAGCCTTAAAGTGGCTAGGGCTATGTCCCGCCTCTATCCTTTGGCTGTGAGTGAGCGTGAGGCCTATCTGTGGCCTACTGTGGATTCTTTAATCACTGCGGTGACTAAGAAAACGGCGTTGCCGGTGGAAGGTGGCACGGCCCTAAAGGACGCCCAAGACAGAAGATTGGAGGCGGCCTTAAGGTCGTCCTTTGAGGCGGCTGCTTTAAGTTTGCAGGCCTCAGTTTGCGGCTCCTATGTGGCCAGGGCGTGCCTGACTATGGTGCAGCGGGCTTCCCCCTCGGATCATTCCTTGAGGGCTGATTGGCCGGCCCTGGAATCGGGCTTAGCCTATTTGGCAGACTTGCTGTATGTCTTGAGAGCCTCAGCTAAAGGCATGGCTCAGACAGTCTCTGCGCGGCGGTGGCTTTGGCTGAAACATTGGTCTGCTGACCACGCTTCTAAATCCCGCCTGGCTAGATTGCCTTTTAAAGGCAAGCTGCTCTTTGGGGTCGAGCTGGACAAAATCGTGACCGATCTCGGCACGTCTAAGGGCAAGAAGTTACCAGAGGTCAGGGCTCGGGCTAGTGCTCGTCCCGGTACCTCCAGAGGACGGTTTCAGGAAGCCCGTCGGTACCGCCCGGGCAGGTCGGGTTCTTCTGCCCCCTCTTCCTTTAAGAGGAATTTCTCCCCCAAGCAGCATTCCTTTCGCAGAGACCGCCGTCCCGGAGGTGCTCCCTCCGGTCCTCCCCCAGGGTCTCGTACCCAATGACGGGGTCTTGGTCCACGCCCCAGTGCAGATTGGAGGACGGCTGTCCTCGTTTCTGGGCGAGTGGACCACAATAACTTCAGACGCTTGGGTGCTGGAAGTCATCAGAGACGGCTACAAGCTACAGTTCTGCCGACCCTTAAGAGATGGGTTTGTACTCTCTCCCTGCAAGTCTCCGGTCAAAGCTGTGGCAGTGCAGCAGACTTTGGACAATCTGATCCGCCTGGGTGCGGTCGTTCCGGTGCCAGAAAGTCAGCTTGGCAAGGGGCATTACTCCATTTACTTTGTGGTACCAAAGAAAGGAGGTTCTGTCCGGCCTATCCTCGACCTCAAAGGGGTCAATCGGGCCTTGAAAGTGCGGCACTTTCGCATGGAGACTCTCCGCTCTGTTATAGCGGCAGTGAAGGCAGGGGAGTACCTGGCATCCTTGGACATCAAGGAAGCATACTTGCATATTCCCATCTGGCCTCCTCATCAACGCTTTCTGCGTTTTGCAGTCCTGGGCCGACACTTCCAGTTCAGAGCCCTCCCTTTCGGGTTGGCTACTGCTCCGCGGACCTTTTCCAAAGTAATGGTGGTCATAGCGGCCTTCCTGCGAAAGGAAGGAGTACAAGTCCATCCTTATCTGGACGACTGGTTGATCCGAGCCCCCTCTTATGCAGAGTGCGGCAAAGCTGTGGACCGGGTAGTTGCTCTTTTGAGCTCCCTGGGATGGATCATCAACTGGGAGAAGAGCCAGCTGCGCCCGACTCAGTCCCTGGAGTATCTGGGAGTTCGATTCGACACCCAAGTGGGCAGAGTGTTCCTGCCAGACAATCGGATTGTCAAACTTCAGGCTCAGGTGGACCAGTTCCTAGTAGCCTCTCCTCTTCGGGCTTGGGACTATGTGCAGCTGTTGGGCTCTATGACGGCCACGATGGAAGTAGTGCCCTGGGCCAGGGCTCATATGAGACCACTTCAAGACTCTCTGCTGCAGCGCTGGACTCCGATGTCGGAGGATTATGCTGTGCGCCTTCCCTTGGATCCAGCAGTGCGCAAGGCGCTGAGCTGGTGGATGCAGGCAGACAAGTTGTCTGCGGGAATGCCTCTGGTGACCCCAGAGTGGATTGTCGTCACGACGGACGCCTCTTTGTCGGGCTGGGGAGCCCACTGTTTGGGAAGGACAGCGCAGGGGCTCTGGTCTCCTGCAGAGGCAAAGTGGTCTATCAACCTCCTGGAACTCAGAGCCATTCGGTTGGCGCTTGTGGAGTTCATCCCGGTACTGGTGTTGAAGCCTGTACGGGTCCTGTCGGACAATGCCACGGCTGTGGCCTATGTCAACCGCCAGGGAGGTACCAAGAGCGCCCCTCTAGCCAAGGAGGCTATGAGTCTATGCCAGTGGGCAGAAGCGAACCTGGAACAGCTGTCAGCGGCCCACATTGCCGGAGTCATGAATGTCAAGGCGGACTTTCTCAGTCGCCATACCTTGGAGCCCGGAGAGTGGCAGCTATCTGCTCAGGCGTTCTTGGACATCACGAAGCGCTGGGGCCAGCCGAGCCTAGATCTGATGGCGTCATCGGCCAATTGCCAAGTGCCGCGCTTTTTCAGCAGAGGACGGGACCCTCGATCCCTGGGAGTAGATGCTCTTCTCCAACAGTGGCCGACACAAGAGCTTCTCTATGTGTTCCCGCCCTGGCCCATGTTGGGCAGGGTGCTAGACCGGGTGGCAAAGCATCCCGGCAGGGTAATCCTGGTGGGTCCGGATTGGCCCAGACGTCCCTGGTATGCGGACTTGATCAGGCTCTCAGTCGACGATCCTCTGCGGCTGCCAGTGGAGCAGGGCCTGTTACATCAGGGTCCCGTGGTGATGGAGGATCCCTCCCCCTTTGGTCTTACGGCCTGGCTATTGAGCGGCAGCGTCTGAGGAAGAAGGGCTTCTCAGACAAGGTCATCGCCACTATGCTGAGAGCGAGGAAGCGCTCTACTTCTACTGCTTACGCCAGGGTTTGGCGTATCTTTGCAGCGTGGTGTGAAGCAGGCTCACTTTCTCCTTTCACTGCTCCAATTTCTTCAGTGTTGGCGTTCCTGCAAGAAGGTCTGGACAAAGGCCTGTCGCTCAGTTCCCTTAAAGTCCAGGTAGCGGCTCTGGCTTGCTTCAGGGGCCGCCTGAAGGGTGCTTCCCTGGCTTCGCAGCCAGATGTGGTGCGCTTTCTCAAGGGAGTTAATCACCTGCGCCCTCCTCTGCACTCAGTGGTGCCTGCGTGGAATCTCAACCTGGTGCTAAGAGCATTGCAGAAGCCGCCGTTTGAACCCTTGTCAAGGGCATCTCTGAAAGACCTGACGTTGAAAGCAGTCTTTTTGGTGGCTATCACTTCAGCCAGAAGAGTTTCCGAGCTCCAGGCGCTCTCATGTCGAGAGCCTTTTCTGCAGTTCACTGAGGCAGGAGTGACTATTCGCACAGTGCCTTCCTTTCTGCCCAAGATTGTTTCTCGCTTCCATGTGAATCAGCAGCTCTGTCTCCCTTCCTTTCGTAGGGAGGACTACCCAGAGGAGTACTCTGCTCTTAAATATCTGGATGTGAGACGAGTCATCATCAGATACTTGGAAGTGACCAATGATTTCCGGAAATCGGATCATCTGTTTGTCCTGTATGCAGGTCCTCGTAGGGGTCTGCAGGCTGCTAAGCCTACAGTGGCAAGATGGGTCAAGGAAGCCATTGCAGCGGCTTATGTGGCCGCGGGGAAGGTGCCGCCTAGCCAGCTGAAGGCTCACTCCACAAGAGCTCAGGCGGCCTCGATGGCAGAGGCCGGTTCCGTCTCCTTGGAAGAGATATGCAAGGCGGCAACTTGGGCTTCGGCCCATACATTCTCCAAGCATTACCGCTTGACTGTGGCTGCTCGGGCGGAGGCCCGGTTTGGAGCTTCAGTGTTGCGGTCAGGGATTTCTATGTCCCGCCCTGGGTGAGTACTGCTTCGGTACATCCCACCAGTCTATGGATTGATCAGCTTGATGATATGGAAGGTAAAATTATGTATAATCATACCTGATAATTTTCTTTCCATTAATCATAGCTGATCAATCCATAGCCCCTCCCAGATATCTGTACTGTTTTTATTCTGGTTGCATTTCAGGTTCAAGTTCAGTCTTCAGTTACTTCAGAAAGACTTCGTGTTCAAGTTTTTTCACTTGGATTCTTCAAGAGTTAAGACGAGTTTGTGTTACAGTGAGCTGCTGCATTCCTCTCCCCTCCGTTTTACGGGGCTGGATTGAGACTTAAAATTCTGCCGGCACTCCCTCCCGCTTCGTGCGGCTGTAGGGCAGTTTTGTACCCCTCCCGCTTCGGCGGTGTTAGGGTCAGTCAGCTCCTCCCGCGGTTGCGGTTGCAGGATAAGCCAGATCCCCCCGCATCGGCGGGTGTGGTGTCCCTCCCCCGCTCCGCGGGGATGAGCTGGACGGATTCCCCTCCCCCACTTGTGTGGGGATGAGCTGGGTTAATTCCCCTCCCCCGTTTCGGCGGTGGTGAGCTGGGCAGAGTGTCCCTTCGTGGGTGTAATTCTCTAAGTGCTGAGTCCTGCGGATGGAGCTTTGATATCGACATACTGAGGAGTTTCCGGCAGCACATGACCACATATAGGGAGGCAAAAGTTTGCTCTCTATCTCCACCTGCTGGTAGATGGACACAACCCACCAGTCTATGGATTGATCAGCTATGATTAATGGAAAGAAAATTATCAGGTATGATTATACATAATTTTACCTTATTAACACCCAAAACTTGTTAATTAACATAATTGTGTTCACATTTCAGTAATAACTGAGAAAATGCTGCTGAATATCAACCAGCTAATAGTTTTAAGGCTAGATTTTGATTGCGGAACTCATGCTGACTCATGTCCCCTCCACCAGATTTGTTCCTCCTTGGTTAATTTTAAACAAGAAGCTAAGAAATTATTTACACTGGTCTTACAACAAGGATATCCCATCAAGCAATGCATCAGTGTTTGGAAAACATAAATGTCATTCAGCACCATCTGTTCTACTGCTGCTTTCCCTTAGCCATCATTATTCCCGGGACTCATCTAAATACAAACACACAGCTGGGAAACAAAGATTACCCTCCCCCCCCCAAAAAAAATGCCTTTTACAACCAAACACGTTAAAAATAAAGAAATATATATCACAGAACTGGAAAATAGCACATTTAGGGCCCTGTTTACTAAGGCACGTTAGCATTTTTAACGCGCCTACAGTCATAGGCGCCAACTCTGTGGGTGCTCGAGCACCCCCAATATTCCCGCCCTCTTCTCCCTCAACAATCCTCCGTCCTCACCTTCCTGCCGCCCAGAATTTAAAGCTCATCTTACCTCGGGTCCCGGCAGCAGTGAAAGGCGAGCAGGCATGGCATCAGCCTTCCCTTCTCTCTCAGTTCTGGTCCCGCCCTCATTTCCTGCTTCAGCGAAGGCGGGACCAGAGCTGAGAGAGAAGGGAAGGCTAAAGCCAAGCCTGCTCGCCTTTCACTGCTGCCGGGACCGAGGTACGATGAGTTTTAAATTCTGGGCGGCAGGAAGGTGAGGACGGAGGA